>NC_133960.1:2908203-3209587 GCF_031877795.1 Strix aluco
GGACGTGGTCACCCACCACTTTGGCTTTCTGGGAAATGTCCTTGATTTTGGTCAGCATGTCTGTGGAGAAAGGGGACCCCTGACCGTACCCCGAGGGGTGAGGGCAGGCCAGGGCGGGCCAGCGCTGCTGGTGTCCCCACCCCGGGAAGGGACCCTCCCACCCTCCCGCATCCCCCTGGCCCTTTCTCTCACTCAGCAGCGGCTCCTGGGCGCGTTGCAGCCGCTCGGCCGTCTGGTTGAGGGCGAGCTCTGCCCCGCACGACAGCGACTCGGCGGCCTGGGAGAAGTTGTGCAGGATGTTGGTGCAGGGGCCCTGCACGGCCATGCCCAGCGCCAGCAGCAGCATCAGCATCTTCCCCTCCCCTGCAGGGACAGCACAGCCCTGGGGCTCAGCTGGGACCCAGCACCCCCCCAGCACCCCCCGCCCCAGCTCCTGGGAGCGGGACCAACCGCCTGCTTACTGGTGAAGATGTGGGGCAGCGCCAGCAGCACGCTGACCCGCACCTTGAAGGAGAAGGCCATGCCCAGCCCCAGCCCCGCGCCCAGGGTGATGGTGGTGACCAGGCAGTACCAAATATTGTGGCCCTGCGCCAGCAGCACCACAGCCCCATACACGCTGGCCAGTGCCATGCCCAGCACGAAGCCACCAGCGCTGCGGGCCAATTCCTGCGCCTTGCTCGCCTCCTTCGGCCCGGGAGGAACCTGCTGAGGTTGCCTGTTCCCGGACTGTGGTGCTGGGCTCTTCTTCCGGCCCCTCAGCCATGAGACCAGCCCCATGCTGGGCTGAGCTCTCCCAGGCTCCCGGTGCTCTCCAAAGGCTCTGGGGACAGGGATACGATGGGCAGAACGGGCAGCTCACAACGCGCCAGGTCCTGGGGAGCATCTCACCGTTTCCAGGGAACATCTCACTGTTGTCGGGTCCCATTGCCAGGGAGCATCTCACCGTTGTGGGGTCCTGTTGCCAGGGAGCATCTCACCGTTGTGGGGTCCCAGGGAGCATCTCACCATTGCCAGGACGAGGGCACAGAGCCATGGAGCCGGTGATGGCCCCTGGGCGAGAGTACTTGGCTGTGACAGAGGCACCCAGGAAGGAGAAGCCCCCCAACACGAGTAAGATCCCTCTCAGCCCGCTCCCCGGCCGCGGCTGCCCGTGGGCAGTGGGTGAGGGCAGGGCTGACACCTCCCTCCCCACCCAGCCCTGAAGCGAGTGGTGGTCTCGCTGCTGCCTGCCCTGTGCAGCGGTTCCTCTGGAGCCGGCCAGACCAGTACCGCAGCAGCAAGTTCTTCCTGGACGCCGGCGTCGGGACCCTCCTTGGCCTCGGTGAGTGTGTCCGGTGCTGGGCACGGCGAGGGGCCGGTGGCACTGGGAGCTCAGGGCACATTTGTGGGTGTTTCAGGGCTCTCCCAGCTCCTCATCGTCCCCATGAACATCATGGAGACGCGCAAGCTGCAGCTCTCCGGCGTGCTGACGGTGAGGATGGGGCTGGGAGGGGACTGTGGTGATGGGGGCTGTTGTGGGCCCTGGGGGGTTCTCTGCGGGACCGTGGGGACAGCTCTCTGCTCCCTGCAGGGCTGACTGCCTTGGGCTGGGCCACGTCCCCCCACTTTCGCTGTGCCAGCCTGCTCATGGGCCCCAAATTCCTGGGCAAGGAGGGTCGAGTCTACATTCTCTCCTTCGTCCTCGCTGCCATCTACAATGGTAGGGTCTCCCCGTGTCCCCGTCCCCCTCGGCAGAGTCCTGGGGGCTGGTGGGGTCTGAGCCACCCCTGCCAACACCAGGGCCCGTGGCCAACGTCTGGCACAACCTGGAGGAGGTGACGCGCTCGCTGGGCTGCGTGGCGGAGCTGCAGGTCAACCACAGCCGCCAGCTCTGGCGGGTGACGATGGCCCCCATGCGCGGGTGATGGAGGACATGGTGGTGAGGCAGGAGGGGTCCTGGGGGGTGGGGGGTGGGACAGCGGGAACGGAGCTAAACCTCTGTGTGTCCTCCCAACCCTGGCAGCGGAGCGGGCAGACGCTGAACACGGAGATGCAGAACATCTCACGCGCCTTCATAGCGCTGAACGAGGAGGTGGCCAGCGAGGCGGGGTACGACCTGCGCCAGCAGCCGCAGCTGAACCCCCGCTCGGCCACCAGCACCCAGCAGCTGTACGAGAGGAAAACTAAACTGCGCTGCAACTGTGAGCGGGGCGGGCAGGAGGCTGGCAGCGCGCCGGGCAGGGGATGGGGCTGCTGCAGCCCCCCCACTGCTGGCCTTGCAGGGCACCCTGGATGGTGTCCGGGCCAGCGGGGCTGGGGGTGTCCGGGCAGCTGAGGGCTCCTGCTCCCCCCAGATGTGATCGAGTTGGGCATGAAGCGCTGCCGGGACTGGTTCAGCAAGAAGCACGACGTTTGCATGGCCCAAGTGCGCGTGCCCATCGTCAGCCACTTCGTCTGCCTGCCCATGAAGTTCACTTTCCTCTGCAACATTGTCCAGGGTGAGTGACATGTGGGACCCGCACCCCGTCATCCCTCGGTGAGGTGGCTCAGCTGTGCCGCCTGCAGCCCCCCGGGACAGCGGCCACAGTCTGTGCCAGGGCGATGCCGACGGGGTTGTGGCTCTGCCGGCATTGTCCCCGCTCTGCCCCCACTGTCCTGCTCTGTCACTGTCCCCACCCTGTCCCCGCTCTGTCCTGCTCTGTCCCTGCTCTGTCTCACTCTGTCCCCACTGACCACGTTCTGTCCCCACTCTGTCCCCGTTCTGTCCCCACTGTCCCCACTCTGTCCCTGCTCTGTCCCACTGTCCCTGCGCTGTCCCCGCTCTGTCCCTGCTCTGTCCCTGCTCAGTCCCCACTCTGTCCCCACCCTGTCCCCACTCTGTCCCCACTGTCCCCGCTCTGTCCCCTTTCTGTCCCTGCTCTGTCCCTGCTCTGTCCCCGCTCTGTCCCCACTCTGTCCCTGCTCTGTCCCTCCTCTGTCCCTGCTCTGTCCCACTCTGTCCCCACTGACCACGTTCTGTCCCCACTGTCCCACTCTGTCCCTGCTCTGTCCCCACTCTGTCCCCACTCTCCCGCTCTGTCCCCATTCTGTCCCTACTCTGTCCCCGTTGTCCCACTGTCCCCACTCTGTCCTGCTCTGTCACTGTCCCCACCCTGTCCCGCTCTGTCCATGCTCTGTCCCTGCTCTGTCTCCACTCTGTCCCCACTGACCACGTTCTGTCCCCACTCTGTCCCTGCTCTGTCCCCACTGTCCCTGCGCTGTCCCCGCTCTGTCCCCGCCCTGTCCCCACTCTGTCCCCACTCTGTCCCTGCTCTGTCCCCACTCTGTCCCCACTCTGTCCCCACTGTCCCCGCTCTGTCCCCGCCCTGTCCCCACTCTGTCCCCACTCTGTCCCCTCTCAGTCCCGCTCAGTCCCCGCTCTGTCCCCGCAGTCATGCGCAGCTGGTGCCAGGACAGGATCCCTGTGGATGGCAACTTCGGGCAGATGTACGACATGGTGAACCACTCCGTCAGCAACCTCAGCCAGGATTTCAGCTCCGAGGTCGTTTTACAGGTGGGTGCCCCGTCCCCTCCGCCAGGGCCCGGGGTGGGGGCTGGATCCTGCTCAGCCCCGCGGCCCTCCGCTGCAGGAGGAGCACCGTGAGATGATGTCGGGCATCAACGTCTCGGCGGAGCAGCTGATGGAGGAGGTGACCTCGCACGTGCGGCAGCACGGTGCCCGCCTGAACCGGGTCGTCTCCTTCTTCCGCCTGCTGCTCTCCTACACCTTCCTCCTCGTCTTCATCTCGTGAGCTCTGGGGTGGGGAGGTGGAGGGAGCACCCCCGTGCCAGCTGCAGGGCATGGAGGGGTGAGGGTCTCCTTTGGCAGCAGGTCGGGGCGGGGGGAGCGCAAAGACAAGGGGGGGGTCCTGAGGGGCTGCAGCCGGCCCTTCACCCCCCCAGACCCCCCCCCCCCTCTTGCAGGCTTTCTCCTACACCAAGCGGTACTGCCAGGACATCTGCTTCGACAACCTCTACATCACCACCTACTTCCACCAAATCGATGCTCGCCGCAGAAAGCAGGTGAGGGGGGAGAAGGGGCAGAGGGTGGCCCCCATCCCCGGTGGGGGTTTCGGGGGGCTGCGCTGAGCTGCCCGGCTCCCCCCTCCCGCAGCACAAGCGGACGCTGCTGCCCCTGCACCCGGCAGAGCTCTCGGCCGTCATCTTCCCGTGTCGCCTGACCGTGCAGGCGCCTGA
The DNA here is from genome assembly GCF_031877795.1 of Strix aluco. NCBI lineage: Eukaryota > Metazoa > Chordata > Aves > Strigiformes > Strigidae > Strix > Strix aluco. Next base: position 2,912,419 of record NC_133960.1, read on the forward strand.
GCTGCGGAACTTGGTGAGGGGCCGGCAGGGGGCTGGGGGGGGCCGGGGGGCTTTTGGGTTGACCAGCGCTGAGGGATCTGGTGGAGTTGGGAACGGTCAGGGTGAGGTTCATGGTGGGACTGGAGGAGCTTCAAGGGCTTTTCCAACCCAGATGAGTCTGGGGTTCTGTGACTGGGGGGGGGGGGGCAGGCTGTGGCAGACCCCATTCCCTGCAGGTGCTGGAGCTGCTGGAGTGCATCCCACCGCTGCTCCTCCTCCTCCTCTCCTGCGGCCTGGAGACACGTGCTCTTCACCATGCTCAGCATCATCCAGCAGCACTCCTTCGTGCAGTACTCCTTCCACAGTGAGCCCCCGGCCCCCCCGTGCCCTGCAAGGCTCACCCCTCCCCTCCGTCCACCTCTCCAGCCCCACAGCCCCCCCCATACATGCTCTCATCCTGCAGGCAGCCACCACTTGTCCGTGCAGGTGACAGGGACGTCCCTGATGGCTCGGCTCCTGAGAAGCACCGTCGGGGCCCTCAACACCTCCTCCGACACCCAGCTGGAGACGTCCAACTTCGGTGACACCCCCCAGCCTCCCCCGCCAAGCTCCATGGCCTGGCCACCCCTGCCTGCGAGAGGGGCCGGGGGGGCTATATCCTGGGAGGGGGGGCTCAGCGCTGTCACTTTGTCCCCAGCCTGCCTGCCGCAGCCGCGGGGCATGAGGAGGCAGCAGTACGTGGGCAGCTGCCTGCCCCTGGCCGTGCTGGTGCTGTTCTGCCTGGCCCAGGCCTACACGTACCGCCTGCGCCGCGCCATCGCCGCCTTCTACTTCCCCAAGGTGAGCTGGGGGGCAGTTTTTGGGGTGGCCTTGGTGCCTCCCAGGCCACCCTTCACGGTCTTCGCCAGCGCAGCGGGAGAAGAGCCGCGTGCTTTACCTCTACAACAAGCTGCTGCGGCAGCGGCAGAGCTTCGTCCGGCGGCAGCGGAAACGCATCGCCCGGCGTGAACGGCACCGCCCGGGATTGGTGAGCGGAGGGATGGGGACGCGGGGCTGGGGGGGGTCCGCTGTGCCCCTGCTCCCGCTCAGCCTGAGCCCCCACCCACCGCCATGGCCCCGGTCCCGCCGCAGGGGACGTCGTTGCTGCAGCGTTGGCCGTGGCTGCGCCGCTGGATGCGCCGGAGCTGCACAGTGTGCGGGACCCCCGAGACCCCCCGGCATCGGGTTTGCCCCGCGGCGGCCTGCGGAGCCCCGTACTGCGGGTGGTGCTGGAGGGAGGCGGGGGGCACGTGCCTCGCCTGCACCCCCGGGGAGCACGGCCTCTCCCAGGACAGCAGCGAGGAGGATGCGGGGTACGCGGCCTGAGGGCACCCTGCAATAAAGGCTGCGACACCCCCCCGTGAGCGGTGTGAAGTGGGGTCTGGGGGGGGGGGCATCTGCGGGGGTGGGGGTCTCAGGGGTACGGAGAAAGGGGGTGTAAGGGTGACCAAAGTGGGGAAATGGGAGGGTGGATGATGTGTGGGTTGGGGAAGGCGGGGTTTCACGGGGGGGGGGGGGGGGTGATGGGGGGGAGGTCTCTGCTGTGTGAGGTGATGAGGGTGGGGGTCTCACTGTGCCGGGTGATGAAGGTGGGGGTCTCTGGAGCTCGGGATGGGGAGGGTGGGGGTCTCAATGTGCTGGGTGATGGAGGTGGGGGTCTCTGGAGCTCGGGATGGGGAGGGTGGGGGTCTCAATGTGCTGGGTGATGGAGGTGGGGGTCTCTGGAGCTCGGGATGGGGAGGGTGGGGGTCTTACTGTACCGGGTGATGGAGGTGGGGGTCTCTGGAGCTCGGGATGGGGAGGGTGGGGGTCTCAATGTGCTGGGTGATGGAGGTGGGGGTCTCTGGAGCTCAGGATGGGGAGGGTGGGGGTCTTACTGTACCGGGTGATGGAGGTGGGGGTCTCCGGAGCTCGGGATGGGGAGGGAGGGGGTCCCGCTCCGCAGCAGCAGTGAAGGGGTCTCCTCCGCAGCACCCCGGGCAGTGGCAGCCGGTCCCGGCGCAGACGGAGCCGCCGCTGCGCGGAGCCCCGGAGCCGCCCCCGGGGGCGCGGCCGCCCCGGCCCCCCCCGCGCCGGCCGGGCTGGGCGTCGCCGGCGGAGCGGCGGCGGGGCGGCGGGCGGAGCCGGGCGGGGGCCGGGCAGGAAGTTCCTCCTCCCGGGTCGGGCCGGGCCGGGCCCGGCGGCGGCGGCGGTGGCGGTGCCATGCGCGGCGGGGGCGCCGGCGGGGGCGGCCGCGGCGGGTCAGCTCGGGAGCCGCTTGCCCGGGGCCACCGGGCCCCGCTCGGGCTGCGGGAGGGCGATGGGGATGCGGGCGCTGCGGCTGCTCCTCCTCGCCGCGGGGCTGCTCCTTGCCACCGGCACCGGGGGCACCGGGAGCGGCGCAGGTGAGCGGGGACGGTGGGTGCCGGGGGGGGGGGGGGGGGGGGGGGGGGGGGGGGGGGGGGCCGTCGGTCCGTGTCGCCCAGCCCGGGGGGGGTCCGCTCCTCGGCTCCTCCGGGGCATCGCGCGGGGACCGGCGGCAGCCGGGGAGGCGGTGGGGGTGTCCGTGCTTGGCGGGGGGGGTCGGGACGGGAGCGGGGGGTCGCAGCCCCGCGGGATGCTCGGTGCCCCCCCCCGGGGGACCGCGGTTTGGTGCAGCCGCCGAGCCGTGGGGACCGGCGCTCCGGGGGCTGGTGGGGCCGTGGGGAGCGGGGTCTGCGGGGGACCCCCGTCCCTCCAGCATCCTCCGGACCCCAACAGGGCGGGGGTGCCCTGGAGAGCCGGGGGGGGGCCTGCGCGGGGGTGAGGGACTCTGGGCCAGCCGGGCCGGTCCTCCCAGCCCTGCCCCCAGTCCCCGAGCTGGTTGTACTGGGCAGCCGGGCCGGGGCTGACGCAAGGCCTGGCAGGGGACCCCGGGAAGCCCCTCCCGAGGCCCTGCGCTCCCCATCCCCCTGCCACCTCCCACCGCGGGGGTCACCTCCAAGTGTCCCCCAGGCTCCGCTGGGAGCCGGCGCCCTGGGTAGCGCGGCCGGGCGATGCTTGGGGCTTCGCCCCGGGGGCACCCCAGGAGCTGCTGGGGGGAGCGTGGGAGCCCCCCCGTTCCTGCTCCCCACCCCGAAGCCCCTGCCCTGGCCCTGGGGGGCCGTGCTGTGATGGGGGGCTGGGGGGGAGCGGGGTGTGCCGGAGCTGCTCTGGGCCCCGTGCAGGTGACAGCTGGCGCCAGCGCCGTGCAGAATTGGGACACTCCTGGTACGTGACCCCGCGGGTCCTGCGGGACAACCGGACCCTCAGCCTGGCAGAGGCGACCCAGGTGAGCCCCCGCCCGCGTCCTTGGGGTGCTCGTGCCACGTGGGGGCTGCCTGCAGCCCACCACCTCCCCCTGCCCCCTTCCCAGTGCAGCAAACCCAGGTCCCCTGGCCCCAAGTCCCTGGGGGTCTGAGCACCCAAGGGCAGTGGGGAGGGGGCCCCCCAACAAATCCCCCTTCCCCACCTGATGCCGAGAGGGACCTTGGTGGGTCAGGGCACCCACCCCGCGCCCCGCGTTCCTCCCGGCTGGGGCGGAAGGGCCCAGCCCGCCCCGTAGCTGTTGGGAGTCTCTCCGGCGTTTCCGCCGCGCTGCACCGGGCAGGAAGCGCGGGGGGCGGTGGGGGGGCCCCGGCTCTGTCCCACTCCCCCCCACCACCCCCTTCCCCAGCACAATGAGCCGGGGAGGGAGGGACGCTTCCTGCGGGGCGCGAGGGTGGGGGCCGGGGCGGGCAGGGGATCCCTTCCGCCCCCTCCCTCCAGGCACACGCCAGGGCCAGGCGGGTCCCCTGGCCCCCCGCCGACACCCCGCTGAGGTCACGGCGTTTCAGAGGGTGTGTGGGGATGGGAGGGGACCCGCAGCTTGGGGCGGGGGGGGGGGGGGTGTTCTTCTGTAACTGTTGCCTGTGGCAGGGGGGGTTCCCTGCCCGGCTGCGGGTCCTGCTGGAGCTGGAGGGGATGCGGCTGGTGCTGGAGCTGGAGCAAAACTGGTGAGTTGGTGGCTGGCTGGGGCAGAGCAGGGGTGGGAGTGGGATGGGGGTCCCAGGGGTACCGTATCCATGAAGGGTGTGTGCAGGGTGGGGTTCCTGTGGGCTCCGTCTCCATCCATGGTGCACAAGGGGTGGGGGTTTTGGGGACCCTCTCTCCTTCCATGGTGCACATGGAGTGGGGGGGTCCCTTGTTCCCCTTCTCCATCCGTGGTACGTGTGGGGTGGGGGTCCCAGGGACCCTGTCTGCATCCACAGCGCAGCCACAGCTGGTGGGGGAGGTACCAGGGTCCCCGTTTCCAGCAGTGGGGTGAGCTGGGGGATCCCTGCTGTGGGGGTGACACATTCCTCTGGCAGGGAGCTGGTGCTGGGCACCGGGGCGCTGCTCTACTACCTGCCCAATGGCACGCAGGTGACGCAGGAGGCCAGCGAGCAGGTAGGATCTGGGCATGTCATGTCCCCAGTGGCGTCCCCAAGCCATCCCCATGATCCCTGGGGACCCCAGTATGGGGGTGGCTCCTGAGTCCCCCCCCATTCTCTGCTGCAGGAGCACTGCTGCTACCGGGGGACGGTGCGGGGCTTCCCCGGCTCCTGGGCCAGCCTCTGCGCCTGCGCTGGACTCAGGTGAGCCCCCGGCCCCCCGCAGTCCCTGAGCCCGGCTCCCACCGTGCTGCTGATGCCTCCTCTCCCCTTCCCCAGTGGCCACCTGAGGCTGTCAGAGACCAGGAGCTACGGGCTGGAGCCGGCGGCCGGCAGCCCCCTGGGGCAGCACATCGTGTACCGGCCACGGGAGGTCCGGCTGGCGCCACGGGCCTGTGGGCAGGGCCCTCTGGACCCTCCCCAGGCGGCGGCAGAGGTGACAGACCCCCCCTGGCCACAGAGGGTAGGTCACCCGTGGGTCTTAGCCCCACCGGAGAGGGTCCCCTCGGCCACCCCCTGACCCCCTCTCCTCCCCAGGGCAAGCGGGCGGTGGCGGAGCAGCGGTTCGTGGAGCTGGTGATGGTGGTGGACCACGCTGCGGTGAGTGCTGGGCACGCGTCCCCGGTGCAGGGGCTGCCCTGCTCCCCCCCAGCCCCCCTGACGCCCCTCCCTGCACCCCCAGTTCCAGAATTACCCCGACCTGCAACGTGTCCGCACCCGCACCCTGGAAATCGCCAACCAGGTGGACGTGGTGAGTTGCTGCCGTGACCTGCCGGGCACCGTCCATCCCAGCCCGGTGCTGGGCTCGGCTGTCCCCTCACTGCTGTGGTGCCAGGGGGGTCTCTGACCCCCACCCCATCCCCCCCCCAGTTCTTCCAGCCGCTGGGAGTGCGGGTGGCCTTGCTGGCGGTGGAGGTCTGGAGCGAGGGCGACCAGTTTGCGGTGGGCGGCAGCGCTGGGGCCGTGCTGGAGCGGTTCCTGCGCTGGCGCCGGGAGGAGCTGCTGCCCCGGCTGCCCCACGACAACGCCCAGCTCCTGACGTGAGTGGGGGACAGGGACGGGGACGGCGGGGACAAGGGGCGCAGGCAGCTCTCCCCCACCCCTGCGCTGTCTCCCCAGGGGCACCCACTTTGAAGACGTCTCGGTGGGGACGTCGGCTCAAGCCTCCATGTGTTCCCCCGCACGCTCCGGGGGGTCAGCATGGTCAGTACCCCCGTCCTCGCCACCGTCCCCCTGCTTCCCTCCCACCCTGACCCTCCCCACTGTCCCTCAGGACCACTCGGTCAGCGTCCTCGTCGTCGCCTCCACGGTGGCCCATCAGCTGGGGCACAACCTGGGCATGCGGCACGACAGCGCCGGGCGCTTCTGCGACTGCAGCGACGTCCGGCAGGACCGCGGCTGCATCATGGCATCACCCACGGGGTGAGGGCAGCGGGCAGGGCCGCGGGGGGCTGGGGACGAGCCCCCTCCCCGCTTTTATCGACCCCTCTCCGGCTCCACAGGCTGACGCCCGGCTTGAGCTTCAGCAACTGCAGCCGGCAGGACCTGGAGCGCAGCCTGCGGCGGGGGACAGAGCTGGTGCCTCTCCAACGTCCCTGAGCCCCGGCGCCTGGCCGGGAGCCCCCGCTGCGGGAACCGCTTCCTGGAGCCGGGCGAGGGCTGCGATTGCGGCCTCAGCGTGGTACGGAGAGCGGGGGGGGGCTCTGGGTGGGTTGGGGTTCCCCCCTGCAGCCACGCACCCCCCCCTTCTCCTGAGGCTGGGGCTGCCCAGGGGCGCCGTGGCTCTGCTCAGGGACGCCGTGGCCTGGCCCGGCTGTGGAGCTGGCAGGGGGGTGCTGGTGCCACGCGCTCACCGCGACCCCCGTGCCGGCAGGAATGCACCGATCCCTGCTGCAACAGCAGCATCTGCCAGCTGGTGCCTGGGGCCGAGTGTGCCACGGGGGACGCCTGCTGCCAGGACTGCCGGGTACGTGGGGACAGGCAGGCAGCGGTGCTGGCACTCCAGCTGCTCCCTGGAGTGGGTTTCTTGGGGGTCCCCGTTCATCTGACTGTACCCCCCTTGCTCCCCCACCAGCTGCGTCGCGCCGGACACCCGTGCCGGGAGCCCCTGGGCGAGTGCGACCTGCCCGAGTTCTGCGACGGGGTCTCTCCGCGCTGCCCACCCGACACCTTCCTGCAGGACGGGCAGCCCTGCGCCGGCGGGCGGGCGCTCTGCTACGGCGGCGCCTGTGCCACCTACGAGGGGCAGTGCCAGCAGCTGCTGGGGGCAGGTACGGTGGGGCCAGGGCGGGGGTCAGGGGCTGGGTGGGGGTGCTGAGGCTTGCTGCCCCCCCCCCCGCTGCAGGCGCCGGCCCCGTCTCCAGCTCCTGCATGGCCTCCCTGAACGCGAAAGGGGATGAACGTGGGCACTGCGGGCGGCTGCCCAACGGCTCCTACGTCGCCTGCGCCCAGCGGTGAGTGCCAGCTCCAGCTCGCTGTCCCTCCCCCCCGCGCTATGTCCCCCCACCCCTGACCCCTCTGTCTCTGCAGGGACGCCGGCTGCGGGATGCTGCAGTGCCAGCGCAGCAGCACCCATGGGGACAGACCAGAAGGGTCCTGCCAGGGGACCCTCCTGCCCAGGGATGAGGATGTGAGCGATGCAGCCATGGTGCTGCCCGGCACCGCCTGTGGCCCCGGGAAGGTGAGTGCCAGGGTGGTGGGAAAGGGCCCGGGGAGCAGGGGGGTGCTTGCCCGGTGCTGACACCCCGTCCCCCCGCAGATGTGCCTCCAGCGCCAGTGCCAGGACGTTTCCACGCTGGGTGACCAGCAGTGCCGGAGCAAGTGCCACGGGCACGGGGTGAGTGCGGGACCGGGGGGTGGGTGCTGGAGGTGGGGGCCTGCCGGGGGCTGAGGCTCGGTGTCACCCCCCTCAGGTGTGCAACAACCACGGGCACTGCCACTGCGAGCGGGGCTGGGCCCCCCCGACCTGCGAGAGCCCCGGCGCGGGGGGCAGCCAGGACAGCGGCCCCGCCGCCCTGGAGCGAGGTGAGGGCCAGAGGCAGGCAGGCGCCGCGCAGAGAATGAGGCTTTGTGTGGCCGGAGCTGGTGTGGGGTGCAGCGAGGGGGGGGCTGACGTGCCAATCTCCGCAGGGGGGAGCGCCCTGCCCACCGCCCTGCTGCTGAGCGCGCTGCTGGGGCTGGCCCTGGCGCTGGGGCTCTGCTACGCCCGCCGCGCCGGGCTGCACAAGCACCTCTGCCAGCTCGGCAAGGGGACGTCCTGCCAGTACAGGTACCGGAGCCGGCGGGGACTCGGGGAGGGGTGGGGGGGACACACGCGGGTTGTCACGCGTGCCTCGTGCATGTGTGCGCCGTGGCAGGGAGCGGAGCTGCATGTGGGCACGCACACGCGTGTGGCGGGGCAGCGGGGCGCGGGCACGTGCGCGTGCACACGTGTGTCCCGCGGCGGCTGAGCGAGCGCTGTGCATGCGTGTGCCCCCGGTGAGTCCGTGTGCGTGTGCATCCCCCCCCCGCCCCTCCCCGGCGCAGGTAGCAGACCCTGTCATGCATCGTCACTCCATGTCACCGCGGTTCTTCCCTCCGTGTCACCGCAAGTTCCTCCCCCCCCACGGCTGCCTGCCCGTCCCCCCCCAACCCCAGCCCCGGGCTGAGCCCCCCCACTCTTCTCCCCACAGCGCTGAGACCCGGGTGCGATTCCTGGGTCCAGAAGCCCCAGACGGCTGGAGCGGGTAACGTCACTGCCGGAGCCTGGGCGTGGGGCTGTCCCTGAGCCATCCTGCTTCGCAAGGCCTCCGGTGCTGCGATCTTCCCCTGGCAGTGCCCGGGGGGTGTGGGGCAGCCCCGGGGTGCAGGGTGTCGCATCTTCCGGTGCTGAGGGGTTCGTTTCTCTTGGGCTTCTGCTGGTGTCGGTGTCTCTTGGTTGCCGTGTGGGCTCCTCCGACCACCCGGAGCGAGCGGGGCCTGATCCTGCCTCTTCCCTGCAGGATCTCGCAGCCGGAGCCCCGGTCGGGCAGCCAGGGCCCCCCTGAACGCCCCCGGCCCCCGCAGTGGCGTCAGGCCACGGAGCTGCAGGTCATGCACAGCAGCAAGGTGAGAGCGGGGGGGGGGGGGGGGGGGGGATGGAGGGGGGTGCTGGTGAGGGTGATGCTGTCGCCGTGGTAACAGGCTGTGGTTGCCGTGGGTACCGGGGTTCGGGCTGGTTGTTGCCGACGAGGCATCCCCGGGTACCAGCTCTGAGCATCCCTCCGCGCCGGGGCCGCGTGGTTCGGCTCCGCGGCACCCCGGGACAGGAGCAGCCTGGCACGGCCCCGACCCTGCTGCTCCGGTCGGTGCCCTGTGCTGGGCTCGGTGCCCGGCTAGGGGCCGCGGTGGCCACTCAAGCCGGGGCTTGGTGACACGGGGCTGAGCCCCACTGTGGCATGGCGGGGGGGGGAGTGTCTCTGCTTCGCGGCGGGAGGGGGGTCTCCGCATGCTGCACGGCTTGCCCCGCTCGGGGGCTGCATGGCGCCTGCCCCCTCTCCCTCTCTCCGCAGCCGGCTGCCCTCGGCTCGGCCCGGCCCGATCCGCCCTCCCGGCCTCTCCCGCCGGACCCTCCTCCCAAGGTAACGCCCGGGCCGGGGTGGGGGTCCCGGCCAGCACCCCCGCGGCCACCGCTGCATGCCTGGCTGCGCACCAGCTCTCGGGGACCTCCGTGCCACGGCTCCCGGTGCCCCCCGCACGGGAGAGCCCTGGCCGCCCCCAGAAAATCCCTCCTGCCTGGCGGGAGGCTCATCCCCGCACCCGCCGCTCCCCGAGCTGTCTCGCTGTCCCCCGCTGTCTCACTGTCCCCCGCTGTCTCACTGTCCCTGCTCTCTCTGCCCAGGCCCCCCCCTCGGACAGGCCGCCCCCCCCCACACGCCCGCTGCCCGCGGACCCCGTGGCGCCAGGCACTCAGGTAACGGCAGCACGGCGGCGGCACCAGCAGCGTGTGGGGCAGGACGGCGTGTGCCTGGGCCGGTGGGGGCCCTCCCTGGGGTAAGGGAGGTGGTTTTCCCCCCCCCCAAGCCCAGCAGGGGGGGGCTTGGCCCGTGGGGAGCTTTGACACCCCCATTCCCCTGCAGCCCCCAGGTCCGGCCAAGCCTCCCCCGCCTCAGCGGCCGCTGCCCTTGGACCCCCCGGGGCCTTCGCACCCCCACAGCGAGACACCCCCTGGTCACCCCTACGTCACGGTGGTTCCCTCCAGGTGAGGGGGGGCGGGGGGGGCTGAAAGGGGCCAGAGCAGGGTGCCAGGTTTGGGGGGGGGGGCGGGCAGGGCAGGAGGCCAGGCTGGGGGGGCTGCAGGTGACCAGAATGGGGGGGGGGGGGGGGGGGTACCCAGAGTGGGGTGCAACTAGGGTCTGTAGGGGACAAAGGGGGGGGGCTGTGGACTGCGAGGCTGGGGGAGCTACATGCCACCAGAGTGGGGTGTTGGGGGGGGGGCAGGATGGGGGGCTGTGGGGGCCCAGAGTGGGGTACGAATGAGGGCTGTGGGGGGGCCGTGGGGTGCCAGGCTGGGGGGGCTACATGCCACCAGAGTGGTGCTGGGGGGGGGGCACAGCAGGAGGCCAGGCTGGGGGGATGGCAGGGGACCAGAGTTGGGGGGGTGGGGGGGAGAGCCGGGAGGAAGGGGGGGACCAGAGCAGGGGCCGGGGGCTGCAGGGGAGGCTGCGGGGAGCCCGAGCAGGGGTCCCATCGCCCCCCCTCTCTCCCCCAGGCCGGCCCCCCCGCCGCCCGCCGCCGCCCAGCGGGAGGCCTGAGCCGCGGGCCGGGACCGCCGCAGCGCTGGAGCCGCGGGGAAAGGCCTCAGCGCGGGGCCTCGCCGCCCGCTTGTCCCCCGCCGACGCCAATAAAGGGGCTGTGAGCTGCCTCCCGCTGCCTCCGCCGCACCGGGGGACCCGGGGCGGGGCGGGGCGGGGGGGACAGGGACGGGACGGGACGGGAGAGGCCGCCCCGGCTCCCGCCGAACTACAACTCCCGGCAGCCCCCGCGGCCGGCACAGGAAGTTCCGCCCCCGCGCCGGAAGTGGCTCCGCCCGCCGGCGCCCCCTGGCGGCCAAGGGAGCGGGGGGGCGGGGCCCCCCGGAGCCACGTGGGCGCGGGAACCGCCCGGCGGCGGGGGGACACGGAAGGGGGGGGACACGTGTGTGTGTGTGTGTGCGGGGACACGTATGTGTGTGTGTGGACACGTGTGTGTGTGGGGACACGTGTGTGGGGACACACATGTGCAGGGGGTGTGTGTGCAGGGACATGCATGTGCAGGGACACACGTGTGTGCGGGGACATTGGGGACACATGCATGTGCACGGGGGTGCGGGAACGTGTGTGCACGGGGGGGTGTGTGTGCGGGGACATGCATGTGCACGGACACGTGTGTGTGGGGACGTGTGTGGGGACACACGTGTGCACAGGTGTGTGCGGGGACATGTGTGTGTGCAGGGAAACGTGTGTGGGGACACGTGTGCATGGAGGTGTGTGGGGGGACACGTATGTGTGTGCATGGACACGTGTGTGTGGGGACAGGTGTGTGCGTGGACACGTATGTGGGGGGACACGTGTGTGTGCAGGGACATGTGTGCGTGCGTGGACGTGTGTGTGTGCAGGGACACAAGTGTGTGCACAGACACGTATGTGAGAACGAGAACACATGTGTGTAGGGACATGTGTGTGGGGACACAAGTGTGTGCACAGACACTGTGGGGACACACACATGTGCATGTGTGTTTGCAGGGACACACGTGTGTGTGGGGACACATGTGCGTGGACAAGTGTGTGGGGACATGTGCGCACGGACACGTGTGTGCAAGGACACATGCATGTGCACAGACACGTGTTTGTGTGGGGAGACATGCGTGTGCACTGACGTGTGTGTGCAGGGACGTGTGTGTGCAGGAGCTGCCCTGTGTGCACAGGGGCAGGTGTGTGCGGGCACATGCATGTGCACATATATATGCATGTGCAGGAGCCACCCCCTGTGTGTGGACACGTGTGTGTGCATAGACATGTGTGTGCAGGAGCTGTGCTGTGTGCAGGGATCCCCCCAGTGGGCACATACACATGTGTGTGAAGGGCCACATGTGTGCAGGAGCCATGCTGTGTGCAGGGACACGTGTGTGTGCAGGGATGCACGTATGTGCAGGGACACGTGTGTGCAGGAGCCATGTGTCTGCCATGTACACATGTGTGTGTGCAGGAACCGCCCTGTCTGCGCAGGGACATGCGTGTGCAGGGACATGAGTGTGCAGGAGCTGCCCGGTGGGTGCACACGTGTGTGCAGGGATACACATACCTGTGGGGACACACGTATGTGCATGGACACACGCGTGCAGGAGCCACCCCATGTGCACAGACACATGCATGTGCACGGACACACATATGTCCACGGACACATGTGGGGGGGACACACGTATGTGCATGGACACACGTGTGCAGGAGCCGCCCTGTGTGCACAGAGACACGCGTGTGCAGGGACACATGTATGTGGGAGCACATGTATGTGGGGCACACGTATGTGCACGGGCGCACGTATGTGCACGGACACATGTATGACCACAGGCACATGTATGTGCATGGACACGCGTGTGCAGGAGCCGCCGCGTGTGCAGGGACACATGTATGTGGGGACACATGTATGTGCACGGACACATGTATGACCACAGACACATGTATGTGCACGGACACGCGTGTGCAGGAGCCGCCCCGTGTGCACCGACCGGCACCACCTCCCCCGCCCGGTCCCGCCGCTCCTGCCGGTGCCGGTGCCGGTGCCGGTGCCGGTGCCCGGCCGAGGGAGGGGCGGGCGCGGGGCCCCCCCGGTGCCGGGGCCGGTCGATGTCCGCGGGACCGGGGGCGCCGGGAGGCCGCCGGGTCGATCCCGGGGGTGCCGGTGCCGGTGCCGGTGGGCGCGGGGGGGTGGCCGGGGCCGGGGGTGGCGGGGCCGCCCCCCAAGGGTTAATGGCACTCGGGGAAGTTGCCGGGCGGCGGCCGCGGCGCGGATTGGCCCGAAGTTGGCGGGGCGGGCCGGTTCGTGCCGAGCCCCGCCGGGCCGGGCCGCCCCCGCCCCCCGCCGGCCCCGCCGCCCCCCGCCGCCGCCGCCGCCGGCGGAGCCATGCGCCCCGCGCCGCTGCTCGGGCTCCTGCTCTGGGCTCCGCTGCTCTGGGCGCCGCCGCCGCCGGTGCGCGGCTTCCGCCACGGCATCCACTGGAACGGCAGCAACCCCAGGTAGCGCCGCCGCCCCCGCCGGCCCCGCCGCTCTTTGTGCGTCCCGGGCCCCGCCGAGCCCCGGGCCCGCGCCGCCGGGAGGGTCGGGGCGGAGGGCGGTGGGCTCCCGGGAGGGGCGGAGCTGCTGGGCACCGAGCCACCGGGCAGCGCTGGCAGCACCGAGCCCCGGGTGGTAGCCAGCAGGTGAGTGTCCCCCGGTGCTACCGAGCCACCGGGCACCCCTGGGCGTTACCGAGCCTGTGAGTACCCCCGGCGGTGCTGAGCGACACAGGGCGTCCCCGCCGGTCCCGAGCACCAGGGTGGTCCCGAGCCGGTGGGGACCCCCAGGTGGCACCAAGCCCTTGGGTGGCACCGAGCCCGGTGAGTAGCCCCGGTGGTACCGAGCCACCGGGCATCCCCAGGCGGTCCCGAGCCGCTGAGTACGCCCGGGTGGTGCTGAGCCCCGGGCATCCCCCGTGGCACCGAGCCAGCAGGCACTGCCGGTGGCACCGAGCCCTGGGGTGGCAGCAAGCCGGTGGGCAGCCCCGGTGGCACCGAGCCCCGGGTGGCACTGAGCCCTGGGTGGCACCGAGCCCCTGGTGGCACCGAGCCCCCGGTGGGCAGCCCCGGTGGTGCCACGTCCCCGGTGGCACCGACCTGCCGCGAGCGCGGGTGCCCTCGACAGTACCGAGCTTTTGGGCATCCTCAGGTGGCACCGAGCCCGGGCACAGCTTGTTGGGCAGCTCTGGGCCACTTGTGGCCGGTGGGCACCAAGCCGGGGGTCACCTTGGGTGGCATCAAGCCGGTGGGTGGCACTGCCAGGCCTGCGGGTCCCCGTGGCCCATGTCCCCGCTGGTGGGGGCCACGAGGCGACGGGCCCAGCCGCTGCCGGGCCAGGGGTGCTGCCCGCAGGCTCTGCTGCCCCGTCGGGGGGCCCCGGGCTGGCCCCAGCCCCCCCCCGGCCTCCCGCCTCCATTTTAGGCATTTCCCAGCTCAGGGCTGCTCGGGGGGGGGGGGGTTGCAGGGGGGGTGCTGGGCCGGGGGGCTCGTGGCCTGGGCCCGCAGGTGGGCACAGGCTGGGCAGGGCTGGGGGCACCGATGCTGCCTTGTCCCCCCCCACCCAGGAGTGGGTGGGAGACGCGGGACCCCCCCACCCATGGGTGTCCTGGGAATGGGGGGGGGCTGCGTGTCCCTCCGAGGGGTCAGGGCAGGTCCCCCCCGGCAGCCCTCGGCCCTGCCTGGGCTCGTCCCGGCCAGCGTCGCCCGGCAGGATGCTCTGAGTCAGCGGGCAGCCTGCGCCCGGTCCTGTCCTCCAAGAGCCCCCGGCCTCGGGGGGGGGTGGGGGGGGGTCCCGAGCCCCCCCCCCCCCAGCCTGACAGCGCTGCCGGTCCCAGTGATTAACGCACCGGCCTCCGCCACAGCTGCCAGGACTGTGCCCGGTGTAACCACCGCCCGCACCGGGGCAGGAGGAGGGGGCTGGAATCGGCCGGGGGGGGTCTCCCCGGCAGCCCCCCCCCCTCCCCACGGGATGGGGTGACCCTGCCAGCGCAGGCGGCCCCAGCCCTGCCGGGACGTGCCCAGGCCGCGGCAGGATGCGGCCGGTGGGGCGACGCGGGTGCAGGTAACGGGGGGAGGGGGGGGGGGGTGGTGATGGGGGGGGCAGGGGCAGAGGGGCTCCTGCTCCGTCGCTGTCCCCAGGGCGAGGCAGGACCAAGCGTGTGCACATGTGTGTGTGCACATGCATGTGTGTGCACAAGTGTGCACGCGTGTGTGTGCCTGCAGAGGTGTCTGCTCCACCCCGGCCTGGCCGCACGCGCGGTTCGCCCAGGCGTGAGCTCATGCGCCGCTGCCTGCCCGCGCAGGTACCCGGCCTGGGCCCCCTCCCCTGCCTGCCCGGCCACCAGACCCCCCCTCACAACCCCGTACCCCCTTGCCCTGGCCAGCTGCTCCCCCCCCCCGCCAGCAGCGTTGCCGGTGCAAGCGGCCTCACGCGGGGGTGGCCCCCCTGGCCCCCCGCCGGGGTGTCAGCGCCGATCAGCGCCGGGGGCGATGAGGCGGGTGCCTGGGGCGAGGGGCTTTGTGCCCCGGCTGGCGTGGCTGGGGTCCCCCCCGCCGGCCACAGCGGCCGAGCCCATTCAGCTCCAGCGGCCTGCGGCTAATCCAAGCTGATGCCTGGTTGTGTGGGGCGGGCGGGTGGCCGGGAGCTCTTTTGGCAAAAGCCCGGCTACCTGCTTTGCCAAGGCCGGGGCGGGGAGGGGGGCAGCGGGGCATCCCTTTGGGGGGCACAGCGGGATGCTCCCCGGCTCGCCCTGCCCGGCAGGTTCCTGCAGGACGACTACACCATCCAGGTGGCCATCAATGACTACCTGGACATCTACTGCCCGCACTACGAGGGGGCCGTGCCCGCCGGCCGGGCAGAGACCTTCACGCTCTTCATGGTGGACCGGGAGGGCTACCGTGGCTGCTACGAGACCCCCGGCGCCTTCAAACGCTGGGAGTGCAACCGGCCCCACGCGCCCTTCGGGCCCGTCCGCTTCTCCGAGAAGATCCAACGCTTCACCCCTTTCCCGCTCGGTTTCCAGTTCGAGCCGGGGGAGACCTACTACTACATCTGTGAGTGAATTCGGGGCGCGGGGGGCGGCCGCAGAGGGGGGAGGGTGCTGCCGGGGTCGGGTCCCACCGGCGTTCAGGTGGGAACCGGGTTTGGGGCACGTAGGGGGGTCGGGGTGCACCCAGGATCTGGGGGTCGGGGTGCTCGGGAGGGGCCGGCTGTGCTGGGGCTCTGGGTGCAGCCGGACTTGGGGAGTCCGGGTGCCCTCGGGGGGGGGGGGTGGGATGCAGCCAGGGTTGGGGTGCGGGGGGTGCAGGGAGGGGGGGTGCGACTGCACCCGTGGATTCTGGATGCAACAGGGTTTAGCGTATGTGGGGGAGGGTCGGGGTGCGCGGGGGGGGTCTCTGGAGGCCGCGGGGTGGGGGCGAGGGGGTGGGTGACGCCCCCAAAATCCGCCGGGAGGGGGCGCCCCAGGCCCGGCTCTGGCCTGGCCTGGCCCGGCCGTCGGGGGGGTCCTGGGCCGGGCCGGGGAGGTGGGGGGGAGCCGTGCGGGGGGTGGGGGGGGACACCCGCTGATGTGTCCCCTCTGCCCAGCTGTCCCCAGCCCCGAGAGCACCGGGCGCTGCCTGAAGCTGCGCGTCTCCGTCTGCTGCAGAGGCACCAGTGAGTCTGGCTGGGGGGTAGGGGGGGTGACTGCACCCCAAAAGTCTGGGGTTCCCCCTCCCCTGCCTCTGGGGCAGCCTGGACCCCGCTGGGGGCTACCGGGGCCTCGGGGGTGACACCGGGTGCCCCAGGGCAGCCGCTCACTGACACCGTCGGGGTTTGTTTCAGCACCGGAGCCGGTAACGGAGGTTCCCAATTCGCAGCCCCGTGGGCGCGGGGGGCCGGAGGGTGAGTACAGGGTGGGCAGGGGGGCTGGGGGCTGACGGGGGGGGGGGCTGTGGCTCACCCTGACCTCTGCTCCTGCCCTGGCAGACGCGGTGCCCGCCCGGGGCGTCGTGGCCCCGCTGCAGCCCCGCGCCCCGTGCCTGGCGCTCGCGCTCCTGGCCCTGCTCTGGATCTGACCCCCGGCGCTGCCCATGGCGGGGAGACGGGCTCCTCTGCCCCACCGCCCGCTTCCAGACTCTTCCTCAACCACCATCCTCCCCCTCCCCGCCAAGCCCGTGGGGCAGCCCTGGGTCACGACTCACCCGCCGGACCTCCACAGAGCCGAGCCGGGGCCAGGAGCTCTGGCCTGGAAGGTGAGGGGGGACAGCGGGGGGCTCCGGGGTGGTGGGGGGGGACTGGTCCCCCCGGCCGCACCGCAGCACCCCCTGACAGGGCTCTCTCCCTCCCAGGGACCTCGCTTCCCCGGGCCAGCATTGCCGCCCACCGGCCCCGCCGGCCGCCCTGCCCCGGTGCTGGGCTCCTCGGCGGACGCCTGCTCTGCCCCAGGGCCGTCGCCTCATCTCGTGCCTTCCCCCATGGACCCCCCCCAGCCCCAGGGGGATGGGGACCCCCTCCCCAGGCCCTGGAGTGGGGCAACAGGCGCCCAGCCCCGCTGTTGCCTTGTCCTCCGGCGAGGACACACCGATCTGTCTTCTGGGAAGACGCCCTCCTCCTCCTGCCGTCACCGGCCCCTACGGTTTGGTTTTAACCCCTGGTAGTGACTGAGCCGAGCAATACAGTGTTTGCAAGATCGCAGCCCCCCCTCCGGCCTCGCGTCGCCCGCGGTCCCCTCCTGCCCGAGCCCACGGTCCCCGTCCCCCAGGGGTGCAGGGACACAGGCCGGGGAGGGGGGAGCTGCTCCCCGGGGGGTGCTTGTGCGTCTCATCGCAACCTTTAAGCCGGGGGTTTAATTGCAGCGATTTGATATTGAGATGTCAGCTCATGTCACGGGGAGAGCTTTAATTACAGACGAGCTGCCTGCAATTAGCGCCTGGCAGCGGGACCCAGCGACGGCCGCTGGCGCCTGGGATGGGATGGGGGCAAAGGGGTGGTGGGGTTGGGGGGGGGGGTCGCTCGCCTGGAGCCCCCGGCCCCGGTCCCGCTTGCTGCCCTCGCCTGGGCTTGGGCTGCCCACGCGGCACTAGTCCTCCGTCCATCTGTCCGTCCCCCCTTCGGATGCACCGCGAAGCGGGGGGGCTGCGGGGGGGGCACGGTGGGGATGTCACCCTTTGCTGACAGGACACCCGGGTGTCTGCGGGGCCAATCTGGTGGCACAGCCGGGTGGGTCCGCGCTGGGGGGGGGGGTCACAGCTCCGGGGCAGCCGCGGGATGGAGCCGGCAGTGGCAGGGCCCAGGCTTGCCGCCGGCGGGAGGGTTGCTCGAAGCTCCTGCAGCGGCTCCTGTCCCCCCCACCCTGTGGGTGCAGCCCCCCCCGCCACTGCCCTCTTTGGGGGGGGCCCAGCTGGGGCTGAGCTCCCCATGGGGCCGCCAGGCAGCTGGGCCCCCGCAGCCCCCTCCCCGCGCAGGCGTTGCCGGCCGCCTGCCGCAGTGGTGCTGGGCACGTCAGACAGGTTTTATGGCTTCTCGGAGAAACTGCTTGGCAAGAGGCTGAGCAAAAGCATCAACCGCGCCGTGCCCCTCCCCCCCCCCCGCGCCACTGCCTGCCCCTCCCCCCGCCGCACCCATCCTCGTACCCCATCTGGAACGGGCAAGGACACCCCGTCCCCAGGGGGGGCAGCGGGGCCTGGACCCAACACGGGGCCTGCGGTGGAGCCCCAGAGGCTGCCGGGGGCAGTGGGGGGGGGTCATGCTTTTGTGGGACCCCACACCCATGCGGGATGCTGGGACACTGTGCCTTATGGGACCCCCTCTGCGTGGGGGTGACACCATCCTTGGGGGGACTGTACCCCCCATGGGGTGCTGGGAGCAACCATGTCCCAAGGGACCCCCATATAGGGATGCTGGGTGGGGGCATCCCCCAAAGGACCCCCCGGAAGGGGTGATGGTGACCTGCGGGACCCCCGTGCAGGGGTGCTGGGGGGCTGTGCCCTGCGGGACCCCCATACAGGGGTGCCAGGGGGGTGCCCATCTCGCTGGCCCAGCCCCTCGGGGCTTTCCTGGGGTGAGGCCAAGGGGTCCCTGTGGGGACCCACAGGTGGGTGCGGGGTCCAGGAGCAGGGGGGGGTCCCTGTCCTTGAGCGGGGGTTGCTTGGTATGCGGGAGCCGCTGCCGGCTTCAAATCCCATCGACTTCCAATGAGCAATGCCATCAATAAAAGCTAATTGATGGCACGGCCGCTTCCAAATCAGATTCCCCGTCCCCTGAATCGAATTGATGGCTCCGCGCCCCGCAGCCAGCCGCGGCAGAAATTGAATCTATTAAAGGAATAGGCTCCATTAGCCCGTCCCTTCTGTCTCGCAATCTCCCCATCTCGGGGCTCCCCCCACAATGATGCCAGCCCCCCCCCTCCCACCCCAGTTCCCCGCTGCCACCCACACCAGCCAGGACGCTGGGGTGCCAGGACACCCGGGTCCCACTGGGGAAGGTGAGGGTGCCAGGGTGCCCTCAGCCAGCGGGCCAGTGCCCCACGGGGCAGCCCCAGGCGCTGCGGGTGGGTGGGAGTTAAACCTTTGGAAACGGGGAAGGAAAAATTTATCGCCAGGAACAGAAAATGATGCGAAATGGTAATAGGCAGCACTGAGATGAAGAGGGGGATAAAGAGCCGGCGGGGCCGTGCCGACAGCCTGGGAGATACAGCGGCGTGGTGGGAGGTGAGATGGAGGCACGGCGCGGCCGTGCCCAGCCCTGTGGCACCGGGACGAGCCTGGGCACAAGCCCCCGGCTCCCGGCAGCATGCAGGGAAGCTCCTGGCACTGGGTCACCCGGCCAGCAACGCTGCCGGGGTCCCCACACCCAGCCACGCCGGGACAGGGGCTCTGGCACACCCCAACACCCCTCCCCATGCCGGGGTGAGGATGAGGTCAAGCGCTATGGCCATGCTGGGGGCAGCCCCAGGACACACAGAGTGGGATGTGGGACTCAGCGGCCCCCCCAGAGGGCTGGAAGGGAGGAGCACGGCCCCCCCCAGGGTGGTGGGGCCCATTCCTGCCTGTCTCCCATGGGCACAGGGCAGCGGCTGCAGCCCCCACCCAAGAGCTGCCGAGAGCATCCCGGAGATGGGAAATGGCTCCGTGTCACCATGGAAACGGGGCCACCGGCTCGCCATGCCGAGGGGACACACCGAGCCAAGGGGACACGTGTGCTGAGCCCCGAGGAGCACAGCACCGGGTGAGCCAGGCCCGATGCACCGGACACCAGGCGCTTGGCCACAGGTCCCCCGGCACCCTGGGGCCACGCCACAGAGCCCATCACCCCCCCCAGTCCTCCCCCCACATCACCCGGCGGCTGTGGGTGCGCGGTGGGGTGCCCCCCCCACCCATGCGATGCCACCCTGATGCGTTGCCACCCCGGCCGGGCAGCTCTGCACCACCACACCGGTGCTCAGCGCTGGGTGCGTGGGGCTGGAGCCAGCTCTTCCCCGAGCAGCCGCCTGACGATGCGCATCATCAAGGTTATAATTTAGCAAAACACTCAGCAGGGGCTTTGGAGGGAGCTGGCCCGCGCCAGCTAATTAGCCAGAGCTGCACGCACCGAGCCCACACCTGCCATAGCAATGAGGGCTCGTGCGCTGGGCACACCGGCTCGCACACGGGTGCCGGGGCCGGCGCGTCCCGCAGGACCGGGGCTGGGTATCGGGCAGGCAGCTGCCTGTCTGCTGGCCTGTTCCCGCTGCCGGGTCGGAGCAGAGGTCACCGTCGCTTCTCTCCGCTGGCCCCGGGCCACGGCAGCAGCCAGCGCAGCAGGGAGGGCGTGCGGGAGCGTGGGGTGCACGCTTGGCACCCCGGGCACCGGTGGGTTTGTGCGCTCTGGGTGCAGACAGCCGCTGCCCACACACATCGCCATCCTGTGCTGGGGTGTCTGCCCATCCCTGCCTGCCTTCTGCCTGCGCCCTTGCACGTGCCGGGGTGCCGGCAGCAGCTTGGCAGGGCTGCCCACCCCCCCCGCCCCGAGCCCGCTGTAATCCTGACGGACAATAATCCTGCTGTGCCGGAGCTGGGATGGGCAGGAGCTGCCCTTGCAGCGGCAGCGCGATTCAGCTGCCGGCTCTGGCGGTGCTGCCTGCACCCGCTGCATACTAAGGGCCCGCGGTGCTGCGCCGGCTCTGCTATGCCCGCGCTCCCCGTGCTGGGACCCTCTCTGGATCCCTGGGGACCCACAGGACCCCCAGCCCGCAGCGTGGAATCTGCCTCCCGAGCACGTGGGCAGGGTGCAGGCAAGGTGCAGGCAGGGTGCAGGCAGGGCTCCCGCCTGGGTCTTAAGCCTCCTGTCCTCTTGCCCCTCATTGGTTTTAAATAGAGCCGGGTCTATCCCGGGACTTGCCTGGCACCGGCCCAGCTGGCAGGAGGAGAGCGGAGCCGCAGCTCAGCAGCGCCTGGGACGGGGAGCGGGGCAGTTGGTGCAAACGACGCGGCGTTACCCTCCGGCACGCTGCGTCCCCCGGGCTGCCAGCCGGTGAGGTCAGGGGCTGGGGGGTGGGTGCCCGCTCAGGGCGGCATCTTCCAAGGGTGCCCGGAGTGGGTGCTGCGGGGGTCTGGGTGCCGGGGGTTCACCACAGCCCCGGTGAGCAGCAGCTGACAAAGCGCCGAGGGTGCAGAGCCCATCACCTCCAGGCACGTGTCCGGCTGGGAGGGTGCTGGGGGGACAGAGGGGCCCTGGCACCAGGAGCTGCAAGCGCAGTGTCCGGGCACGGGGCGGAGGTGAGTCCCCGGGGGGCTGCAGTGCAGGAGGTGGGGGCTGGCAGGCTGGTCGGGGTCCTGCCTCGTGCCAGGGGCCCTGCAGTGCCTCTGTGCCTGCTCCCCACTTTCCTTGATCCACCCCACGGTCCTTTGATCATCAGGCTGCTGCTAACGAACTTCCCTGGCAAAGACCTCATTAGCTACGCGAGAGCCCTGTGCTGCCTGGCCAGCATCTGGCTTCGGTGGGCGTGGGGTTGCCCAGCTCCACCGCGGGCAACCTCCTGGGGGTCCCTGCTGGTCCCAGCCCGGGGACGGGGACAGGCAGGTCCCAGTGGCTGGCAGGAGCGTGGCACGGCCGGCCCGTGGCCAGAAGCAGGCGCAGCAGGAGCCCGATCGATGCGCTGAATTATTTAGCGAGGGAGCACGAAGCAACTGTGACGGCAACACCCCGCGTCGGGGCATGGGGCTCACACCTGGCCAGGGAACCTCCCCTCCCACCGCCACCAGCTCAGACGGCGTGGCCAGGCTGCAGGGACCGTGCACTCACCCGGGGTCCTCTGCCACCCGCTTGGGTGGTGGGTGCTGGTGGCACAGGGCACCCCACTTCCCCCAGCAACTCTCCGTGCTCCGCCGGCTGTGCCAGGCTGTCCCCAGGTGGTGCCACCGGCACCGCCCGCTCTGTCCCCAGCTCCCGGCACCGTGACATCGCCTGGCCGGCAGCACGAGGCTGGGGGGGTGGCTGCCGCTGGCGAAGGGACCACCCGTTTTCTCCGGGGTCCCCCCCAGGTTGCTGCATCTCAGGCAAGCGCTGAGCCACGGCCGCCCTTGCCCCACACCCCCGGCCCTTCTCCCGAGCCTTTTATCAGC
This sequence comes from Strix aluco, assembly GCF_031877795.1. Classification (NCBI taxonomy): domain Eukaryota; kingdom Metazoa; phylum Chordata; class Aves; order Strigiformes; family Strigidae; genus Strix; species Strix aluco. Next base: position 2,934,197 of record NC_133960.1, read on the forward strand.
GATGCATTATTAAAACTACCCCGCGCCATCACTCACGACCGGCGTGACGGCGGGCGCCACATCAAACCTGATGAATATTTCAGGCCTTGAAATCTACTGCGCATGCATGTTTTATCCTGAGGACCCCCCCCGCCACACTCCCCGCCGCCCTCCCCAATTTATTAGCTCGTTTGCTTCCTCACGCTTCTGCCCGGCACCAAGGGCACAGTGGAGCAGCGTCACCGTGTGCACCCAGCCCCTCTCCCCGAGACCAGGCCCGGGGGGGTCACCGGGATGGGACAGGGATGGGCTGTCCCCGAGGGGCGGATGGGCAATGTTGGAGCTGGTTGCACATCCTCGGGGCAGAGCTGGAGCAGCCCCCCCACCACTGCTGAGCTCGGTGTCAGCTGGGGGTCCCCAGGATGGCCCCCATGTCCCCCAGGACACCTACACCCATCCGAACCCGCCTTTGGCACCGAGGGGCTGCAGTTCCCCCCCACATCATTGCTGGCAGGAGCACGGGGACAACCTGGGGCAGGTCACAGTGTGGACTCATCCCTGGCACCCCCAGCCTGGCACCCCCCCCACGTCACCCCCTTCCGCATCTGCCAGCGCTCCGGGTCCTGGCGGCCGCAGATGCTAATTGCAGCGTGATCTATGTACGGCGGGAGCCGTATATTGATGCTGCTTGTCACCCCTCGATCAGATTAACGTCACTTAGGCACCAGTAATGGGCAGCACAAGATCTGTCACCGTGCCTGCAGCGGGGCTGGCGGGGGCTCCGGCACCACCACGGGTGTTGGGTCCGATGTGCCACCACGGGCCAGGTCCCTGCCCAGTCCCACAGATGCTCCGACGACGGCTCCATCACCTTCACACCTCTCCCGGCACGCCCACGGAGCCACCCTGTGCCCAAACACCCCAACGCCTGGGGCACCCTGGGGCCACGGTGCCATGGGCACAGCCGCCGGCGCGGTGATGCACGGAGGAGCCCCTGTGCACGCCGACAGCCCTGGCCCACGCTCTCCTGCGCACACACCCTCCCCGTTTACAGAATCACAGAATCATCTCGTTTGGAAAAGACCTTGCAGATCACCTAGTCCAACCCTTAACTCGCCCTCGGGCTGCACGCGGTGCCCCGGGGCACGACGGCAGAGCCAGCGTGGCCCAGGCAGCGCTGGGGGAGGGCGAGATGCTGCCAGGGCTGGGCTGGGCTGAGCCCCGGGGATGCTGGAGGCCCTGCCAGGGCTCTGCTGAGGGCAAGTCTGGGGTGTGGGTTACACGGGGAGGGGGGGGGGCGGTGGCCTTGTGCCCGCCACGCGCTCAGCTGCTCCTGAGGCTGCTGGAACAGCGGGGCTCGGCGTGGGGCATTTATGGCTCCTCGTGGCCCAGTGGCACGTGTCGTCAGCTCTGTGCTCATCTCTCCACCGCTGCCTGCCCAGGTCTGATGGGTGCTGGGGGGCAGCGGGATGAACCCCCACCCCAGACGGTGCCTGCTGCAGCCCCCACAGCCCCCAGCCACAGTGTGGGGGACACCGGGGTGGCACAGCTGGGGCGAGCAGAGCACCGGGCTCCAGAGCGGGCAGGGACGAGGCCGGTGAGGAGCCAAGCGCTGGGGCTGGCGGCTGCAGGTCCGGCTCCGTGTCCTTGTCCCTCCCCTGGGGAGCTGGGGCTGTTGCGCTGCAGCGGGGCCGGGTGCCAGCCCCCGCCACGCTCACCCTGCCCACGCCAGACGGCTCCCTCCCGGCACGGCCCTCGCACCCACCGGCGCATCCTCGCCACGGCCACACCGGAGCAGGAGGGGCTGGGCCAGGGCCAGCGAAGCCGGGGCTGCCGCTGGCGGATGATATTGGAGTGATCTTGAGGCCGGGAGGGAGGTTTGCCACGCGGGAGGAGAGGAGAGGAGCCGGCTGAGTCACCCGGTGCCGGCTGCTGACTCAGGCGCTTCCTGCCAGGTAGCCCCCGCCGCTGGCGCGGGGGCCGCCGGGCCACGGGATGCGGCAAAAGGGCCAGCTGGGACCCCGGCCACCTCCTGGCACCCCGGTCCAGCACCCGCAGCACCGGTGCAAGGTGAGAGCGGCGTGCGCGTGGGTGCTGGTCGGTGCCTCGCAGCGTGGTGGCCTGTTTCTACCTGGGATCACCTGCCAGTGGCACAGCCGCGTGCCACGGTGGCACGGGGGGACAGCGCCAGCCGGCCCGTGGGAACCACGAGGAGTGCCAGCACCTCCCGCCCAGCACCTCTGGGTGCCCACACGCCCTGGGCTGGTGGGATTTGGCACGGCAGAACCCGCCGGAGCCAGGTTTCCGGCAAACAGGCTCCAGGCGCCCAGGGCAGGGACCCGGCGGCTTCCTCCCCGCCGGGCAGCGGGAGCAGCCCCAGCAGCGGGAGCCAGCGTGGGGCTGGCAGAGCGGCGGGGCCGGGAGCCACGCACGGCTTCATCCGGCGGCTCCGCGAAGAAGCTGATTTCCTCCGACAGCCCGGCTCTGCGCTGCCGCCGCCACCCAGCGCAGCCACCGGCTCCGGCCGTGGCCGAGCTGCTGGCGACCAGCTTTGTGTTGGCAATTAACCCTCCTCTGCGATCCCGCGCCATCAAGCTCTGCATCAATTAACTCAAGCTGCTGAGGTGCTAATTAATGAATCACCCCCATGTTCATCTGTGTAGCGGGGCTCACCTCCAGCCTCCCTCCAGCATGAGGCCGCTCTGGCTGGACCTGTGGCTCGCCAGGGAGGTAGTCTAGTGGCCACCCATCTTCACCCCCCCTGGATCACGCTGCCATCGCTCCAAGCCCAGCCCCGAAGCAGCCCCAGGAGGTCCCAAGGGATGCTTCCAGGGCTGGGGGTCCCCCATCTCCCCTGGCACAGGGTGGGGGCTCAGCACCCCGCGCCCTCCCCAGCGCAGCGCTCGCCGAGACGCTGACGCGGCGCGACCATCCGTGAGGCCTTCATTCAAATTTAAAGACCAACACGGGGATAAAAAAGGGGCAGCGAGGAGCAAAGCGGCTGCAAGCCCCCGGGCGTGCGACCTGCGGCGAGCCTGCCCCGGGCACGCTGGCCGGGCACGCTCCCTGGCACGACGGAAGCGTGCCCGACCGCCGGCGCGGGGCTGCACGGGGCTGCCCGATTTGTACGGTTAAGCGCTGCCAGGAGGAGCTGGCGGGAGCCCGGGGCTGCTCAGCCCCCCACGGATGTGCCGGTACCACCGGCTACCTTCTCCCCGACCCGGGTGCGGTGGCCCTGTGGCCCTGGCTACCCGCTCTGCATGCCATTAGCATGTTCTTGCCGTGTCCAGCTGGACACGTGCCGGCACCTGGCTCCTGCCGGCAGGTCGGGAGCCCTGAGCTCAGCGTGTTCGGGGACGTGTAGGTGTGGCTGGTGAATATTTCATGCCTGCGTTCACCGAGCCCTTTCTTGGTTACACTCCTGCCTCCTCCCCGCGCTCTCGCCATGTTTATTTATTTAATGAATTATTTATCGGCTCCCCCTCTCGCTCGGCTGGGCGCTGCTCCGCCGATGCCCCCCGCTCCCCCCCCCCCGGCTCCCAGCCCGGCGCGATGATTTATTGAATGCCGGCTCTGCTTTGCGGTTGCGACATGCTGTCACAGGAAGCCGCGGTTAAATATTAACCAGGGCGGGTGAAGCAGGTCCCCTGCCCTTGCTGGGCACGCGCAGCCAGCAGGACCCTCGCTCCGAGCACAGTGGCCACTACGGCCAGCGCCCGTGGCTACCTGCTCCAGTCGGTGGGCGGGTGGGAGGTTTTGCTGTGGTTGCCGCAAACCTGCTGACCCTCAGCGCGGTGGACACGGGGTGGAGGAGATGGGGGGGCATGGAAACGGGGGGAAACCGGGGCTGCTTCATGCCCCAGCTCTCCTGGAGAGCTCGAGGCCTCTCATGTCCTCTTGAGAGCGAAGCCACCCAGCTGGCAGTGTCCCCTGGCTGTCCCCTCCACAGACGTTGTCTCCTGCTGTGGTCGGCAAAACCCAGCCGAGCCCCCTCCGTGTGCCGGCTGCCGCAGCCGGGCTCTGTCCCCAAGCCCCGGGGGTGATGCCTGGTGGGTGCTGGCACCCACACGTGGGTGCACACCGTGATGCACAGGGTGCATTTGGCCACCCGGGTCCCTCCATCCCTGTGGCCCTGCACAATCGGGGTGCCCCAGCGCGGGGGTCCTCCCCTTGCGAGCGCGGCGGCGTGTGGGTGCCGGCGGCTGCTGCGTGTGCGTTGCCATGAGCGGGGGGTTTCCATGTGGAGGTGTGTGTTGCCATGGGTTTGCCGAGCCAAAGCGTTTCCATGGTGGCAGCGCGGTGCTGCCGGGGCCCTTCCAGAGGTGCGCAGCCCCCCCGGGATGCCCCAGCCCCAGGGCGCACCGGGAGGGAGATGCTGCCGCTGCCACCACCGTGCCCTGGCACCTGGATGCCCCTGCACCCTGCACCCCCACCGCCTACCCCCCCCCCCCCGGGCCAGCCAGAGCCCTTTTCCACGTGTTGTGTTTTCTTCACTTCAGTTCTCTGGATGAATAATTAATAGAGGCTTTTTTGGTCCTCCGGGCCCTTCCGCCGGCCCCCTCCCCCTTCCCGGCAGGGCTCTGGTGGGGGCTTGGTGCCCCCGGTGTGGATGGGGGCTGGGGGGCTGTGGCACAGCCCTGCCACGGCCATCACCAGCGCTGGGCCCCCCCCCAGCACTGAGTGGGACTGGGGGGGCCTCGGCAAGACCATCCATCCTCATCCCCCTCCCTGGGCTGCGCCAGCATCCGCACACCCAAAGGGGTGTTGGGGAGCCCAAAAAGGGGCCCTGAGGGGGGAGCGGCTCCACTCCCACCCTCAGCTCCCCTGGCAGCTTTGGGGAGCCATGAAACCCCCCCAAAACCTCCGCAGATGCCCCAAGCCCACGGCTACAGCACGTCACCTGCGTGGGCTTGGGAGCCGCCAGGCCCAGGCGGTGGGGACACGGGGACGTGGGGCCACGGCGTTCAGCCCCCCCGCTCACCACTCGAGAGAGACGGCTCCCGGCGGGGGCAGCCAGGGCTGGCTCGGCAAAGCCCAGCCGCTGTTTTCCTTAAACCTCCCGGTTTCGTTTGCAAGCTCGTGGGGCTGCCAAATCTCCAGGTCATGTGCGAAGCCGGCGCTGCCGGAGCGGGGGTTGTTGGGTCGGTGGCGGTAGCGTGCGCGTGCTTGGGCGCGCTCCGGCCTGGGGAGCTCGCGGCGTGTGCCCGCGTCGGGGCAAGCGTGTTTGCGTGTGCACACGTGTGTGCTGGGGTGTGGATCACCTGGCACACGGTGCTGCCGGGCGGTGCCGTGCCGCAGTTGCTAAGGATTCTCGTCGGGGATGGGCGGCTGGAGCTGGCACCCAGCTCCATTCCCTTCCCGCGTGGTCAGCGGGGACTGGCACCCGGGCAGCACCCACCGTCCCCGGGGCTGCCGCTGCCTCCCTCTGCCCCACAGACCCTTGGCGGGGGTGTGGGAAGAGAAAGAGGATTGGCCCCACGGGTGGGTGCTCGGCCACGTGCAGGCTCCTGGGGCAGGATGGGGCAGACGTGGCTGGGCTCCTCCGGCACCTGCGCTGCCCTGGCACGCTGGCCCCAGCCCGCCCTTGCCGGTGGCGAGTGGCTGGGTGCCCGCGGTGCCCACCCTTCCGCCTGCTCCCGTGTCCCCGGGGTGGCCAAACCCCTCGGTGAACACATGTGACCCCCACGGGGCCCTGAGCCACCACCCACGGCTCTCCCAGACACAAGGACCCCGGGGGTCCGTGCCCTGAGCCCCAGCGCTCCCACTCAGGGACACCCCAATATTGGTGGGACCCGGCACTGGTGCCCCCACCTGGGGGGGTCCTGGTGAGACCCCAGTGTCGGCAGGATCTGGCCCCAGTGCCCCCACCCGGGGGGGGTCCCAGTGAGACCCTAATATCGGTGGGATCCAGCCGCAGTGCCCTCACCCGTGGGGGTCCCGGTGAGACCCCAGTGTCAGTGGGATCTGGCCCCAGTGCCCCCACCCCTGGGGGTCCCAGTGAGACCCCAGTGTCGGTGGGATCCGGCCCCAGTGCCCCCACCCGTGGGACTCCTGGTGAGACCCCAATGTCAGTAGGACTCGGCCCTGGTGCCCGCACCCGTGGGGGTCCCGGTGAGCCCCCGGTGGCACCTGATCCCGGTGGGACCCAGCCCCTGTGCCCCCACCCACGGGGACCCTCAGCCCAAGCCCAACGCCACCCGGTGCCGATGCCCGGTGCCGGTCGCAGGCGGGCTCAGGGCGGCGGCGGGCGCGCGCGCGCGGGGGCGCGGCGGCGGCGGGTGCGCGCGGGGCGGAGCTGGGCGCCGGGGGCGCGGGGGCGCGGGCGGCTCCGGCTCGGTTCTCCATTCATTGGGATCGCGGCGGGCTCCGCGGCGGCGGCAGGATGGCTGCTCGGGTGCCCGCGCTTCTGCCCCTGCTCCCGCTGCTGCTGCTGCTGCCGGGCCGGGGGCCACCGGGGGCCCTGGGCAACCGGCACGCCGTGCACTGGAACAGCTCCAACCTGCAGTGAGTGCGGGGCGGGCACCGGGCCGTGCGGGGGAAGGACGCCGGTACCCGGGCACCGGGAGGGCGGTGGGGGGGTCCCCGGGACCGGGCGAGGCGGGGGGCGCCGCCGGGAAGGACGCGGCGGGGGCGCGGCGGGGATCGCGCTGAAGGATGCGCGCAGCGGCGGGGGGGGGGGGGAGGAAACGGCGGGGGAGGGGGACACGACACCGGGCCGGGGGCGCGCGCGCGCCGGGAGTGCGGGACCCCCCCCGCCCGCCTTCTCCCCGGTGCCGGTGTCCGCGCGGCCCCCCCCGTGCGGGCGGGGCTGCCGGACCCCCCCCCCACACCCCCCTCCGGTGTCGGTGCGCTGCCCCTCCCGGCCCCGCGCACCTCGCCCTGCCCGCGGAGGCGGGGGCCGCTCGGGGTGGGGGGGGCGGCGGGGGGGCGGCAGCCGCTCGGCCGGCCCGACCCGACCGGCGGCGGCTCTGGTCCCCGGGGCCGCGCTCCGGGGCGAGGCGCGGGCACCGGCGGGGTCGGGCTTCCCGCTGCTCGGCGGCTCCCGGTGCGGGCGCGGGTGGGTCGGTGGCACCGGGAGTCGAGTCCTTCTCCCCCCCCCCCCCCCCCCCCCCCCCCCCCCCTCCTCGACGGCACTGACCCGCCCCGCGACGGGCACCGGGGGTGTCGCGGGAAGAGCACGGCCAGGCTCCCCCCCCTCTCCCCGGTGCACCGGGCCGGGCAGGGGGTCCCGCTGCGGCGCCCCCGCCGCCAGACGCGCCCCCCGCCTGTCTGGGCGCGGGAGCGGCACCGGCGGCGCGGCGGGGGCGGGGGGGCCTGATGGGTGCCCGCCGTCGTGTCGTCGTCGTGTCGTCGTCCCCCCCCTGCCATCTCGGGCGGGCAGCGGTGCCATCCCTGGGGCAGCAGCCGAGGGCGGTGGGACCGGGGGCTCCGGGGGGGGTGCGAGCGAGCGGAGGTGTGGAACCTGCCGTCGCGCCCACGGCCGCGGGGAGCGGAGCCGCCGGGTGGTCGGTGGCCGCGGCCGCCCACCCCCCGCCACCCCCCCCAGCACCTCCCTCACGCTCTGTACCGGGGGGGCTGCGCCCTTGCCCTCATCCACCCGGGGAGGGGGGGCTGCCTGAGTGCGTGGGGTGCAGGGCACCCACACCTGGGGCTGGCACAGCCGCACCGGAGGGGAGCGGGCACCGTGCAGGCTTTGGGGTGGCGACGGGCACGGCTGGGCTGGGCTCCCCCCGGGAAGGGGGGGGCTGCGAGTCCGAGGCGGGTCCGTGGACCCCCCCCTCCACGAGAATCGGGGAGCTGCACCTGCTGCCATCACCCATCTCCCCTTCCCTCGCCCGTGTGAGCGCTCAGGGGTGTGGCGGGGGACGTGCGCCCAGCCGGAGCATCCCCTGGTACCCACCAGCACTGGGGCTCCCCCCGGGGGCTCCCCCCCCCGCCCTTGTGCCCCCTTTGTGCAGGGAGGGAGCGTCCCCCCGGCAGCTCCTTCCCCCTCCCATTGAGATTGTGTCGCCAGGCGGAAGCTCGGGCCCCATAAATTGTGCGTGTGTGCGACGTGCCGAGGCGCAGCACAATGGCGAGGCGCTCAGCTCGCCCCGCCACGCTCGGGCATCCCCCCCCCACCCTCCCCGCACCCCACTCCTCCATCTGGACCCCGCTCACCCGCTGGCCTCGTCCCCGCGCCGCCGTGACATTGCGGGTGGGAGTCACCCATACCCCCACCCTCGCCCCGCCACCACCGAGGAGCCGCCTCTCCCCACCCCATGGCCCCGCAGCCATGTGCCGTGACCCGGCCGCTGCCCCGGCACCTCCCGGGGGACGGGGCGGAGGGGGGTGCCAGCGGGGGGTACGCCCGCCGTGCCAAACCGGGGGTGTCGCAGCCAGACACCCGCGCCCGCTGCGCACGCGTCTCTGGCGCGGCTGCGAGCGTCCGGCTCAGGGCACGGGCGGCACGGTGGGGGCGGCTGCGGCAGAGACGTGTCCCAGGGACTCCGGAACGCTGATATTTATTGTTAGGCAGTGCGGCAGCTCGGCCGCAATTATAGCCACGCGGCAAAATGTCTGGATTAGATAAATTATGGGGGGAATTAGGCTCCCTGGGCCGCAGCCTGCAAATCCCAGCAACCCCGCTGCAATCAGAGCAATAAACAAGCTCTGCGCGGCCCCGCGGGGCTCTCCGGGGAGGGGGGGGGGATGCCGGCAGGCTCAGCTGCAGGCGGCTCCTCGGGGGCTGCACCAGGCACCCCAGAAATTTATTGCATCTCCCGCTGCACCACCCCGGGTGCCATGCGGCTCCTCTCAGTGGGAGGATGGGGCGAGGGGCTGCCCCACGGAGCGCACCCGGGGTCCTGGCGGTGCCTCGGGGAGCGGGGCGGCTGGTGGTGGCTTGCCGCCGCTTTGGGCACGTGGCCATGCTCCTCTGGCCACCGCAGCAGATGGCTGGTGGTGCCTGGGGGCTGGGAAGGCCACTGAGTGGGCAGGACACCCCTCCTGAGGCGGGTTCGGGGTGCTGATGGCAAAGCCCAGGGGAGGTGCGAAGGCGGGATCGGAGGCTCGGGGTAGCGCAGGTGCCTGCCACTGCTCGGCCAGGCTGTTGGTCCGGCTGTGCTGTCCGGCTGTCCTGCTGGTGGCGGCCAGCAAGCCTTGGGGACACAGGACTATCCTTGGCCAGTCCTTGCCCTCTGCTCCCAGGTCCTGCCAGGAACGGGCACGGCAGCACGGGGCGAAGGTGCGGGGTGGCCATGTCCCGCCCAGTGCTGGCACTGTGGGAGGGGGGGCGGCTGCATCCCTGGGGTGCCCCGTGTTGTGTGGCCGGGGGCTCCTGGGGGTGTCCCCAGCCGAGCTGGGCCCCGGTGTGCCAATGTGTGTGGGCTACCACCTCCCTGCTGGGTGTCCTGGATGCTGAGGTGGGGACAGCGGTTTGTCCCTGTGCGTGGCCAGCTCCCCCCAGAGCGGGTTGGGGTGAGCCACGCTGCGCCCCTGGCTCCGGTGCGGGGACCGAGGGTGCCGGTGCCTGGGGCCTTGAGGTGCCCGGTGCCACGGAGCGGGCACAGTGGGGTGACTGTGCGATGGGTGCTGGTGCCCGGCTGAGACAGGCAGGTCGGAGCCCACCTGTGTGCAGGGAGGGCCTGGCATCGCGTGCGGCCCCCCCCCCCAGCCGCCAGCGCTGCCGCCACGCTCTCTTCTTCAAGGCAGCTTTTATCTGGCTGACTTTGTGTTCCAGGCGGCGAGAGCTGGAGCTCTCGAGAGCCCTTGTGCGAAGCAGCCTCTCCCGGGGGAGCATCTCGCACAGGAGAGGAGCCGTGTCCCCGCTCTGCGCCCGTCGGGGGGGGGGGGCTGGCACTGCCCGTGCTCCTGGGTCCTCGCTGGCTGCCAGACCCCAACACCCGGGCTGTGCCCACCCGGGTCCCTCCATCGCATCAGTGTCCTCGGGTGGGCTGGGGGGCTCTGCCACCCCCTGCCCCACAGCTGTGCCCCCCAGGCTGAGCCGTGTGGGGTACAAGGAGCCCCTGGCCGCCCATGGGTGCTGGCTGGTGGTGCTGGCGGGAGCTGCTGCCCGGGGGCAGAGGGTGCCGTGCCCCGTGAGTCACCGCGCCGGGCGGCACCGAGCCCTGGCAGCGCCGTTCCTGTGGGAGAAGGGGCCGCGGGATCGGGGTGCGGAGGCTGTTCCGGGGTGCAACCGGGCCGGGGCTGCCCGCTCCTGCCCAGGCTGGTAATTGAGTCACTGGTTGCAGATTGATGGTTTAATTAAAACCCAATTAGAAACCTCATTGATCTTGTTAGCAAAGCGGGAAGGTACGGGCTTTAGCGGGGATTAAAGGGATCGCGTGGCCGTCGATAGGGACGGGGGGTGCGGGGACACCTGTAGCGTGGTGCTGGGGGTCCCGGGGTGCTCGGGGAGGGCTGCGCCCATCACCCCGGGGTGGGCGCTGCCCTGTGGTGCCGTGGTCCCTTCGCCCACCGTCTCCCCAGGTGCCCTATTCCCTGAGCGGGGAGGTGGCCCCCGGGGTCGCCGTGTGCCATCGATGCCTTTTGCGCCCGCACTTTGCGGCTGCGCCAGGCGAGTGGCGGCGGGGACACACACACACACACACACACACACATGGCGGGGGGGGGGGGGGCCATGCCGTGCCACCCGTGTGCGTGGGCTGCGTCGCAGGCGCTGTCTGCCGAGCCAGCGCGCGTGTGCGCGGCCGTCTGGGCGCCGTGACTGTGCAGTGCTGCCTGCGTGGGGAGGGCTGGCACGGGGAGGGGGGGCCCGGGCTGAGCCACCCGTCTCCCCGACGGCTGAGCGGTGGGTGCAGGAGGATGGTCGGTCCCCCCCGCCGTCTGTCCCTCCATCCATCGGTGCGGACCGACGGCGGCGATCGATGCGCCTTCACCTCTCGCCGTCACGCGGGGTGACTGGAGGGGGACCGCGTAAATCAACGGCACTTTTTTTTTGTTCCCTGCCTGATCGATGGGCCCCGGATGTGCCGAAAGGGCGAAACTGCCGGAGCCAAACAAAGGGCCTGGCTGGGCTGGGGGGGGTCCGCCCTGGCACCCGGCGCCGAGGCTCACCACGCCGTCACCTGCCTTGGGGGATGCCCTACGTTCCCCCGGTCCTCACCGCTGGCACCGCCAACGTGGGATGCTGAGCCCAGCTCCGGCCCCGCCGCCCTCCAGGCCTTTCCCGCACCGTGGGGCCGAGTCGCTGCATCATGGGGGGGTCCGGGCGGGGGGTCTGGTCCCCTCGTGCCGCTGCCGCCGGGGCGTGCTGCAGTGCACCAGGCGCTCCCTAGCAGTGCCTGAGCGAGCGTGCGGCGCTCAGCCCAGATTTATCACAGCAGATGGGAGCGAAGCGGCCGCCCAGCTCACCAGTGGCTGCGGCTTGCCAGGTAGCCGGGGTCCCACCGGTGCGGGGCCGGTGGGCGCCGAGCCCAGCCCGCGCTCGGGACGGTTCTGCCAGGGGACATCCATCTGCCCGGCGCTGACAGGCTGCTGGAAGGTACCACTGCCTTGCAAAGCCCTGCTCTAAAAATGCAGTCGTGCAGAAGTGATGCTGCCCGTTCTGCTCCCGCGTTTAACCCTTCGGGCACTGCCGGAGCCTGATGTGTCCCACCGGCTGCACCGCGGCTGCCAGAGGCCGGGGGGTCCACCCTGACCCAGGTCACCTGTTGCTGCAGCTTCCTGATGGTTATGGGGGCTGGCAGGGACCGGGCAGCACATGCCAGCTCTGGGGTGGGTGTTGGTGAGAAAGGAGGCTGAGACCCTCGCTCTGGGTGTCTGTTGCCGTTCTTCTGCCCAAAAACAGGGCCCATGGGCTCCCTGCCTGCTGCTGGGGCTGGGCTGGGCGTGCAGCTCTGCCTGCCCTGTGCTGCCAGACGCTGCAGGCAGAGCTCGGGCTGCTCTGGCGATCGCGTTGAGGCTGCTGGGATTTGGGGGCATCCAGCTGCGTGGGGTGCTGCTCTGCACCCCTGGGACCGGCAGGCACGGCGCAGGAGCCGAGCGTGGCAGGGACATGGTGTTGTGTCTGAAGCTGCTGCCGGAGTCCCCTGGACGTGCCCTGGGCCTTGGTGGCCCCGAGGCTGTACCTGTTTGGGGCCGCTCTCCAGCCCCTCGCAGCGGGTGACGATGCTCCTGGCACGCAGCAGCGGCCAGCGCTGTCCATGGGGCTCACTGCCATGGGGAGCAGAGCTGCCAGCCCCCGCCACACCATCCGGGGTCCCCTGTACCCCCCCGGTGCGGTGCTGCCGTGCCCCAGCCCAGGGGGAGACCTTGGTGCCGCGTGGGGCAGCGCTCATTAGCGAGGCTGTTTATCAGGAGCCGCTTCTTAATGAGCCCCGGGTGTGGGGTCCCGGGGGGGGGGGTTGTGCCTCAGCACTGGGTGCCGCAGGGGAAGGGGGGGTTACAGCTCCCCGGCACCCCAGGGCAGGGCTTCCCCTGGCACAGCGGGAGCTGGAGCCAAGTGTCACTCCCGTGGGTGCAGAGATGGGGGCCCGATCCTGGCGAAGGCGCTTCCTGGGGTCCCTGGCTCCGCTGGCACAGCCGCAGCCTGGCCGCGGGGAGCACCGGCAGCCGCCCCGGTGTGGGGCAGCCAGCTCCGGGCACGCTGGCGTCCCAGCCCTGCGTCCTGCACGGAGTTAATTGCAATTTTCTCCTCGGGGCCATTTCTTTAATAACAAGCCTTTTTCCTCCCCCCCCCTACCCCCCCCCCCACCCCGCTCCGCTCCTTCCCACCACATCAAAGGGGGAAGATGAAAGGTCCCGGCGCCCCACAGAACAAGGGTGGCTGCCTCAGCACCTTGCTGGTGAAGGAGTTGCCCGGCGGCCGGTGGGTGCCGGGCTGGGCTGGGGAATAGCGGCTGCGCGGCGAGGGAGGTGCCGCGTGGGGCTGCGCTCCCTGCCCCACGGGTGACGAGGTCTTCGGTCGGCCCCCCACGGCCCCCGGTGCTGGCAGCAGCGCTGGGCAGGGAGGTGACACTGCTTGGGAGTCACTTTGCCAGTGGGACACAGGGTTCCCCTTTGGTTCTCTCTCCGGCGCCTGGATTTTGGGGTGCTGCGTGCCAGGGTGCCGTGGGGCCTGGCAGGGTGCCGGGGCTCCCCAAACAGCGCCGGGGGCGGTTGTGCAGGGTGGGGCGTCTGCACGCGCAGCCCTGCCTGCTGCCTGCCCAGCCCTGCCGGGGAGACCCGGGATGCCGGGGCAGGGCCCCGGGGAGGGCGTGGTGGGACCCCCCGGGTGATAAGGGAACCTCGAGTGCTGGGTCAGGGGGCTCACAGATTTGTGTTTGCCCTCACCGGTGGGGAAACGGGGCCTCGAGCCAGAGCGATGCAGCGCGGGGGAGCCCGGCGACATGTGCCAGGATGCTGCGATCCGCGTCCCCGGGGGAACCTCGTGGGCGAGGGACCCCCAACGCAGCGGGGCTGGGGGGCCGCAGCGGCGCGGTGCAGGGAGGCACCACCGGTGCTGAGCCGGGTGATGGAGCGAGGTCCGGTCAGGGTCCGGTACTGCCCCGGCAGCTCGGTGCAGAGCCAGAACCTTGCAGCGCCGGCTTGTAATTAATTGGCAGGAGCAGTGGGTCAGCGCGGCAGCGAGGATTACCGCGGCCGGGATTTCCAGCGGGCGCGGATTAGGAGCCAGCAGAGCCTCTCCTGAGTGGATCTGAGGGGATTGCCGCTCCTAATCAATGTAAATGAGGCTCCCCCAGGGCCACCCTTTACGGCATTAACGAACTAACAAACTAACGGGATTAGCCAGAGCGGGGTGAGAAATCCTCTCGCTGAGTTGCGGCGCGTGGCAGGGCTGGGGCCGCGGTGGGTCGACTCCAGGCTGCTGGGGCTCTGTGCCCCCCCCCCTTGCACCCCCAGGACTGCGTGGCGAGAACGGCGTGCCTGTCAGCCCCATGGCCTGGTCAGTCTGTCTGTCCCACTGTGTCCGTCCCCTCCTTGAGGCCACCGGCAGGACCCAGCAGCGCCGTCTCATGCAGCCAAACTCTCACAGGCGTGTGTCCCCCCCCCGCCCCGTGCATGTCACTTGGCACCCACAGCATCCGTCCCCCGGCTCGCGCCCCCCACGCCGGTGATGCCACGGGGCTGCGCAGGGTGTTGGGGCTCCAGATCGAGGGATACCGCTGCCCCCCGGGGTCCTTGCTCTGTGATCTGCCCGTTCTCCAGCTGCCAGGTCCCTTTCGAGGAGGGGGACGGTGTTTGGGAAGGTGCCGGGGGTGTCCCTGACCCCCGCTGTGTCCCCCCCTTCCCTTTGCAGCCTACGGCGGGAGGGCTACACGGTGCAGGTGAACGTCAATGACTACCTGGACATCTACTGCCCGCACTACAACGCCTCGGTGCCCGAGCACCGGCTGGAGCAGTACGTGCTCTACATGGTGAACGCGGAGGGCTACCGCACCTGCAACACCAGCCAGGGCTTCAAGCGCTGGGAGTGCAACCGGCCCCACGCACCCCACAGCCCCATCAAGTTCTCGGAGAAGTTCCAGCGCTACAGCGCCTTCTCGCTGGGCTACGAGTTCCGCGCGGGGCAGGAGTACTACTACATCTGTACGTGGGGTGCTGGGGTGGGACCCCCGTGCAGCCACCCCCCCACCCCCCCCGCCTCCCCATACCTGGGTTCCCTGTGTCCCACCCCAGCTGATCCCCCCGGCACAGCACCACCCGGTCGGGCCCCTCTGTGTCCCCAACCTGGCGTGACCAGGACCCCCCGCACCAAACCCCCCTGCACCCCCCTGGCTGGGTGGCTGCAGCCCCCCCCCCGCCCCAGGAGTGGGCACCCTGCGCTCAGGGCTGGGGGTGTGGGGTGGAAGGGGGGTGCGGGGAGGGTTGGGGGTGTTGTGATGCAGGAGTGAGATGGGGGTGTGGGGGAAAGTGTGGAGAAGCAGGATGGGGGGGTGGATGGGGGTGCTGATGGAGAAGGCAGGATGCTGATGCAGGATCGGGGCTCGGGGGTGCTGATGTAGGTGCAAAAATTAGGGTGCTGATGTGGGATTGGAGTGCTGGGGGGTGCTGGTGCAGGTTCAGTTTCGGGGTGCTGTTGCAGGATTGGGGTGCTGGGGGGTTCTAGTGCAGGACGGGGGTGCAGGGTGCTGATGCAGGTTCAGTTTTGGGGTGCTGGTGCAGGATTGGGGTGCTGAGGGGTGCTGGTGCAGGACAAGAGTGCAGGGTGCTGATGCAGGTTCAGTTTTGGGGTGCTGACACAGGATTGGGGTGCTGGGGGGTGCTGATGCAGGTTCAGTTTTGGGGTGCTGGTGCAGGATTGGGGTGCTGGGGGGTGCTGATGCAGGTTCAGTTTTGGGGTGCTGACGCAGGATTGGGGTGCTTGGGGGGTGCTGGTGCAGGGCGGGGCCGCAGGGTGCTGCTGCAGGTGCAGCTTCAGGGTGCAGGGTGGGGGTGCTGCCGCATCACCCACCACCCCGGAGCGCACCCCCAGGCAGGCCCAGACCCCCCCGTGCCCAGCCCCACTGATCCTGGGGGTGCCCTGGGGGTCACCCGCTGCGGAGCCGCCCCAGCCCGCTCTTGCCTTGCAGCCACGCCGACGCACAACCACCGCCGGGCCTGCCTGAAGATGAAGGTCTTCGTGTGCTGCGCCTCCAGTAAGTACCCCCATCCTTTCCCACCCCCCCGGGGGGGGCTGCGGGCGAGCGGGGGGCTGCCGGCGGGTTCCCCCATCCCTCCCGGCGAGGGAGGCTGCGGCGCAGGGCGGCCAGGGAGCGTGACCCCCCCCTCCCCTCTCTCCCTCTTGCAGCGTCGCACTCCGGGGAGAAGCTGGCGCCCACCCTGCCGCAGTTCACCCTGCGGCCCGAGGTGAAGATCGAGGACCTGGGTGAGTCGGGCAGAGCCCCCCACCCCGCAGCGCCGCCGCGTCCCCCCGCCCTCCCCGCTGCCGCCACCGCCGCCCGTGGGGCAGCCCCAGCCACGGGGTGGGGGTTCGGGGCCACCCCCCCGGTGCCACCCTCACCCTCTCGCTCTTCCCCACAGACAACTTCAACCCGGAGATGCCCAAACTGGAGAAGAGCATCAGCGGCACCAGCCCCAAGCGGGAACACTTGCCCCTGGCCGTGGCCGCCGCGCTCTTCCTCATGACGCTGCTGGCCTCCTAGCTCCCGGCGCTGGTGGGGGCCCCGCCAGCGCGGCTCCACCGAGAGGGGACCCCCCCGACCTGCTGCCCCTCGTGAGAGCCAGTGGGGAACCACCGCGGGACCACCCGGCCCCTCCGCACCGCCACCCCCCTGCCCGGAGAGTCCCTCAACGCACGGCGGCGGGGCTGGGGGCTGCGGCACGCACCGATCCCGCCTGGGCCTCGCCTCCCCCCCCCACCACCGCCACCCCCCCGCCAACGGCTGCGGCCACGTCTGCGAGGATGCGGCTCGGTGCGGCTGCGTGTACCGCACCTTCCGCTGACGCCGTCCCACAGCGCGGAGTCGGTCCTGCCTGCGGAGTCCTGCCCGCGGCCACCCGGTGCCTCGTGGCTGGGGGGCAGCGCCAGGTTGGGGAGCCCGGTGAGGGCAGGGACCCCCCCAGGGCCAGGCAGCCTGTACATACCTATATAGAGATCTATACATACTGTACAGAGAGCGACTATATAGATATATCTATACTGTACCATAGGCAGCGGCGCCAGCCCCGGGCTGGCTTGTACATAGTCGAACGTGTTGGATTTTCCTCGTCTTCTGTGAAGACCCGACCTATGCAAACGCACAGACACTTTTTGGGGAAAAACAAAACAAAAAAAAAAACCAATCTCAACCTTTTTTCAAGTGCTTTGGCTGGTGATTTTCATATTCTGCTCTTAGTCTATAAAAAAAAAAAAAAAAAATAATAAAGGATAAAAAAACCGACCCCTGTCACGGCGACGTGCAGCGCTCCCGGCCGGCCCTCGGGCACGGTGGGCTCTGGCCGGGGCAGGGGGTCAGGCCAGAACCAGGCGCCCACCTTCACCGTGCGCCCCCCTCGCCGGCCCTGGGCACGACGGCTCCAGTCCCTCTGGCAGCGAGGGCACCCCGAGGAGATTCGGGGCGCTTCCCGCTGGCTCTGCTCCCCGTGGACCCCCAGGCACCGGCATGGAGCAGCGGGCAGGGACACGGTGCTGCCCGCAGGAGGACAGCGAGCAGCGCCCGCAGGTAAGGGGGGTGCGGGGCCGCGGGCAGGGCCTTTGGCACACGCAGGTTTGGGGGGTGCTGGGGTGCGGTGGCTGGGAGCAGCCTGAGGAGGAGCAGGCACAGGAGAGCCTTCCTCGTCATCCTCACCATCCTCGCCGGCTGCATGGGGTGAGCAGCCCCAGTGTGCCCGGGAGCCCCATGGGAATTCCCACATTGCCCCCCCCGGCGCGTCTGGCTCTGCCGGGCATGTCGTCTCCTGTTGGCGTCGGGGGGATCTGGCACAGGCCTGTCTGTGCGGCGGCTCCCGCGGGATGGGGGGACGCCCTCAGCTCCCCCTCCCCCGGTGCCTCCGGCGAGGCGAGGGGACGCGTGGGGAGGGGTTGAACTCGGGGACCCGCAGGGGATGGGGTCACATCTAAGGGGGGTGTCACTGGGGCTGTGGAGGAGTGGGGCGCACCCAGCCCTGCAGCCGGCACCCCACAGCCCCAGCGGGTGCAGGGGAGCCGCCGTGCGGGTCCTGACCCTGCACCCCACTGGGCTGGGGGGGCCCAGTGCCCTCAGGGAGGGGGGCAGCCTCTCTCCCCGCAAGGCAGCGTGGGACTGGGGGGGCTGCGGCCCCTCTGCTGATGGGGACTGACATGCTGTGGATGTGGCCTCGGTTGGGGGGTCCCCACAGCCATCGCGGTGGGGCGGCCGCTCTCCCCCCGCCCCGGCAGGCGCAGCTGGGTGGTGGCTCAGCGTCCCGCCGGCCCGGGCTTGTCCAGGTGCGGGAAGAGCCGGTGAACCCGTCAGACGGGTCCTCCGAGCGCTCCCGGCAGGCGCCGGGGCTCCCCAAATCCCCCCCCCATGCTCTTGCAGGCCTGGTTTGCTGTGGGGCCGGGGACCCTGCCCTGGACACCCTCCCCCCCACCTCCCTGGGGACTCGGGGTGACACCCAGGGTGGGCCGGGTGGCTCTGGTTTAGCCGGGGTCTGGCTGTGGCGGCATCACCCAGCGCTGCCGAGGGCCGTATCCCGGCTGGACGCCGGCTGCTGGACGCGGTGCGGGGCCGTGCCGGTGGCACGCGGCGGGGTGGGCTGGCGAGCCCGGCTCAAGCCTGTTGGCCTGTTACAGAGGGAGCAGGGCACTGAGCCGGCTGCCCCGCGGCACAGCGAGTTCTGCTTGCAAAATCCCTCCTGCCACTCGCCTTGGGCTTGGCACCGCTCCCTGGCGTGCGTGTGGCACCGCCGCCAGCTCGGTGGGGACCGGCCACCCAGCCCTGCTCCGCACCGTGCCCTCAGGCAGGGCGCAGCGTGGCCGGGACCAGCCGGGAGACTCCTGGGGTGCCGGTACGGGGGGGGGGATTCGCAAAGCAGGGAGGAGCCCTTGTTGGGACCCCAGTGCTGCGGTTCAGGTGCCCCCCCAGGTGCTGGAGGGGGGCTCCCACAGCCCCGGCAGCAGGTCTGGCTCTGGGCAGGGGGTGTAGGCCTGGCCGGGCAGCGTGGCACGAGGCTTTGCATCACCCCGTGGCAGCATCCGTCCTCCCCGGGCAGGGCTGGGTGCATCCCGCTCTCCGGCCAAACGTGTAAGGGCCTGGCGTGGCCGGCCAGCCTCGGGGACGTGGCTCTGCCGCTGCCACGCGCAGCCTGGCGTCAGGCCGTGCCTACCTGCTGGGCTGCACGCAGCCGGCACGGCACGTCACCGCGGCCTTTGCTCCCGGCGTGGACTGGACGGCTCCTCTTCCTCTCCCAGCTCCACGGCCGGTGATGTCAGCCCAGGCAGGGGCTGGGGCGCACCTGGGTGTCCCGAGCTCAGAAACCATAAATAGTTTGTCACGAGCTCTGCGGCCTCTGGCCGGCCCCACCTGCCCCGTGCCGCGCTGCTGCAAGTGTTTACGGCGCGAAATGGCTTCACCTTTGTCCTGCAAACCGCAGCTGGCGCGGTGGGAGCTCTGCCTGCACGGGCACCGACCCCGTCCCGCGGTCAGCCGGGGCGGTCCCCAGCCCCGCGTGCACCAGGCGACGTGGCCGTGACCACACACACGTGTGCACACCACTGCCGGCACCCCCTGCACAGGGCACGGCCCACCCTGACCGTCACCCCGTCCCTGCCGTGGCTTGTCCCCCACCATCCAGCCCATGGGGAGGTAACAGGGCACCCTCCAGTCCCAGCTTGTCCCTGGGGCTGTCCCCAGGAGGGGACACGTGCTGGTCCTTCCTCCCCCGGTGCAGCCGGCAATGCTGGCACTGCCCTTCTGCCATGGGCCAGGCAGGATGGTGACACTGGGACCTGACCAAATCCCTGTGGCCTTGCTCCCAGCCCTGTCCCCATGTGCTGGTGGCCCTTCCCCAGGGCTGGGGACCGCAGTGGAGGGGACAGGCTGGAGGGGACAGTGTGGAGGCGATGGAGAAGCCCCTCAGCCAGTGGTGCTGGGTACCGCATCCCAGTCCCACGGGACAGATCCAGCGTGGTGCTCCAGGAGCTCATCACCCCCCCGGGGCTTGCACCAGCCCTGCTGGAAGGGCTGGGGAGAGGCGCCCTTGGGTGCTGAGTTACGGAGGGGTTACGCAGTCCCCCCCCATTGCTGCTCCCTGCCTCAGTTTCCCCAGGCACCCGGCACAGGCTCAGCCTGTCTCTGCCACGGTGGGGGCATTAGCGGGGCGATGCTGGGACCCCGCAGAGGGGAGCGGCTGCGGTGCTGACCGGCTCCCGCCACCGTCCCCATGGCTGGCATGTGCCACGCTCCGGCTCTCTGATCCCAACAGGCCACGGCGGCCCCAGGGGTGTTCCCGGGAGGTGCTGCCCGGTACAAGCCACGGCAGCGCCGGCTTCCCGGGAGCAGGAGGCCTTGCAGAGTCATTACGGCGCAGGGGATGATGTCAGGCCTGGCCGCAACAAGGGAGGATGAAAAGGAAGAAGCGGGTCCCCCTCCTGCCGGAGCAGAGGGTGGGGAGAGAGCCCGGGAGGACACGGGGGGGATGTGGGGGGCACCCCACAACCTCAGCCCGGCGGGACCCCGCAGCCGACAGCCGCTCTCTGGTTACAGCCGCGGTGCCGGCGCCTGCCCGCGCCCCTCCAGCGTGCCAGGGGAGCGCTCCTCGCACGGCTGCAGCGGCGGGCATGCAACATTACCCACAATCAATGGATCATTATGTAATAAACAAGAGGAAAGTTGTTTTGCAAATGCGGCTGAGTTATCACTTCACAACACAGCGGCGAAGCATCTCGCCGCCCGGCTTAACCAGGATGGATCGGTGTTGGGGGCAGATGGGAGCAGATACGAGCTGCCGCGCTCCCCGCCAGGCAACGCGCCCGCTGCACCCGCAGCCCCCCACCCTGCGCCGGGGGGGGGTCACGGGAGGGGAATTTCAGAATGTGGAGCAAACAGAGAGGGGGGGGAGCGGGGTGGGGAACACGTGTGGGGTTTATCTGGGGCTGGAGCAAAGCCCTGGGGGAGTGGAGGCAGCTGGGAAGGGCAGGGGTGGGGAGGGGGGGGGGGGCTGCCCCTGCATCCCCCAGCCCCTCCTGGTCCCCAGCACCTCCTTGGTAGCCGCTGCAGCTCCCCAGGCCCCACTTGCCCAGCGGCTCCTGATGTTCCCCGGCATCTCAGATAAGGGGGTTCCCATGGCGACGGCTCGGGAGGGGACATGCCTGCAGGGTCCACCCCCCCTCAGCTGGACCCCACTGCCGGCCGTTGCCCGCCCCCCCCCCCCGGCGAGGAGGGGACAGTCACGCCCTCGGACCCTTTGCCCCGAGCCCCCGGGGTTCACATCGCCCCCCACGGAGACCCCCCCAGGCCTCACCCCATCGCTGCCCATCCCCCCCCGTGCCTCAGCCGGGGGTGACCCCCCCCGCCCGCCTCAGGACCACGGGTGGGGCGGTACCGCCGGGCAGGATTTACCCCCCCGCATCCCACCACCACCCCCCTCCCCCCCCCGCCGGAGCCCCCGCTGGTGGGGGGGAGTGGGGGGGTGGGGCCTGCCCGGTGCCGGTCGTGCGTGGGGCCGCCGCCCCCCCCCGCGCTGCCCGTGTTGTTGTTGTGTCTCGGCCCCGGTGGCGGGGCGGGGCGCGGCCCCGGGCGGGGCGGCGGCGGGGCCGTACTTAAGGCGGGGGCCGGGCGCGGTGCCCGCCCGGCGGAGCGCGCCCCGCGGAGCGCATGGAGCGGCGGTGGGTGCCCCTGGCCCTGCTGGGGCTCGGGCTGTGCTGGGCGGCGGCGGCCGAGCGCCACACCGTCTTCTGGAACAGCTCCAACCTCCGGTGAGTGCCGCTCCCCGGGACCCCCCCGCCGCCGCTGCCGCCCCCCCCCCCCCCCCCCCCCCCTCCCGGGACCCGGCGGCCCCGAGGGCGCGGACGGCGCCGCTCCCTGCCGGGGCCGGGCGCTCCCCGGCGGCCTTTGTCCGGGGCGGGTGGCGGGGACGGAGCCTCCGTGGGGCTGGGGAAGGGGGAGGGGGGCGGGTCGAGCCCGGTGCTGGGGCGGGGGGGCCGGTGCTGGCGGGCGGCGGGGCCGGCGCTGAGCTCGGCGGGTCGCAGCCGGGGAGCGGCGCGGCCGGTCCAGGTGCGGACCTGGCGGTGGGGGGGGGGGGGAACCGGGGGGGCCTTTCCGTTCCCAAGGCCGAGCGGGAGCGGGGCCTCTTCCTTCCCCGCGGGGGTGGCGCGGCGCCAGCCCCGGCGCCGGGGCACAGGGAAGCGTGTTGACAAACACGGGACTGGCCGCGGCTCCCGCCGCCCGGGCAGGATGTGCGGGGGGGGACGGGGACACACGGGGAGCTGACCGGGATCGGCGCCCCCCAACACTCCTCTCCGCCCCCGGCTGTAGGGGTCCACCCCCAGGGTATGACCCCCCGATTGTTGAGGTGTCCCCCCCCTGCGGGGCATCAGTCCCCGTTAGCTGTAGGGGTGTCCCCTCCCCGAGCTGTGCCCCCCCTAGGCTGTAGGGGTATCCCCTCCTTGGGCCGTGTCCCCCCCCCCCATTTCAAGACAACCCCCCGGATTGTAGGGCTGCGTGTCCTCTGTCCTGCCCCACCCCCCAGGTGACAAAGGTCTGCAGGATTTGGGGAGCAGGGGAGGCCGCTGCAGCCAGCGAGGTGGGGGGTCGCTGCCAGTCCATCCCCCCCCCCCCCCCCAACTGGGTGAGGTGTGGGGAGCAATTGGAGCTGGGCGAGAGCTGCCGACACCTCCTGGCTCTGGGAGCACTGGGACAGGCAGGGTGCGCGTCCCAGCGGGTCCCCTCCCAGCTCCCCGGCTGCTGGGGCCGCAGGGGAGCACTGGGAGGGGGGGTGCGCTCACCAGCAGTGTGTGAGAGGCCGGTCTGGGGGGGCTTTTCCTCCCAAAGCCAGTCTGGAAACTGTAAGACTCTGCACAGGCCAGGGTGGACCAAAGGTTGCCCCTGCTGTGGGCAAGAGGCCTTGTTAATCAGTGTGGGGGATTTGGGGGTGCAGAGGGGGGGGTTACCCCCACACCTCTGCCCGCTGGAGCTGAGCCCTGCCTGCTCCCCTCCTGCTGCAGGTTCCTGAGGAGCAACTACACGGTGGAGGTGCGTCTCAACGACTACCTGGACATCATCTGCCCGCACTACGAGGAGGGGAGCGTGGACCCCCGCGCCATGGAGCGCTACACCCTCTACCTGGTGGAGCCCGAGGAGTACCGGGCCTGCAAACCCCGCTCCAAGGATCAGATCCGCTGGGAGTGCGACAAGCCCAGTGCCCTGCACGGCCCCGAAAAGTTCTCCGAGAAGTTCCAGCGCTTCACCCCCTTCACGCTGGGCAAGGAGTTCAAGGAGGGGCACAGCTACTACTACATCTGTGAGTGCCTGGGGGTCTGCCATGGGGCTGGGGTCCCCGCTGGGCTCCCCCATCCCTTCCCTAACCCGCATCCTCCCTTGCAGCCAAGCCCATCCACCACCACGGGGAAGCCTGCCTGAAGCTGAAGGTGATGGTCGCTGGCAAAGGCAGTGAGTATCGCCTGGACCCCCCCCGGTGCCCCCCCTTTCCTGCTCTCACAGCGTTGGTGCCTGGCTTGGCCTTTCCTGAGCTGAGTCACGGCCAGGCCGTGGCCCCCAGCCAGCCCCGGGGTGTGGGTACATGTGGCTCTGGTGGGAAGGTGCTGGCGGCCGTGGTGGTGGCGGCGAGGAGGGGGGGTCACGGCCCCCAGTGAAACGTGGCTGTGGGGGGTCGGGGAGCTGCCCTTCACCAGCCTGACCCTGTGTTTGCTTTGCAGCTCAGGCACCGCCTGTCCCTGCCTCTACGCAGAAGGGGAGGATCCAGGCAGGTAGGTTGGTGGCTGCAGGCGGGCAGACGGGTCCGGGCAGCCGTGGGGCTGGCAGGAGAGCCAGGCCGAGCCCAGCCAGGCTGAGCCTGGGGTGATGGGGGGGTCCGGGGAGCGGGGTGTGCTGATGTGCTGCTGGCTTGGGGCCCGTCCTGTCCCTCCGGGATGTGCTCACAGCTCCTCTCTCCTGCAGATGACGCAGCCGCACACGTGCTGAGGAGCGTGGGGCAGAACTCGGCCATGCGGGGCAGCAGCCCCTTCACCTTAATCAGCCTCCTCCTGCCCCTCCTGGTGCCACAGGGGCTGTGAGCTGCCCGCTGTGCCCGGACGGACCAAGGCTGCGGTCGCTGGGGACGGAACCGGGATGCTCGGGACCACCGCGGTCCTCGCACGCACCCCGGGGTGACCTGCCCTGCGCACATCTGGGCGAGGAAAGGATTTATCAGTATTACGGAGGGCCCGAAGCCGAGCTGAGCAGCCAAAGGCCTCGGGCTGCCACAGCTCCCCCGGCCCTCGCAGGCAGGATGGTCTCAGCAGGGGGCAGCTGAGTGTGAGCCCAGGACTGGAGGGGCTGCGTGTGCCCTGGACTGGAGGGGAGCAGGGGGCTGGTACCCCTGCCCCAGGAGCTGAGCTTGCCCACCGATGGCCCTCGGGTCTCTCCCCGCTGTGGGCTCAGACTGTGACGTGTCCCGCAGGTGGGGACGCGGTGCTGGGTGCTGCCGGCGCTGGGGGCTGTGGTCCCTTGGTGTCACCAGCTCGGGGAGTCCGGACGTGCTCCAGATGCCTGGCAGCCAGCAAAGCGGGGCTGGAGGAGCCATCCCCCTCCCCACCGTGCTGCGCCCCCTCCCCATCCTTCACCCCATCGCACAGGGGGGCGGCGAGAGCTGCCCCCACCCCGGACCTTCCCCTGTTCCCCCCCCCTCTGCCGGGTGCTGGAGGGGCCCCCCCACCCCCAGCAGCACCCTGCGTGGGGCGCTTTGCCTGCCCCGATTTGTACAGCTTTCTAACATGGGAGTTTTTATACGATTGTCTTGAATAAATAACCAAGACCACGCTGAGCACCTGGGGGGGGGGGGGGGGTGGGGGTGGGGGGTGGGGGCAAAGGGCCTGTCCCCCACACCATGGGGGTGGGCTCTCCTGGCCATGCCTGGCCTTGGGAAGGAGGAATGGCCCATGCAGGGCGTTTGTGCTGGTTAATTAATTAATTGGCTGGTGTTTGCACAGGGCTTTGAAGTGGAAAAGTGCCACAGCAGTGCCAGCGCTATCAGTTGTTTTTATCTGGTGACACAAGGCCCTCCCAGGGGCTGGGGGGGGCTCGTGTTTACCCTGTGTACTGGGATGAGCTTCCAGGCCTGGGGCAGGGGCTGCCCTAATGGGATGGACCAAGGAGGGGGCTCGGATGCAGCTGGAGCCCCCGGGGCTTGGCAGGGGCCATGGCCTGGCCGGGCGTCCTGGACACCACCACCCCCCCCCCCCCCCCCCCCGCCCCCGTGGGGTGGTGGGACCCTGGGGACACGTGGCTGTGGGAATGGGGGTACTCGGGGCATCACAGAGCTGTGGGACCCCCGAGGTGTGAGATGCTGGGGAGGGGGGATCTCGGGAAGTGGGAGCACAGGGATGTGGGGGGACCCCGGGGGTGCAGGGTCCTGGGGGGGGGCGGGGTGGGGTGTCACAGTGACAGGAGGCCCCGCGAATTTGGGGTCACAGGGATGTGGGACCCCAGGGCTGCAGGGTCCTGGGGGGGTGGGCCCCTGTGCTGGGGGCATTGGACACCGAGGGTGGGGTCTGTATGTGGCCCCCCCCCAGCCCCCCCAAGCTGTGGGGTGCTGCCGGGGGTGCCCATCGCGGTGGTGTCGGGGCTGCTCGGCCCGATGCGACGGGGCCCGGCGCCACCCCCACCCCACCCCGGTGTCGCGGCCGGTCCCTCCCCCGGTAGTGCGTCCCGCCCCGCCCCGCCGCGGGCAGCGCCGCCCCCCTCCACGCTGCCGGTGCCCGGTGCCGCGGCCCGGTATGGCCCCGCTGCCGCTGCTCGCCGCCGCCTGCCTGGCCTGCACCCTCGCCATGTTCGGGACCGGCCTGTGAGCGCCCGGGGGGGCGGGCACCGGCGGGGGGGGTTGCAATGGGGGGGTTGGGGGTGCAATGGGGAAGGCACCAGGGCCGGTTCGGGGGGTGCGCTGGGGTCCACTGGGGGCTGGCGCAGAGGATTTGGGGGTGCGATGGGGAGGGCACTGGGTCCAATTCAGGGGGCGCGATGGGAGGGGAATCGAGGGGTGCAGGGGAGCAGCGCTGGGGCTGGGGGGTGACAAAGCTGAAGGCAAAGGACACCAGGGAATGGGGGGGCTGGGGGTGCGGGTTGGGGTCAGGGGCTGGAGGAGGGGTCACAAATGTGGGGGGGGGAGGACTGGGATTATTTCAGGGTGCATGTTTTGGGGGGGGGGTGCCTGCTGACTGCAAAGATTATAGCCCCCCCAGCGCTGCACCCCCACCCCGTGGTGCCAGGCGCCCAGGAGGCCGCTCCCCTCCTCCGCTCTCCCTAGGTCCGACCTGCGCCAGATGTTGGCAACCAAGAGCGTGGAGAACATCCAGTTCCTGCCCTTCCTCACCACCGATGTCAAGTACAGTGGGGTCGAGCCCTGGGGGGGTCACATGTAATTGGGGGGGGCGGGGGGGGGGTGTTACATGGCAGTGGGGAGGGCAGAAGCCCCCAGGCTGCAGCGTGAGCACCTCTGCCCTTTGCGCAGCAACCTGAGCTGGTTGGGCTACGGCTGCCTGAAGCAGGACTGGACGCTGATCGCTGTCAATGCCATCGGGGCGGCACTGCAGACCCTCTACATCCTGGCGTACCTCTACTACACCCCCGTGAAGGTGGGGGCCGGCCTGCCTGGGTCAGTGGGGGGGACAGCGGGACCCCCAGCCTGACCGTCCCCCTCCTCTCCATCCCAGCGCCCCGTGCTGCTGCGGAGCCTGCTGCTCCTGGCCGTGCTGGCTGCTGGCTACGGCTACTTCACCCTCCTGATTGGCGACACGCGGACGCGCCTGGCACGCCTGGGGCTCTTCTGTAGCGTCTTCACCATCAGCATGTACCTCTCGCCACTGGCTGATCTGGTGTGTGGGGCTGGGCGAAGGCCTGCGGCAACACCGGGGTCGTCCAGCCCTGGACCAGCCTGACATTTGCTTCTGCAGGCCAAGATTGTCCGGAGCAAGTCGACACGCTGCCTGTCCTTCCCCTGACCGTCACCACCTTCCTGGCCTCCACCAGCTGGACGCTCTACGGCCTACAGCTCCATGACCCCTACATCATGGTGGGTTGGGGCGGTGGGTGGCCAAGAGATGCTCTCCCACCCCATCCCATCCCACCCCACCCCATCCCATCCTGTCCCGTCCCATCCATCCCTTTTCATCCCATCCCATCTCATCCCATCCCGTCCCATCCCTTTTCATCCCATCCCATTTCACCCCACCCCACCCCATCCTGTCCCATCCCATCCATCCTTTTTCATCCCATCCCATCCTGTCCTGTCCCGTCCCATCCCGTCCCTTTTCATCCCATCCTATTTCATCCCATCCCATCCCCACCCCACCCCATCCCATCCCATTTCACCCCACCCCATCCCATCCTGTCCCATCCTATCCCATCCATCCCTTTTCATCCCATCCCATCCCATCCCACCCCATCCCATCCCATCCCACCCCACCCCACCCCACCCCACCCCATCCCGTCCCATCCCGTGTCCCCGCCGTGGCATTCAGCTGAGCAGTTGGCAGCCGGCCGACCCCCGTCCGGCATCATGTGTGTCACACAGCAGAGCCCGTGACTAGGCTCAGCGAGATGAGTATTGATTTTAATTAATTAGATGGTATAAGGCCAATAAATCTCCCCCGGCAACGCAGGGCTGGTGGAGCAGCGGTGGGGGAGGGCAGCAGCGCTGTGAGCCGGGTAGATCCGTCCCCCCCCGCCACGTCCCTCCCGCAGGTCCCGAACGTGCCGGGGATCATCACCAGCGTCGTGCGGTTCTGGCTCTTCTGGCGGTACCCACCGGGCCAGGACAAGCCCTACAGACCCCTGCACGCCTGAGGGGTCCCCGCTGGCCCCCACGTGCTGGCGGAACCATGAAGGATTCCTCCCAACCCTCGCCAGTCTGCTCCGGCGGGGACCGGCCCCAGCCACTGAGCCCCGAGTGCCACCGCGGTGCCGCTGTGCCCCTCGGCCGAGGGCCACCAGCTCCTGGCAGGACCGGGGCCCCAGGAGGGCACCTCCTGCCTCTGATGCCATCGTTCTCCCTCACCGGCGTCCCTCCAGCCCTTCGTCCCTCGGTGATGGTTGGGTCAGTCTCAGCGATGCCTTCGGGGTGCTGGGAGCCCCCCACCCCGTCCCTGGGCATGCCACGTGTCCCTGGGGACCCCGGACAGTCTTCCATGCCTGCAACTCCACCCCAGCACCAGGCTGGGGCTGCCGGGAAGCCCCACATCTCTTTTGTACAAATTTAAGTGCCTTTTAATAAATCAAAGACTCTTCCCAGTGCCTGGTTGTTGTCCCCTCCCTCCTGGCTGGGGGGTGAGCGGGATGGCTCTTGTCCCCACAGCTGCTTTGTCCCCAGGATGGTGAGGGGGGGGTCATCCAGGCACCCCCTGGGGTCTGACAAATCGTCCTCCAGCAGCACCCACTTTCCAGCAGCAACACATGGGCCTTGGACCCAGGAAGGGAACGGGCACAGGGCTGGGTTGGGGCGGGGAGGAGGCACTGAGGAAGGCAGCGCTGCCTGGGGAGGCTGCTCTGACCCCCCCAGCCTGGGGACACCGGTCATAGCAGGGAAAGAAAACTCTGTTCTGCAGCTTCAACGCGGGGCTTGCTACTGGCCATCACGCTGGCAAACTTACAATCAATTAAAATCCTCACTAAAACCACGATGGATCGAGCGTGCACAAATCAAGCAGCCGTTGGCATCAACCCAAACTCGATTAACAAATTAACAATGATCTGGAATGAAGTTATCAGGCAAGCGCATCAGCAGAGGGACAGGAGCATGTTTGGGTGACCAAATTATGCAACAGATGACGAAGCCTCGTGAAAGGGGCAGGAGACCCCCCCCCGTGGCCCAGAGCCCCTTCCTGCAGCTCCGTAGGCGCGGGCAGGTCCTCCAGCCTGGATGACGCAGGCCGGATTAAGGAAGCGGTGACGAGGCCTTTGGCAGCGCCCGCGCTACGGCTCAGACACTCGTTTACACCTTGCGACGTGGCCTGGGAAAAATCGATAAGGAGGCAAGCGGCAGGAACGGGGCCGAGACGAGAGCGGCGGCTGGAGGGGAAGCCGAGCTCTGGCTGCCGGGCTCACCCGGCGTGCTCCATCTTGCCGCCGCCGTGGCCCGCGGAGCCAGCGCTCCCCTCGCCCGCACCGGCTGTGCTTGCAGGTGTCTCTGCCCCAGGGACTCGCCCTGGGGCCGTACCCGCTCCCCGAGCCGCAGAAGCCCCATTTCCCAGTGGGGAGGAGCCCCCGTTCCCCACCTCCTCCAGCATCGGGGTGCAGCACCCAGCCTGGGCGAAGGACTGACCGCCTTGGGAAAGGGCAGCTTTCCCCGCTGACGCACCAGGCAGAAACTTGGCTGCCAACCGGTCGCTCCGGCTGGCATGTGCCGCGAGCGGCTGGTGGGAGCGGCCACCATGTGGCCCCACGCACGAGGCCAGAGGCGAGCGGAGAATCTCCCTGGGACGCCAGTGCCTGCAGCGGGCACGTGTCCGTGCAGGGAGAAGCTGCCGCCGTGCTGCTGCCTGCCGAGCTGCTGGAGGGCTGTGAGTAGCTCCTGGATGGCCAGCAGTAGCCTGCAGAGGGCTGTGAGTAGCCCACGGAGGGCTGCTGTCCTCACCCTGCACCAAGGCTGCGGTCCCTGCCCCAGAGTCACCGTTTTGCCGAATCCGGGGCGATGTCACCCCACGAACAGCCCCGCACACAGACCAGAGACCGGGGAGCTGCCCACCCTGGTCTGAGCTGCCATTGTTGCTCAGGAAACAGCTAATTAGTTGCTCCTGCTAATTAGCCCGAGTCCTCCCTCATGATACCAACTGCTCCTTTTTGCAGAAGGATGCGCAGCCGATAATTAAAAACAAGAAAGTCCTTTGGCTGGTATGCGAAGAAGCCGGGGAGGCTGCCAGGAAGGCAGGCCCCAGCATGCGTCACCACCAGCCGCGCAGCTCTTCCAGCAGGGCCGGCAGCGTGGGTCTCAGGCCCCCCCGGACAGAGGGCACCCCCAGACAGAGGCCTGCCAGCCCCCTCACCGCCGCAGGGTGCCCGTCCCCCTTCCCGGAGAAGCTCAGCGCGAAGGTGGCGGCAGAGGAGCAGCAGCTGCAGCCGCTGCGCGGGCAGGAGCGGGGAGCAGCCCCCCGGCGTGGGCTGAGCCGCCCTGGCAGGCCGGGGAGACCACAGGCTCTGGGCACTCTGCATTTTAAAGGCTGTGCCGCCTGCTCCACCCAGGCAGACTCTCTCCTCCTTCCCCTGGAAACGGGCCACCAGGACCGGGATGAGTCTTCTCCAGCTCCACCTGACGGTGCGAACCACATCTGAAGGGCAGGCGGGAATGCGCTCTGCCCGCAGTGCTACCCAGCGCCGCAGGCCTTCGGGGCAAGGCCCGATCCTGCCCTCACCATCTCACAGCCCTGCCTCTAGAGCCAAGCTCCCAGAAGTTTGGAGAGGGAGAGGCCATGCTGGGCTGGGGCAGCCTCCCTGCAGGGCAGTGGGAGGGCTGAGAAGGGCCTGAGTGGAGACCCCTCCTCTGTGTGGAGCTCCCTGAACACCAGCCTGATGCTTGGGGAGAAATCACAGAATCCCAGAGTCATCTGGGTTGGAAAAGCCCTTGAAGCTCCTCCAGCCCAACCATGAACCTCACCCTGACCGTTCCCAACTCCACCAGATCCCTCAGCGCTGGTCAACCCGACTCTTCAACCCCTCCAGGGATGGGGACTCCCCCCTGCCCTGGGCAGCCCATTCCAACGCCCAACAACCCCTTCTGCAAAGAAATCCTTCCTAAGAGCCTGACCCTGCCCTGGCGCAGCTTGAGGCCATTCCCTCTTGGCCTGCCGCTGGCTCCTTGGCTCAAGAGACTCCTCCCCCCTCTCTGCACCCTCCTTTCAGGGAGTTGCAGAGGGCCAGGAGGTCTCCCCTCAGCCTCCTCCAGACTAAACCCCCCCAGTTCCCTCAGCTGCTCCTTGTAAGACATGTTCATGTAAGAAATGAGGGATTTCCCACCAGCGTGGCTTTGAGCAGTGTTGTGGCCTCCTCAGCTGCCCCCAACCCCCAGGCCAGGGCAGCACCGCGCAGGGGAGCTGCAGCTGGAGCCCCCACCCCGCTCTCCCCTGCGCCCCCGCCCCCTGCGAGCACCGTCCACCCCAGGCAGTCACCGTCCCTTCAGCTTTATTGGGTCAGAAGCGCAGCCCTCGTCGGCGCAGGTCTGCTCGCGCTGCGCTGATGTGCTCCTGCAGCTCGGCGGCCGCCTCCTCGCAGTCGTTGAAGGTGGCCAGGCGGTAGCCCACAGTGGCCAGGGAGTAGCAGCCGAAGGCCACGAGCAGGTAGACAGGCAGGGGCAGCAGGGCCTGCCGGTACGGGGCCGGCAGCCGCAGCCCCGGCGGCGCCAGCGCCAGCGCAGCCCAGGCCGAGCCCAGCAGGGCGAGTCCACACAGCCACTGGCCCAGCTTGGTCATGGCGGCCTGCGGAGAGACGGGCCGTGAGCGCCGGACCGACACCCCCCCGCCGCAACCGGGCCGGGCCCGGCCCCTCCGGGGCCTCCTCAGCAGAGCCTGACCCCGAACCCCTCCGGCCCTTCGCCAACCGGCGCCGGGACCCGGCCCCGGCCCCCTCCGAGCCCTCCCGAACCGGTCACAGAACCGTCCCCCGCCCCCACCTGGATCGGTCCCGGGGCCCAGCGCCCGCTCTCCCCCCCCTCGCGCCGTCGCGGGGATGACGTCACGGCAGCGCGCCGCCGCGCGGGGGCCGCTGGGAGCTGGAGTGCGGAGCGGCGCCACGTCGCCCAGCGCATGCGCGGGGGGAGCGGCGGAGCGGCGGGGCGCCCCCTGCGGGACGGGCGGGCCCGGGCCCGGCCCCGGTGCCGCAGGAAGCGCCGGGCTTTGTCGGCGGCAGCGGCCGAGGCTGCAGGAAGCATCTGGTTTCCTCGGCGTCCGGCCGCGGCGGGTGGC
This sequence comes from Strix aluco, assembly GCF_031877795.1. Lineage (NCBI taxonomy): Eukaryota > Metazoa > Chordata > Aves > Strigiformes > Strigidae > Strix > Strix aluco. The sequence continues at coordinate 2,965,686 of NC_133960.1, forward strand.
GGGGACCTGGCGTGGGAGCAGCCCCTGCCGGCCCTCCCATGGCTCACGGGGCCTCAGCCCTTCCACGGCCCCCCCCATGCCCCGGGGCCACCCCGGTGCCCGGTGGCTCCCCCCTTGCCCGTCGCGGGGAGGGCACGGACGCCTCTGTTCCCCTGCCAGGTGCCGGCAGCCTTGGCCGTACCAGCGCAGGGGCCTGGTGGCAGCGGAGGATGGAGCTTGCCCCCGCCCCCGCGGCTCCCCCTGCCTCAACGGACCCCCGGGACCCCCGCAGCCCCCCCGCCGTCTCCCTCTGGCCGGGCCAAGCCCCTACGGCACCAGGGCCTGCTCCAACCCGCCCGCTCCGCTGGGATTTTCCTCCCTTGCAGGTCCAGGCAGACGAGATGCCGTCAGCACATTTTCCCTGTGAGGTGGCGGGGCGGTCGGCGGCTGCCACCCTGCCCTGGCCGCACTCTGCTGGCCCGCGCCGAGCTCCCCCCGCCACCACCGAGGCAGAGAACCCCCCCTCAGGCTCCACCGCAGCCCGGACTGACAAGCAGGACCATTCTCAGCCTCACCGGCACACAGCGGGGCGAGGAAACGGGGCCGAGGGCCGGCGGAGGGACCAAACCCGCAGCAGCTGCAGACAAGAAGCTACAAAGAAATGGCTTTATTGGGCGGCTGAGAGCCCCAGTCCGTCCCGGCGGGGAGGGGGCTGCCCTGGGGAGGGGGCAACAGGACATCAATTCCTCTTCCTGCCTTTGCCAACAGCCTTGGCGGGAGCAGCGACAGGCGCTGCAGACTGGTAGAGAGTGGAGGAGATCTTGTTGATGTAGTAGAGGCCGACCATTGAAAAGATGAGGCTGCGAGGAGAGAACAGAAGAGGCTGCTCAGCTGCTGGTCAGGGTCGAACCGACACTGGGGGGGTTTAGTGTGGAGAAGAGGAGGCTGAGGGAGACCTCCTGGCCCTCTGCAACTCCCTGAAAGGAGGGTGCAGAGAGGGGGGAGGAGTCTCTTGAGCCAGAGGACCCAGCAGCAGGCCAAGAGGGAATGGCCTCAAGCTGCGCCAGGGCAGGGTCAGACTGGCTCTTAGGAAGGATTTCTTTGCAGAAGGGGTTGTTGGGCGTTGGAATGGGCTGCCCAGGGCAGGGGGGAGTCCCCATCCCTGGAGGGGTTGAAGAGTCGGGTTGACCCAGCGCTGAGGGATCTGGTGGAGTTGGGAACAGTCAGTGCTGGGTTAACGTTTGGACTAGGTGATCTTCAAGGTCCTTTCCAACCTGGATGATTCTGGGATTCTGTGACACCCTCCTTTCGATCCCACTGCGCTGTGGTGCCACCCTGGGGGTCCCTGGACAGCCTTGGCCCTGTCTGGTGGCCCGTTCCCCTCCAACGGCAAACACGAGCCATCAGGGTCCCCGGCAGCAGTCCCAGCAGCACAACAGCCGCTCCCCCCGCTCCAGGGCAGGCTCTGGACTTACCAGGTGGTCACGCAGACTCGGTGAATGAGGCCAGAGGCAAAGAGAGCCAGCAAGAGGCAGGTGAGGACTGCAGGGGACAAACAGAAGAGAGAAAAGATGCAGCTGTGCTGCCCCAACACATCAGCCTCGGAGTGACAGGGGCCGGGGCTGCAGCGATGCGAACAAACCCACCCACGGCACGGGAGAAGCTCGGGGGAACCACCAGGGTGGGCTCTGCCTTCAGGGCGGGGCTGTGACGCTTTGGTCCCCCAGGCAGCCCCTCACACACCCAGCCCTGCCGCGGGCCGCCACACCCTGACGCCTTCAGAGGGCGGCGTGCTCCCCCCTGCCCCGTGCCCCCCCGCAGCACTTACTCTCGGGAAGATCTTGGCCTGGAAGCCCTTGCCAAAGACGAGGTTCTCCAGGTTGTTGAAGGCCTGGCCGGAGGGTTAAGGGCCATCACGGGGCGCTGCCCCCCCCGGCCCCCTTCCGCCGCCCCAAAGGATACGGTGAGGGAGCAGACGAAGAGCGCGGAGCCCAGCAGCCCGCCCTGGATGGTCAGCCACTCGGTGGAGGCCAGCTGCCGGCTGTACATCTGCATCCCGGCGAAGAGCAGCAGCGAGAGCAGCGACGAGAGCGCCAGGGACGTGCCCGTGCCTACGGCTGGGCCGCCTCAGCGGGGCCGCCGGGGGCCACCGCGAGGCCTCAGCCGCCCCCCGGGCCGCCCCGCCCCGCCCCTCAGGCCCCAGCCGCCCCCCGGGCCCGCCTCGGCCGCCCCGTGCCCCGACCCCCGTCGCCCCCGTTACCCATAGTGCCCCGCGGCGTCGCCCCCGGCCCCGTGTCCGGCCCGTCCCGGTGCCGCGGGTCTGCGCAGGCGCGGTGCGGCGGCGCGCGGAGGGACACGGCGGCAGGCGCGCGGGGTGAAGCGGCCCCGCCCCTCCCGCGGCGCAGCGCTCCGCCGGGCTCCGGCGCCCCCTGGCGGGCGGGCGCGGCGCTGCGGGCCCCGCCGCCTCGAGCGCCCCCTGGCGGCGGGGACAGGCGCAGCGGCGGCCCCGGGGCGGGGGGTGCGGGACAACCCCCCCCCTCCCCCGCGCAGCCACGGCACCGGCCACGGCCACGGCGCCCAGCTCAACCCTCCCGCGGTCCGCCGCTCCCCGAGCCGCGCTGCCGTCCGCACGGGCCCGGCGGGGGGGGCCCGGGGGTGCGGCGGGAGCCTCCCGGTGCCGCCCCCCCGCCGCCGCCGCCGCCGCCGCCGCCGCCGCCGCCGCCGGGGAGGGTCCCGCTGAGCATGCGCGCCGCCGCCCCCCGCCCTTCCCCCGGCTCCGCCGCTCCCTGCAACAGACCGGGGCGTCCGCGGCCGCCGCTGTTGCCGCCGCGGGGACCGGCGCCGGGAGCGGGCGCGGAGCCATGGCTGAAGGCGAGGACCTGCAGACCTTCACCTCCATCATGGACGCGCTCGTCCGCATCAGCGTGAGCGGCGGTGGCGGCGGGGGGGGGGCGGGGGGAACGGCACCGCGGGGCGGCCGGGCCGGGCCGGGCTCCCCCGGGCCCGGCATCTCCATGGCAACGCGGCGGGGCCCGATGGAGGGGGCGGCCGGGATGGCGGGGGTGCCCTTGAGGGCCGGGCAGGCCTCGGCGAGGCCTCGGATCCGCGCCCCGACCCACCGGGCAGCGATCCCCCGGTAAGGCCGGCACCGGCCCCCCCCTGCGCTGTGCCACCGCCGCGGCCGGACCCCCCGGGGTCGGGAACACCGGGAGCGCCGGGAGCTGCCTGCACACCCGTGGGCGGGTGCCCCAGTCCCCATCCTGACCCCGATCCCGGTGCCCATCCTGGTCCTGGCTCTGGTCCCAGTGCCGGTCCCGATCCTGGCCCTGGTGCTGGCCGCAGCCCCAATACTGGTCCCAGTCCCAGCCCTGGCCCCCACCCTGGTGCTGGTCCCAGTGCTGGTCCTGATCCTGACCGTGCTGCTGCCCCCAGGCCTGATGCTGGCCCTGATGCTGGTACCAGGCCTGATCACAGACTCGGTGCTGGTCCTGGCTCTGGTCCCAGTGCCGGTCCTGATCCTGGCCCTGGAGCTGGCCCCAGCCCCAATCCCCATCCCAGTAGCAGCCCTGGTCCCCATCCTGGTGCTGGTCCCAGAGCTGGTCCTCATCCTGGCCCTGCTGCTGCTCCCAGCCATGATCACGGACTCGGTGCTGGTCCTGGCTCTGGTCCCAGTGCTGGTCTCGATCCTGGCCCTGCTGCTGTCCCCATCCCCAATCCCCATCCCAGTCCCAGCCCTGGCCCCCACCGCTAGTCCCAGTGCTGGTCCTGATCCTGACTGTGCTGCTGCTCCCAGGCCCAATCCTGGCCCTGATGCTCGTCCTCATCCTGGCCCTGCTGCTGCTCCCAGCCATGATCGCGGACTCGGTGCTGGTCCTGGCTCTGGTCCCAGTGCCGGTCCCGATCCTGGCCCTGGTGCTGGCCCCAGCCCCAATCCCCATCCCAGTAGCATCCCTGGCCCCCACCCTGGTGCTGTTCCCAGAGCTGGTCCTCATCCTGGCCCTGCTGCTGCTCCCAGCCCTGGTGCTGGTCCTGCTTCTGGTTCTGGTCCCAACGTTGATCCCAGCCACGGTCCCCATCATGGCCCCGGTCCCGGCCGTGGCGGTGACGCTCCCCGCTCTCTCCCCAGACCAGCATGAAGAACATGGAGCGGGAGCTGGTCTGCCCGGTGTGCAAGGAGATGTACAAGCAGCCGCTGGCCCTGCCCTGCGCACACAACGTCTGTCACGTCTGCGCCAGTGAGGTGCTGCTGCAGCACGGCTACCTCTGCTGCGACCCCACCTCCGAGCCCTCCTCGCCCGCCGCCACCCCGGCCACCCGCAGCCCCCGCCTGGGCCGCCGGGCCGTCCCCAAGCCCGACCGCCTCGACCGCCTCCTGAAGTCAGGTGGGACGGCCCCGGAGGGGACAGGGACGGGGACGGCACCCCCACGGGCTCCCCCATGGGAGGGCCGAGCGGCTTTGGGGTGCCGCGCCCCGCCTGACGCCCTCCCCGCCTCCCTCCCGCAGGCTTTGGCACCTACCCGGGGCGCAAGCGGGGCACCGTGCACCCCCAGACCGTCAGCTTCCCCTGCCCGGCCTGCCAGCGCGACGTGGACCTGGGTGAGCGGGGCCTGGGCAGCCTCTTCCGCAACCTGACGCTGGAGCGGGTGGTGGAGCGCTACCGCCAGACCATCAACATCAGCGCCGCCATCATGTGCCAGTTCTGCAAACCCCCGCAGCTGGAGGCCACCAAGGGCTGCACCGAGTGCAAGTCCAGCTTCTGCAACGAGTGCTTCAAGCTCTACCACCCTTGGGGCACCCAGAAAGCCCAGCACGAGCCCACGCCCCCCACCCTCACCTTCCGCCCCAAGGTATCGTCTTCCTTCCCCGCTCGGGGATTTTGCGGGTGTCGGTGGGGGGGACGCCTTGGGGGGGTGGGTGCGGAGCCCCGCTGAGCTCCCCTGTGCCCACGCAGGGGCTGATGTGCCCGGAGCACAAGGAGGAGGTGACTCACTACTGCAAGACCTGCCAGCGGCTGGTGTGCCAGCTCTGCCGCGTGCGACGCACTCACACCAGCCACAAGATCACCCCGGTGCTCAGCGCCTACCAGGCCCTCAGGGTAAGGGCCGCTGGGACGCGCTCGGGGTCAGGTCGGGGCTCGGCAGGGAGGAATCGGGGGCACCGGCGGAGCCCCGGTGCAGATGGGGTGTGCGGGCGCTTTGTCTCACCTCCTTCCCTGCAGGAGAAGCTGACGAAGAGCCTCGCCTACATCCTGAGCAGCCAGGACACGGTGCAGACCCAGATTGCTGAGCTGGAGGAGACGGTGAAGCACACGGAGGTGAGGGCGGAGGGTGCCTGCGTGTCCCTGAGCCAGGGGGGTGGCACTGCCAGCCTGGTCCCCCTCTCGTTTGGATGAGCTGTGGGGGGATGTGGGTTAGGGGAGAACTTTGTAGAGTCGGGCTGAGGGTTGGACTCGCTGATCCTGAGGGGCTTTTCCAGCCTGAGTGATTCTGTGATTCTATATGACTCTTATTATTCCTCCTCCCCGGGGCACGCGGCACGCTGACCCTGCCGTGCTCGGCAGGTGAACGGCTTGCAGGCCAAGGAGGAGGTGTCGCAGCTGATCCAGGGGCTGTGCGCCATGCTGGAGGAGAAGCGGGCCACCCTGCTGCAGGCCATCGAGGAGTGCCAGCAGGAGCGGCTGGCCAGCCTGCACTGCCAGATCCAGGAGCACCAGGCCATGCTGGAGAACTCGGGCATGGTGGGCTACGCCCAGGAGGTGCTGAAGGAGACCGACCACCCCTGCTTCGTCCAGGCCGCCAAGCAGCTGCACAACAGGTACCGGGGCGGGTCAGGGCTCTCCGGTGCCCAAAGTGGCCACCGCGTGCCACCCTGATGTCCCTGCTCTCCCACGCCGCAGGATCCTCAGGGCCACTGACTCGCTGCAGAGCTTCCGTCCTGCGGCCACGGCCTCCTTCAGCCACTTCCAGCTGGACGTCAGCAGGGAGCTGAAGCTGCTCACTGACCTGGCCTGCTCACTGACCTGGCCTTCATCCGAGGTAAAGGCAGCAGGACCCGGGCACCGGCTGTGCCCCGTGCGGAGGTGCAGCCCCCGCGGGCAGAGCCCTGCCCGCCTCGGAGCCGGAGCTCGGCCACGGCCGCGCTCAGGTGGGCGCTCGCGCATCTGCCGGTCCCCCCCTCCCCGTCAGGGACGGCCCCCGCCCCAGCAGCCCCCCCAAAGCCATCCCTGCCCTGCCCTGTGCCAGCGAGGCCGGGTGAGGGGGCAGGACAGGCAGGGCCGCGGTGCCAGGTAAGGGCAGCAGGAGCGCCGGAGGGTGAGTACGGAGCGGAGGCTGCCCCGCGGCAGGGCAGGCGCTTCCCCGCAGGGCAGGAGCCGCGTGGCCCTGCCGGACCCGCTGGCAACATTTTTCAGACCTGCTTCTACCTCTCTTTGTTTATAGGCTGCGGCCGCTGCTGAGTCGTCACCGAAGTAACTGAGGCAAGTCACATCCCTGCCCAGAGCCGGCCCCGCTCTCTCTGTCCCATCCCGCCCTGTCCCCGCTCCGCCGCCATCCTCCATCCCCCTCCCGCCCGCAGGTGGTGGCAGGTGGTGGCTCTGAGCCCCCCTCCATCTGCTGCCTCTGCTCCTGCCCTCCCGCCCTCCCCTCGCCCATTTCCATCCCCTGCTCGCTCCATTTCCGTCCCCTTCCTTCCTCGCTCCATTTCCGTCCTCTCTCGCCCCATTTCCGTCCCCCTGCTCACCCCATTTCCCTTCCCCTTGTCACCCCATCTCTGTCCCTCTCCTCGCCCCATTTCCGTCCCCCTCCTCACCCCATTTCCCTTTCCCTTGTCACCCCATCTCCATCCTTCTCCTCGCCCCGTTTCTGTCCCCTTCCTCACCCCATTTCCATCCCCTTCCTTGCTCCATTTCCATCCTCTTTTGCCCCATTTCTGTCCCCCTCCTCGCCCCATTTCCTTTCTCCTCTCACCCCATTTCCATCCCCCTCCTCACCCCATTTCTGTCCCTCTCCTCACCCCATCTCCATCCCTCTCTCACCCCACTTCCCTCCCCCTCTCACCCCATTTCTGTCCCTCTCCTCACCCCGTCTCCATCCCTCTCTCACCCCACTTCTCTCCCCCTCTCACCCCATCTCCATCCCCCTCTCACCCCATTTCCATCCCCCTCCTCGCCCCATCTCTGTCCCCCTCTCACCCCCTTTCTGTCCCCCTCCTCACCCCGTCTCCATCCCCCTCTCACCCCACTTCCCTCCCCCTTCTCACCCCATCTCCGTCCCCCTCTCGCCCCATTTCCATCCCCCTCCTCACCCCACTTCCACCCTGCCTCCCTGCTCCCACCGCACGCCAGCATCTTCACGCCCCCCCGCCATCCCCATCTCCTCCCCTCCTCCTCTTCTGCTGCCTCCATCCTCTCTCTTTCTCTCTCTCTCCTCCCTCCCCGACTTGCACTCAGCCTGTCTGGTCCCTGGAGCCCCACAGCAGCGAGCTCCTCTGTCTCCCCGACTCGCTCTCCTCTGGTGCCTACACACGGTCTCCGCAGTCAGATCCCCCCTAGACTCCTGCTGGTTGTGCGTCCGTGCGTCCGTCCGGAATGCCCCCTCCCTGCGTCTGGCTGCCTCCCCGCCTGCCGGGGGGGGGGATGCTGCCTGATGCCCGCCGGTGCCTCTCCCCGCAGCGCCCGAGGCCCCCGTCATCGACACGCAGCGCACCTACGCCTACGACCAGATCTTCCTGTGCTGGCGGCTGCCGCAGCACTCGCCGCCCGCCTGGCACTACACGGTGGAGTATCGCAAGACGGACGCCAAGGCAAGGGGCTGAAGCTGTGGCAGCGGGCGGGAGGAGGTGCGCGGCACCAGCGCCCTCGTCGAGTACCTGGACACCGACAGCGTCTACGTGCTCCGGGTGAAGGGCTGCAACAAGGCGGGTTTCGGGGAGTACAGCGAGGATATCTACCTGCACACGCCACCCGCCCCAGGTGAGGGGTGTGGGGAGAGGGGGGGGGCTTGGAGCACCCCGCCGGCCGCTGGCGCCATCCTCACCCCCTCCTCCTCCTCTCCGCAGTCCTCAACTTCTTCCTGGACAACCGCTGGGGCTTCAACCGGGACCGCCTGGCCATCAGCAAGGACCAGCGCGCCGTGCGCAGCGTCCCTGGCATCCCCATGCTCTTCGCCGCCGAGCGCCTGATGACCAGTTGCCACCTCTCCATCGACCTGGTCATCGGCGACGTGGCCATCACGCAGGGCAAGAGCTACTGGGCCTGTTGCGTGGATCCCAGCTCCTACCTGGTGAAGGTGGGGGTGGGGCTGGAGAGCAAGCTGCAGGAGTGGTTCCAGGTGCCGCAGGACGTGGTGAGCCCCAGGTGAGCGGCGCCGGGGGGGAGCTTGGGGGGTGCCCAGGGGAGCCCCAGCTTGTCCCTCACCAAGACTGGCCCGTTCCCCTGCCGCAGGTACGACCCCGACAGCGGCCACGACAGCGGGGCAGAGGATACGACGGTGGAGGCGCCCCCCCCCCTACGCCTTCCTCACCATCGGCATGGGCAAGATCTTGCTCTCGCACGGGTCGGCGCTCACCTCCCGCGACCCCAACGGCTGCACCGTGCCCTTGCCCCCGCGCATCGGCATCTGCCTGGACTACGAGCAGGGCAAGGTGAGCTTCTACGACGCCGTCTCCTTCCGCGAGCTCTGGGAGTGCGGCGTGGACTGCTCGGGGCCCGTCTGTCCTGCCTTCTGCTTCATCGGAGGGGGGGCCCTGCATCTCCAGGAGCTGGTGGCCAACAAGCAGGAGCGTAAAGTGACCATCGGGGGCTTCGCCAAGCTGGACTGAGCCGTGCCCGTGCTCCCCGCACGCGCGCCGGCCGTCACCCCCGATTGCCCAGAGAGCTCTAGGGCCTGGGGGGGGGACAGGAGCGAGCAGGGAGCAGAGCGCAGGGAGGGCAGCCCTGGCCCTGCCGCCGCTGGGAACGGGCCAGGTGTTTGTTTTGCGGGGTGGGGGGGGGGATGGGGACAGCTCTGCCGTCCCCTCCTCTCCCTCCCTGCCTGCCCCCTTCTCCAGTTCGGCTGGAGGCTGCTCTGAGCTGGGGCCACGGGCAGGGCTGGGCAGAGGGTCAGCCCTAGAGACGGACCAGGGAGGGGGGGTGCGAGCGGGAGCGGGGCTGCGCAGGGAGGGGGGCGGGGGGCAGGTGACAGTGGGGGTGATGGTGGGGGGGAGAGGCTGGGTGCTGGCTGGGGTGGGGGAGGCAGCTGGGCTTGGGGAGAGGGTGGGGGGAGGCTGGGCTGGAACAAGGTGTGAAGATTTTTTTTAAAATGGCTCATTTTCAATGTGGCTCACCCGGCTGCAGCGCCGTGGCCAGGCACAGCCACCGCGGCCGGGCACGGCTGCCGCTGGGTCCCTCCCACGGGCTACCGGGCTGTGGGACCTTGATGCCCACTGCCCTCCCCTGGGGCCCGCTGGCTGCTCTGTCCTGTCCCCAGGGGAGCCACGTGCTCGGCCAGCCCTGCCTGTGCCCCCGCCTGCACGTGCTCCGGAGGGACGCGCTCGGTCCCCGTTACACCGCTCAGTGCCAAACCACACGCAGCCGGGGCAGGCTGGGGCTGCGGGGTCAGGATCCGACCCGGCCGGGAGCCGCGCAGGGCCACCATCCACCGCGGGGGCCCGTGCCGGCGGTCCCGTGCCAGGATCTGTCCGAGCTGCTGTAGTTTCTCCTGGGTTCTGTTACAATTGCTGTATTTTCATGGTTTCCTACAATAAACTGCAATGCCAGACTCCTCCAGAGCCACCCCAGGGCAGAGGGCAGCCACCCTGCAGGGAGCACCGGCCCTGGGGGGGGGGGGGCTGTGGGGTGCTGGCCGCTCCCCGGGGTGCGGTGCCCAGCGGTGAGGCCGTGGGGCTGGGCTGTCCTTCGGCCCGTGGCCAGCAGGGGCCAATCCTGCCCAGAAAAGGGCCCAGGGCAAGCCGGGGCAGTGCTGACGTGTCCAGTCCCTGCCCACGCTCTGCCCGGCCACGTGGCTGCTGCCGCCCTGTTCGGGGGTGTCGGGGTGCCCCTGGACCAGCCACCAGCTGGGCCTAGAGAAAGGGGAGGTGGGGGGGGGTCCCAAGGGTGGCTGGTCCAGCCTGGAGGGGGGATGCTGGGTGCTGGGGCATCCTCTCGGGGTGGGTAACGGGGGGTGGTGCCCCACCCGGGTACCTGCATCCCGTGGGGCAGGCGGAGGAGCCCCATGTGGGGTCAGGCCCCACCCTGGGCTGGCGCCTGTCCCCGGGGAACAGGGCCCCCCCCCAGTTGGGAGCGGGGTGCTGGCCGGGCTGGGCTCCCTGGGAACAGGCGGCTCTTTGTAGGGCCCGGCCCTGGTTCCTGTTTCGATTCCTGCGGGCCCTGCCCAGGGCTGGGGGGGCGGGTTGGAGCAGGGGGGGGTACACACAGCCCTGCCCAGCCCCATGCAGCAGCAGCCGCCACCCCCTGCACCCCGTGGGGCCCTGCCCTGGGCACCGACCTCATCCCCGACAGGCAGCAGGGCTGGGGGGGGGGCGCGGGGCCGGGGGTGGGGGGCAGATGTGACTCTGTGCCACAGGTCCGTGCTGGTTTTAGCTTTTCCCTGTCCTTCTGGCCTGCAAGGGCAGGATCCGGGGCTGTGTGTGTCCCCCCCCATCATCCTGCTGTTCATGTGCACGCAGAGACCCCCCCCCACCCCCCGCCAAAGCCCTCCCTGTGCCAAACATCGCAGCTCCTGCATCAATCCCCCCCCCCAGGGTGCACCCTGGCCCTGAGCCCCCCCCACCACCCCGCCGAGCTGGAAGCTGCTGGGTTTCGCTGTTGCTGTTGGCAACTCTGGCTATCGGCAAAGCGCATGGAAAACCAAAAGCAGCACAGACATCACCCCCCCCCCGCCCCCCCCCCCCCCCAAGCTTCAGGGCTTGCGTCACCCCCTCTCACCAGGCAGCCCCCCTCCCCCGCCCCAGAGCCCCCCCAGCCCCTTGCCCGCACCCCAGCATGGTCCAAGCACCTCCTGGCACATGTCGGGGGGCACAGGCACCCAGCGCGGCCCCGTTCTGCCCCCCCGAGCCCCCGTGCCGTGGCCGAGGCGCCCAGTGGCCGCACGCTGCCGGGCCGGTGGCAGGGCTGGTTCCCGGCAAAGCGCCTGGCTCCACGCCTGAGCTCACAAGCGATTTCTTTGGGGAAGGTTCGTTTCCTTGTTTTTCTGCCTTTTCAGTGGTTGCCAAAACCCTCCCAGCCCCCAGCATGGGCCCAGCCCAAACCGGGACTGCTGGGGGGCGGGGGTGGGGGGCCACCCCCTCTGCTCAGGGCACGGCCATCCCGAAGGCTTGTGCCCAGGCGCAGCCCAGCACATGGCCCCGAGCCAGGCAGGCGAGGACCCGCTTCAGTCCCTGGCCCCGCTGGGGGCACCCCGCTGACCTTGGCACATCCCACAGCCCCGCCGCGCTCCCCCCAAACCTCTTTCAGGGTTCACGCAGGGTTTGGAGAACCCTGAGCCCAGGCCAGGCAGGGCAGGGGAGGGGACCAGCCAGGCTCGGACACGGCTGTGTGCTCGCCCGCGACACACGTCCAGGCTTCGCAGCGCTGGCCCCGGCGCTTGCCGGGCCCTTCGTCACCTTTACGTTCCGCTCGTGCAGCCGGGGATAACCAGTTGCACCGAATGAGACGTGTTTGCTCACGAGACAGAAACCGAGAGTGTGGGATGTGAGCAAGAGGGACGGCATCCCGGCATCCCGGCAGGACACGGTCACACCCAGGGGGACGCAGGGGACGGGGGCACCACCCACACCCCGGCGACTGAAGGTGCAATGACAGCAAGTGGGAAACAACCCCAGCACGAACCCCGGGTCTGCCCGGACTGAGAAATGAGAGCGGCCCCCCCCCCCAAGCTGAGGTCACTTGGGTGGGTGACAGCCACGCTGGGGGTGTCCCACCAGTCACTCCCCGAGGAGAGGCACCCGCTGTGCTGGGGAGGCCCCCGAGGCATCACGGTGCGCCCCACACACATCCTCTTACTGTGAATTGTGGTAAATAAACCATGGCCAAGGACCCCGCCACCCGCTTCCCTGCAGAGCCGAGCCTTGCGCTGACACCCTGCATATATATATTTATATAAAATAACACCACAAAAAGAGCAATTGAATCCCCAGGGGTGACCGCAGGGGAGCATGAGCCCGGACCCCCACCCATAGCACGGAGCAGGGTTGCAAAGCCAAGCGAGTGAGGGGGCTGGGGGGTGCGGGGGACCCTCCCTCCTCCCACCCCGAATCTTTGTTCATCCAGTTCTGTCATGCGCAAGAATCCGGCTGCTCCAGAACCATCCGGGGCCGGTGCTGCTCCCCCGGCAGTGGGGGGCCGTGGCCACCCCCTCCCCTCGGCAGCTGCCCTCCGTCCCAGCGCGTCCTCAGAGGTTGTCAGAGGTGGGGGTAGAGTTGGTGTAGGTGAAGGTGCCGGCCCCCGCGCCGTTGCTGCTGGCCACCTGGGAGGGAGCAGTGAGGGGGGGTTAGAGCCGGGCTGAGCCCCCCCGAGGGCAGCGGGGGAGCCCCCACACCCTCACCGATGCCACCACATACAGCCTGGTGCTCAGCTGAAAAATGCACCCCCTGCCTGGTGGGCAGCTGCCCCCACCCCAGCAGGCACCCAGAGCCCCCATGAGCCCCCCGAGCGCCCCCGGGCGCAGGAGCTGGCAGAGGAGCTGAAGTGGCCCCGGCGTGTTCCTCTCGTCCTGCGTGATAAGCCTGCCCGGCAAGAGCAAAGGTAAATATTTACCCAGGCCCCTGGTATTTGAACAGGGCGAGCTGCTCGCACGGAGCCAAGGCGCTGGATACAGCCCCCGCCTGCAGCACCAGCGCGTAGGGGAGCGCAGCGCGCCGGGGGGGACGGGGACAGCCCCCCCAAACCCCACCTCACTGGGGGGAGCCGTGCCCTTGGTGTGTGCAGGCAGCTCCTAAAGCTGCACCTGCAGGACTCAGAGCCGCTGGTGGGGGATACGGGGTGCAGGGTACGGGGATCAGCGCCCCCCCCCCCAGCCCTGCACTGCCCAGGCCCCAGCCCCACTCCCCAGCCGTGGCAGGAGGATGCCCCGACTCCGGCAGATCCGAGGGTCTGGCTGGGACGCGGCTGAGCCTGAGAAGGGGCAGCGTGATCCGGCAGCGAACCCCCCGCCCGCTGCGCAGGGCTGGGCACCGGGAGCAGCCGCCCAAGGTCGTGGGGAGCTCCCCAAAGCCGGGCCGGGTCTGCCAGCGCCGGCGCCGCTGCTCCATCCAGGCATGAAAGTTACTCTCACCTCCCAGCCAGGAGGGGACCGGCGCGGGGCGGGCTCCCAGGGTCACCATCCTCTGCCTCACCAGCTCCGTTAGCCATTAACCCAGCGGTCAAGGGACCTGCCCAGCTGCACCGAAAAGCACCTTCCCCTGCACCACTCCGGCCCCAGGACGCCGGGCACAAGCAGCCCCGAGGACGGTGGCACTTTGGCTCTCACCTGGCTGTAGGGGTTGGGTTTGCTGTTGGGTGAGACGTAGCGCCCGTGGCTCTGGTACGGGGGGTACTCGGCCATGGGGTGGTAGGAGTCCTTCGTGCTGAAGAGGTCCAGCTTCCCTTGGCTTTTCCGGCGGCAGGTGCAGGAGGTCTGAGGGTGAGGGAAGGGGTTGGGGGGCTGACGGCGTGGGGATGGGGACAGGGGATCCACCAGCAGAAGGCAGGTGAGGGCAGGGATGGGGACGGGGCACTCACCATCAGAAGGCAGGTGAGGATGCTCAGCAGCAGCAGGATGCAGACCAGGACCAGCAGAGCAATGGCCCAGTCCGGGACCGCAGGCACTGGTGCTGGCGACGTCACCTCCCCAGCGCCTGAAAGAGGGTCAGAGCCATGGCTGCAACCGCCGGGCAGAGCTGCCAAACAGCCAAAGACCCCTGAGAGACCCCAGGACGGAGTGCGAGGGGACTGACGGGGACCAGTCGGTCTTCCCAGTGCTGTCTGCCACGGGCACTGGGAAACTGCATCGGCTCTGCCAGCCCTGAGCCTGTCCCACCACCGAGGAGCCTCCCAGAGCACCCCCGCGCGTCTCCGTCTGCCCTCGCGCCCCCAGCCCGAAGCTCCCGCTCACTGTAGATGCTGGCCAGCTGCAGGTCCATGATGAAGCCTTTCTGGTCCAGTCTGTCCCTCAGCTGCTGCTCAATGACATCGCTGGTGATGGTTTCATTGCCGTGCCCAAACACGAGGGTGGACTGCACCTCCACCGAGCCGTGGCTGCCCGCGAGAGGAAGCGTTAGCGCCCGGATCGCCGCCCCACGCGAGGGGCTCCGCGCTGCGCAGCCGGGACACGACAGCCCCCGCAGCCGGAGCCGCCGGCCTGCTCACCTGAAACGGAGCTCGCTGCATCCCTTGTAGGTCTGCCTGCCGATGCAGCTCATGCAGCCAAAGACATTTTTGAACTGGAACAAAGCGTGGGGATGACGGTCACCTCCCCGGCAGATGCCCCCTCCCTCCCGTCCCCTTGCCGCTCCCCCTTGCAGAACCGTCCGGGGGTGCTGAGGCAGCAGAGCGGATGCTCGGGGCACATTCATGGGGAGTCCCAACAGGAGGCGGCTCCTTCCCGGGGTCTTTGCTCACCCGGGGAGCTCGTGGGCAGGGCTGGGACTCACCATTCTCAGGATGGTGTAGCTCAGGCTCTTGTACTCCTTCGACATGGGGTCGCGCAGGCTCTCGTTGAAGCTCCTGTTGAGGATGCGGAAGGACAGCGGGACGCGGAGGAGCAGCTGGACGTCGGTGGGAAGCAGAGCCGCGGCTTTGCTGGGTTTGGGACTGCCGCTGCCGCCCAGCACGGCCGTGGGGGTCTGTCTGGGAGCCGTACTGCCCTGAGAGGTGACAGAGGTCTTCCGTGTGGGTGCGACCTGAGAGCTGCTGCTCCCGTTGCCTTTGGTGCTGGAGATGGGGATCACCGTGCCACCCCCCACGGTGGGCGCTGCGGAGCTGCTGTTGGTTGTGTTGGTGCCCAAGGGGGGGACCCAGCTGCTGCCATTTGTGGTGGCGTTGGTGGGGGAGCTGGTGGCACTGCTAGAGACGGGCACGGCCGTGCTGTTGGCTGTGCTATTGCCTGCGGAGCTGTTGCTGGACTGGAAGTTTGTGGCATTGCCTGTAGTGGGGGAGACTGTGGTGTGGGAGGATACGGAGGTTTGGATCCCGTTGTCGTTCGTGTTTTTATGGATCAAGATCTTTAGAACAGTGATCATGGGGGTGGTGGTCGTCTCGGTGGTCGTCTCCGTGGTGGTCGTGTCAGCCACGGTTGTCTCTGTGGTGGTTGTGTCAGCCATGGTCGTCTCCGGGGTGCTCTCGGTCGTGGTCATGGCGTGTGTACCTAGAGGGCACAAACCTAGAGCTGGGACTGCAGCACCCCTTTGGGAAGTTTTTATACAACACGAGTCCTCAGCTGGACGCTCCCCTGGGCCATGAGGAGCTGAGGAGCACCACAACCTCCAGGAACCGACCACTGGCCCATGAGACCAAGACGACCTTCAGGAACCCCCCCAACCAGGGCTCGTGCTGGGCACACGTGACACCACCGAGGGTCCGGGCAGCGCTGCCTGAGCAGCTGACACCGGCTCCATGCCCAGCCCTGTGGGCCCCCCTCATCCTGGGGTGACCCCGCCACACCGGGGGGCTCAGGCAGCTCCCCCCCCCCCCCCCCCCCAAATAAAACCTCTTTTGCTGTGGGTCGCTGGGCTGGGAGGGTGAGGTGCCACCTGTGCCTCCCCCCGCACCCGCATGGCCTGGCTACTGGCCAGTGCTGGTGGCTCCCGGGCGGTTTCCCAGTGGGTGCCACAGGAGCCGGTGGCGCTGGAGGAGGCCCCGGGGTCCGGACGGCTCACCCAGACACACCTGCATACCAGCCTGCGAGCCCCGGGCGCAGCCTGCTCTGGCTGGTCCTGGCCCAGCCCGGCTGCCCGGCCCCGGCCGATCCTTTCAGACACGGCTAAGAGGGGCCACGGGCTGAGCGTGGTCCCCAGGTCCCGGCTTTGCTGGGCACAACCAGCCTTGGGGTGCTGCACCCCAGGGCCAGGCCAGGAGAGGCGGCAAGCTCCCTGCTGCCAGCGTGCCGAGGGCCACCAGCTCTGGTGTCCCCTGGTCCCCACTCAGAAATCAGCCCAGGGGACCCCGCTCCCATCCCCCTGCCCTGTTACCCCCCCCCCTTGCCCAGGTCTCAGCCTGCTCCCTCCCCTCGTGGTGCTGTCACCCCCCACCCCCTCACCTGCACCCAGCACCAGCAGCAGCAGAAGGGTGCTGAACGCCATGGGCTTCGTCCCGGGGGTCCCGGTGCCTCTCGGGGCTCTGCGGCAGCGGCTGCTCTCCCGTTAGCCAGCGGCACGTTCCGCAATCCGGGATCAGGAACTGGCGGCTCGGCAGCGGCGGGCGCTTTATAGAGCACCTGGAGCAGGTGGGGAGGCCCCACCCCGCCGCTGGCCCCGGAAGGGGGGGTCCCTCTGCCCCACTCGGCACAGGGCACAGGGGTGCCACCTCGCCAACGGGGCCCCAGCGGCATCCTCCCACCAGGTTGGGTCCCCCGTGTTCCCCCGGCTTGGGGGGACACCACTGGCAGTGTCCCCGTGCTGCAGGTGGACGCAGCCTCAGGCGGGGGCACGGGGAAGGGGCAGTGGCTGAGCATCCCTGTGCAGGGGTGGGGGGCAGCGTCTGCCCGGCCCCATGGGCTGAGCCACGGCCCCCAGGTCCTGGTGGGGAGCACAGGGGGGACAGAGCCCCCCAGCCCTCGTGCAGGGCGGGGGGGCCCCATCCTCTGGCTCAGCCCGGGGTTAATCATTACCGGCCAGCCACTGCCTCGCCCTACGCTCAAATAAACACCGGTGATACCCCCCGAAATGCTTACGCAGGTGGGGCCCAGGGCCCCACAAAATCCCAGTACCTCCCAGTAACCTCCCTGCCAGGTTCCAGGGCCCCCCCCGCCTCACGTATGAGGTGCCTCAGCAGGCACAAGACCCTCCATCCCCTCAGGACACGGCCCCTGGCCCAGGCTGGTGCCAAACAGGATGCCGATGTTCCACCCCAGAGGTACCAAGTGCCACCCGTGCCGGGGGCGCAGGGCCCCCGTCCTCCCTGGTGACACGTGCTCCTGGCACGGCCAGACCACACCGGCCTTTCTGGTCCCTCCCTGCCCCTGCCCTGGGGGAGAGCCCCGATTCCCAGGGAGGGCCCCAATTCTCAGGGAGGGCTTGGTGGGGGCCCCCGTGCCCGGCATCCTGCCCAGCCCACGTGGAGCCGAACTGCCACCTTGGCTGTGCCGGGGGGGGCTTGAGGTGTCGGCGTGAAGGGGAGCGGAGAGGAGGTGACCCTCCTTGTTGCAGTAACGGTGGAGCACGGGATGGGTGGCTGGGGCATCAGCATGGGTGAGGTGGGACCCAGCTGTACCCAATCCCCCGACGGGGTGCACGGCCTTGGTGCCAGGCAGGGGGAACACGGGCAGGGCGCAGGCAGGGCGCGGGCAGCAGGCTCTGCGGGGAAGCGCAGGCAGCGATGCTGACCCCCACCACCCTCGCCCGTGTTGCTGCGCGCTCCCACCCCCGCCGTGTCCTGCTCTTTGTGCCCACCCCGGGTTCAGGTCGGTAGCGGGGATGCAGCTCCCGGGCCGTGACCCCCAGAGCCCCCCCCATTCCCCCAGCCTGCTCACAGCGGGGGTTCAGGGTTCAGAGAACCCCAGCGGACACGCTGCGGGGGGGGAGCTGAGGGGAAGGAACGGGGCGGCCCCGCAGAGCCACGTCCCCGGAGGGCACCCCCCAGCACCCCCGTCCCACGCCAGCCACCACCCACCCAGCACCGCGCTCGGGGGCCGTACCGGGGCCTCTCCACGCGTGTCCGCAGGGCTGAGCGGGACCGGGGGGGGGGGTCCCCGGCCGCCCCGTCCCCACGGCCCCAGCGCCGCTTGAGCTGCGGTGCCCCCTGGCGGGCGCGACCCCACCCAACGCTCCCCCACGGGCCCCGGCTCCACCGAGCGGGACCGGGAGCGGGGCCCACGGACGCCCCTCGCAGCTGGTGGGGGGGAGCCGCACGACCCCCGCCCCGCCCCACCCCACCGTGTCCCCCCCGCCGGAGGACGGGGCGCTCGGCACCGAGCGCTGATTTCACCTGCCCCGGCCCCGCACAGGTGCGCGCAGCGCCGCCGTGATGCCCCGGTACCCCCGGGGCACCGCCCGCTCCCCGTCCCGTTGCGACCCCCGGGGCGGCAACGGACAACGGGCAGCGGCGGGGCAGCGCCGCGTTGCCCTTTTAAGAGGGGGCCCGGGGCCGCCGCGCCCATTGTCGCCGCCGCGGGGCGGGGGGGGGCCGGGCCGGTGCCGGTGCCGGCCCCGCGCGCTCCGGGGCGGAGAAGTGGGGGGGGGGGGGGGGCACATTCCGCCGCGTTGCCGGGACACCCGTCGCCATGGCGACCGGGCACTGCCGCCGGGGCTCGGCGCGCGCCGCGCAGTTCCCACGGAGCGGCCCGAGCGGCGGCGGCGGCGGCTCCGCTCCCTCCGGGGCGGCGGGAGGGACGGGATGCGGTGCAGTGTTGTGCTCTCGCCTACCAATATTGCACTCGTCCCGGCCTCCCGCCGCCACGGGCTCCGCCGGCGGAACCGGCCGGGCACCGGGCGCTCCCCCCCCCCACCCCCCGCGACGAGCACCGGGAGATCGGCGACGTAGAACCGAGAGCACGGGGAGAAGAGGGGAGGGGAGGGGGGGGCCCAGCGCCCTCTCGGGGCACCAGGACCCCCCCCAGGAACCGGGCGCGCAGGCTAGAAAACACTCAAAACTTTATGGCCAGACTTCGGGCAGCGCCCGGGGTGGGGGGGTGGGGGGGGGCAGCCCCGCCACCCGTGGGGCCGCGCTCGCCCTGCTGCCGGCCGCACGCGCCGGTACCGGCAGTGCAAAGTCCGCGGGGGGCCGGGAGCGGAGCCCGGTCGGGAGGAGCTGCGGGGCCCGGAGCGTCCCTGGGTGCCGCTGGCGGGGGGGGGGCCGGGCCGGGCGCGGCCCCTCACTCGCGTCCCTCCAGCAAGAACCGGCGAAAGGGCTCGAAGTCGGCGGGAATCGTGTCTGTGGGGAGGGGGGGGGGATGTCAGGAGCCGGGGGCAGCCCAACCCCCGGTAAGCGGGAAACCCCCCCCCCGCCCCGGCCCAGGACCGGCCCCCGCAGCAGGGGCGAGGGGGGAGATGCTCTGCGAGGTGTCGGCCCCCGGGGCGGTGCGGGGGGGGGGGTCGCGGTGGCCCCGCGGAGGGGGGAGCCCGTGCTCACCGTTGCAGCGGTACTGCAGGTTGGACCAGATGATGTTCTCCTGGGAGAAGCAGAAGACCCCCAGCCGCCCCCCCGCGCATGGTGGTGTCGATGATCACCCCGGAGTCGGCCACCAGCCGCGGGCCCTCGTACAGCCGCACCCTGCGGGAGGGGAACGGCCCGGCCCGGCCGGTCAGCGGGGAACCGAGACCCTACCGGGGCCAGCGCCGGGCAGCGCGACCCGGGGCTGGGGGGGGGGGGGGGGGTACCGGGCTGGGGCCGGGGCATCCCTCCCCGGGGTGGGATGGGGGCACCGGACAGGGAACGGGACATCCCGCGGGGGCTGGGATGGGGGCCCCCCGCCGTGGGCGGGATGGAGCCCCCCCTCCCCTCCCCTCCCTCCCCGCGCCGCCCCCGTCCCGGCCCCGCCGCCTTTGTCGGCCGCTTTGCATGTGAAAGGCGCCGGCGGCCGGCGAGGTCGCCATGGCGACGGGACAATGGCCGCGGGGGCCCGACGGGGCGGACGGGCCCGGCCCGCGGAGCCTCCCCGCGGCGGCCGCCCCGACGGGATCCTTAAAGGGGAAACGCGCCTGTGGCTTCCCCGGGACAGGGCCCCTCCCCACGGCCGCCATCCCCCCACTGGTGTGGTCCCACCGGGGCTGGACCCCTCCCCGCGGCCAGCACCCCCCCCCCGGGGCTGGACCGTGTCTCCGCGGCCAGCATCCTCCCCTCCCAGGTGGCCCCACCAAGGGGGACCCTGGCCCGATGGCCAGCACCCCCTCACTGGGGTGCTGCCCCCGGGGCTGGACCCTTCCCCAGCAGCCAGCATCCTCCCCCTGTGCCACGTCCAGAGCCCCCCCATCCCAGCAGCTTCCGTGCCCCCCCATCCCGTGGCCAGCCCCTGCTCACCTGATGTAGCCCACCTGGGGCCTGTGGGCCAGTTGCCAGCGGTAGGACGTCTTGTCCCGCCAGCCCACGTTACGTGGGTCCTTCCAGAGCAGGCGGACGTGGTCGGGCGTGTGGCCCGTGTGCCACAGCGCGTTGCGCAGATGCTCCCCGGGGCCTGTTGAGGATTTCACTGCCTGTGGGTGCAGGGGGGGGGTCAGGGGGGGGACCTGGCCGGGGCGGGGGGCCCAACCCAGCCTGTGGGGTGGCCAACACCCACCTTGAGCTGTAGCCCCGGCTCGGCCACGGCGCGGAAGGGGGTGGCCTGCCAGTACGTCTGCTCTGTTTGCTTCCACATCACCACGTAGAAGCTGGCGCTGTCCTGGTAGCTGAAGATGAAGCCGGCATAGTCATCGTCGGTGACGGTGTTGACGTGGAAGGTGCCCTCGAAGTCCACCCCATTGAAGGCCGTGTAGCCTACAGGCAGGCAAACGCTGCAAGGAGCCCTCTCCCCCCCAGCACGGGACCCCGCACCCCAGCTCCCTCCAGCCCCCCCTTCACCCCGCTGCGGGGCAAAGAACTGGCCCCCACTGGGGGGGCAGGAGTAGGGGGGCTGCCCCACGGGGGCTGCAGCTGGGAGAGTATCTCTTACCGACAGCCAAGCCGGGGTCACTGTTCATGGTCTGCACGATCTCCATGCCCTGGGAGGGGGGGGACAGCTGGGTGAGGGGCATCCCCAGGGACCTCCCGGCCCCCCTCTCCTCCCACCCCAGCAGCGCAGTCCCCAGAAACACGGGGGGCAGCACCCACACCTGGTTGAGGACAACCCAGTTGGGATCGATCTGGGCATCCCCCTCGGGGTCGAGGATGACGGTCTGGTAGGCGCGGAAGTCGGTCAGCGTCACCTCGGCGCTCTCGGGACACACGTCCAGCTGGTCCACCACCGTGTCGTTGTCGAAGTCCTCCTCGCACACGTCGCCCACGCCGTTCCCTGGGGACACGCGCCCCGGTCAGGGCCGGGCCGAGCCCACGTGGCTCTGCCTCCTCCCGCCCGCCCCGCGCTCACCGTCCGAGTCCTTCTGGTTGGGGTTGGGGATGAGGCGGCAGTTGTCTGGGCCAGGCGGCACGTAGTCGGGGATGCCATCGTTGTCATCGTCATTGTCACAGTCATCCCCCAGCCCGTCATTGTCCGAGTCCAGCTGGGAGCTGTTGGGGATCTCGGCGCAGTTGTCCTTGGTGTCCTGATGCCCGTCCCCATCGCTGGGAGGAAAAGGAGGGTCAGAGCAGTGCTGCAAACTGGGGACCCAGTACCACGTCCCAGCACCCTTCCCAGCCCCACAGACCCCATCTTCCCCCCTCCCGCGTCTCCCAGCCAGGAGCTGGCTCTGCCCCTGGGGATGGGACAGGACAGGAAGGGGGGGTGACCCCACAGCAACACGGCCCCCACCTGTCCTCGTTGGTGTCACAGATGTCTCCTACCAGGTCGCTGTCCATATCTGTCTGGAGGAGACCAGAGCCCTAGTTCAGCGGACACCCAGGGGCGAGGGGGGCCAGTCGTGCCACAGGAGGACCCCCTGCCCCCCTGCTAGGCAGGACCCTGCACCCCCTGAACCCCTGCCCCAGCGTGGCCCTGGCCATACCTGAGTGGGGTTGCTCATTTCAGGGCAACTGTCACAGGCATCCCCGACGCCGTCCTCATCCCGGTCCGTCTGCAGAGGGTTGGGCACCCTGGGGCAGTTATCCAGCATGTTGGGAATCCCTGCAAGGACAGCGCTGGGTGGATGCCCTCACCCCCCCGGCCTGGCGTGACAGCACCCCTGCTCTGCGAGCAGCCCGGCCCCGCGCAGGCAGGCCAGTCCCGAGAGCCGCTCACCGTCCCCGTCGATGTCGTTATCGCAAGCGTCCCCCTCGCCGTTGCTATCCGTGTCCCGCTGGTCGTTATTGGGCACGTTGGGGCAGTTGTCGCAGGCGTCCCCGAAGGAGTCGGTGTCTGAGTTCTGCTGGTCCTTGTTGGGGAAGAGCCGGCAGTTGTCCTGCGGGGAAGAGGACAGGGATGCCTGCGCTGCGGTGGCTGGCAGACAGAAGGCCACAGTCCTGCACGGGTTGGGGCAGGAGGAATCTCACAGAATCCCAGAATCATCCCGGTTGGAAAAGCCCTTGAGGCTCCTCCAGCCCAACCATGAACCTCACCCTGACCGTTCCCAACTCCACCAGATCCCTCAGCGCTGGCTCAACCTTCAACCTTCAACTCTTCAACCCCTCCAGGGATGGGGACTCCCCCCCTGCCCTGGGCAGCCCATTCCAACGCCCAACAGCCCCTTCTGCAAAGAAATCCTTCCTAAGAGCCAGTCTGACCCTGCCCTGGCGCAGCTTGAGGCCATCTCCAGCACGCTGAGACCATCCCAGAGCCACAAGCCTGCTGACCCCCAGGAGAAGCATCTTGGGGGAATCAGCATCAAGCCAAAGGGAGACGCCCTCAGCCCCACATGGCCCTTGAGGCCACAGGCACGTCCCACCCGCCCAGCACAGCCACCTCCACGTTCTTGATGCCATCGCCGTCAGCGTCATCATCGCACTGGTCCCCGATGCCGTCGTTGTCGGCGTCCTCCTGCCCCGAATTCGGTGTCAGGCGGCAGTTGTCCTGCAGGCACAGGGGAGGAGGAGATGCAGTTTGAAGCACAGCCCTGCCCTGGCACCCACTGCCCGAGGATGCCGCCCTCCCTCTCCGGGAGCCACCTGCTTGCAGTGCTTGTTATTGTCGATGCAGGGCAGGGGCTCATCTGGGTAGCCGTCGAGGTCCGTGTCTTGCCCACACACGTTGCCATTGCCAGCCCAGCCCACGTTGCACTGAAGAAAGAAGAAATCAGGGGCCGCGAAGTGCCCTGGCAGGACCAACTGCTGCCTGTGCTGACACCCCCTGCACCCCACCGCTTCGCCTTCCTCCTGCCCCCGTCCCCCACTCACCGCGCAGGAAATTTCACCGTTCCTCTCGAACATGCAGAAGCCGTTGATGTCGCAGGGGTTGGAGGTGGGAGTGCTGCAGGACTTCTGCAGGACGCAGCCAGACGTTTGATTCCCCACAAACCCTGACTTGCAGGGACCACACTTGTAGGAGCCCTGGGGGAGAGAGAGGGCAGGGGCAGGATTAGGGCTGCAGAGCGGCCCCAGGCACCAGGCGAGGGAGCGGGGCAGCTCTGCTCACCAGCGTGTTGGTGCAGATGGAGTTGGGGTCACAGCCCCCGTTGTTCCCGTCGTTGCATTCATCGATATCGGTGCAAACCTGCGAGCGGCGCGGAAGAAACCGTCACCCGAGGCCTTTCCCTGCCTGCAGCTCTGCCCTCCTCCGGCAAGCACGGCATCCTCCACCGGCCCCCGCGGCTCAGCAGCCCACGGGGATCCGGCCGAGTCCCGCGGCACCGCACTCACCTGCTTGCTGGCCTTCGCGTAGTCCACCCCGACGCCGGAGACGGTGTTGCCCCGATAGCCGCGGGGACAGGGCTCGCAGCGGAAGCCGGGGGCCGTGTTGATGCACTTGGAGCCGGGGAAGCAGGGGTTGGCATAAGCGCACTGCGGCCCGAGGAGAGAGACAGGCTTCACCCTCGGGCACGGCATCCCGCACATCGGGGTGGCCACTGCCCCGGGGTGGCCAGCAGGGCCCTTCCCCGGCTTGAGGACGCATCCAGAGAGGGGAACCACGGTCTGCCCACGCTGCTCCACGCCGGGAGCGTGCCCACCTCATTGATGTCGGCGCAGTACGTGCCGTTGCCCTCCAGCCCCGGCGGGCAGGGCCCGCAGCGGTACCCGGGGTACTCGTAGGTCTCCATGCAGTCCACGCCGCTGAAGCAGGGGTTGGGGTTGCAGCGGGATCGGTGCTCGTGGAAGCCTGAGAAGAGGAGAGCCAAGGAGGGGGTGAGACAGGGCGGCCCTTTGCCCCCTGAGGTGGGAGCAGAGCCTCGCCAGCACTCACCGCAGACCTGGCACTCCATGATGGTGTTGCGGATCAGAGACATCTCCTTCACCTGCGAGGCAGCAGAGCACGGAGCGTCACGGGGACGCAGCACACCGGCTGGCACCGCGCTCTGGGCAAATCCCACCCAGGGAGAGCCGATACCACCCCACCGTCTCACCTGGTCCCTAATGTCTTCCCGCAGCTCGGTCAGGACCCGGTTGAAGAGGGTCAGCTGCGTGACCAGCGCCTTGGTCTGCTCGCCTGCCGGGACCAGAAGGGACAAGGTCAGCCCTGGGACAGATGCAGCCTCCCGGGGCTGTGGGCTGGGACTGCTCTGTCCTCCAGCACCGAACTGGGAGGATGAGACAACCAACGGCCCGTCCTCCCCCTCCTCCCTGGCCCACGTAGGACCCCTTCCCCCTGTAGCACATCTCACGCCCTCTGATCCACCCTGTCCCGAGGCCCTGCAGGCACAGGGACAGGCTGCGGAGGGTCTTCTGCCTCCAGGGAGCCCCAAACGCTGCCATCACCCTCACGCCAGGGAAAGGGGGGAGCAGAGCAGGGACTTACCCAGGATGGAGGCCAGCACGCTCGTCACTGCAAGGAGAGAGACGTTACTGAAAGCTGCCGTCAGAGCCCAGCAGCATCACCTTGCACGGTTGCTCCCGGCCAGCGCGCGCAGAGCACAGGAGCCCCCCCCGTGTGGGGACACCCGGACCGGGAGCGGCAGGGTGCTGTCACCCCCCACCTGCATGTGTCGCAGCACGTAGCACGCACCGGTGACCCCGTCAGCCCTCCACGCTGCCCCTGCTCGGTGCAGGGCGCGGCCGTGCCGTTACCTGCGCTGTGGATGGACTCGTCTCCTTGGAAAGGGCACTCGCTCAGGGCCCCGACGCGGCTCATGGACCCTCCCAGGATCAGCTTCATCGACTCCACAAACCCCTGACGTACACGGGGAGACGCAGTCAGCCGTGGGGAGCTCTGCCTGTCCCCAAGGGCGCAGGGGGGGAAGGTCTCAGCCCCCCAGGGGGTCCCGGCACTCACCTGCATCCTCTGGTAGGCCTTCTGCCCCGTGCGCACCTCGATGGACTCCACCTCCGCTAAGGGGATCTCGGACAGCTCGGGCAGCCCCACGCTGGAGTCCATCTGCTTGCAGTCGACGTAGAGCTCCACGCTCAGCATGTCCCCGCGCAGCCCGCTCAGGCGCACGATGACGCTGTGGCTCTGCCCGTCCGCCACGTGCGCGTGCTGCAGGTTGACCGAGTGCAACTTGTTGTCTTCCCGCAGGTAACGCACCAGGACTGCGGAGGAGCGGGAAGGGGCGTCAGCTCTTCCCCTGCCTCCCCCTCCAGCACTGGCAGCCCCCTGGGACCAGCGCGGGCCCCTCGGGTGACAGGAACTCGGTCCCTGTTTCTCTGCGAGCATCAGGGCAAGATCAGGGTCCCCACGTCCCCGCGCAACAGGCGCCCACCTTTGTTGATCTTCCCCACTATGGAGACCTCCAGCCACCTCGTGTTGTCCTTCTTGGAGTAGAGGCCGAAGAGGGTCCCCCCCTGCTTGGGGGGCAGGCGGAAGGTGGAGAGGAGGTAAACGTCGTTAACGGTCAGGAGCTCCATGCGGATCTTGTGCGTTATGCTGGCCATCTGCCGGGCCTCGCTCACCATCAGCAGGTCAATGACTGCGGGGGCCAAGCACCGGGGTCACATCCTGACCGGCAGCCCCAGCTCCGGCCAGAGGAGCGCGGAGAGGCCCGGGGCGGGGCAAGCCCGGCCACCCCGAGGGGACGGGGGATGGGGGACGGGGTCTCTGGACCGCCGGGCCCCGGGGGGGGGGGGGGGGGGGCGGGGAAGCCCCGGGGGCGCCGAGCCCCGCCCAGCCCCGGCCCCGCGCGGTGGCGCTCCAGGACCGGCAGCGCCGCGGCCGCGTCGCCGAGAGGGACCCGCGGAGCCCCCGCCACCGGCGGGACCGGCGGCCCAGCGGGGTCCCCGGCCCGGAGCCTGCCCTGCTGCCCTGCTCCGCAGCCGGGACTTCCCCGCGGGGGCGGCCGCTGCGCCCCGCCGGCCCCGAGCATCCCGCAGCCGGGGCGGGCAGGGCTGGGCGCTCCGGCCCCGCGGGACCGCGGAGCGGGGCCGCAGCTCGCGTGGAGCTGCGGGAGGAGCGCGGAGCCTCCCCCCGCCCGGGACCGGCTCCGACGGACGGCGCGGAGCAGCGGCCGCGGCCGCCCCGCCAAGGCGCAGCGGGACCGGGAGCCCCTGGAGCGATGGCCCGGCCCTCGGCACCGGCGCGGGGCGCTCCGGGGGAGCACGGAGAGCCCGGTCCCGCCGCCGCACGGCTGCCCGTCTGCTCCGGGCAACCGCACCGGGCAGACCGGGAGGAGCCCCGGCGCCGGGGCAAACCCCAGCCGCGCACCGCGGCCCCGGCAGCCCCCGCTGACCCGCGCGGCGCGACCGGAGCCCTCCCGCTGCCCCGAGTCGGCATCGCGACCGGCGTCCAGGCGGGGCCGGCGGCTCCCTGCCCCGAGCTGCCCCCGGGGCTCCTCCCGGTGGATGGGGGGTCCCGAGCTCCGGGGATGAATGTCCCTCTGTCCCCCGCTGCCCGCAGCCCAGCTGCCAGACCTCCCAGGGCGAGCAGAGCCGCTGTCACCGGCCCCGGGTCGGGGAAGCGGGGCCGGGGATCCCCGGCTGGCGGCCGCGGGGCCAGGCGGGCTCCAGCTGCCGCCTCCCGGTTGGCAGCGGGCCGGGCACCCCGTCCGCCTCGCCCCGTCGGGGCCGCCCCGCCGCCGCCCCGGGGCCCGGCCCGGTACAGCCTTACCTTGCAGCCCCTGGCGAGCCGCGCCGGCGGCGCCCAGCAGGAGCAGCGCCAGGAGCGCGCCGAGCGCCGGGCCCCCCGCGGCCGCCGGTGCCCCCATGCCGCCGGTACCGCCGGTGCGGAGCGGAGCGCGGCGGGGCGGGGTGGTGCGAGCGGGGAGGGGCCGGCGCTGCCGGCGAGGAGGAAACAAAGAGCCGTCAATCACGGGCGCGCATCCCGGGGACCCCGGCGGGCGCTCGGCCGCGGCGGCCCGGCCGCAGCCCCGCCGTCGGAGAGGAGCGGGACGGGGCGCGGCGCACCGGGCCCGGGGCTGCGGGTGACCCACCGGCCGCCCTGGCGCTGCCCGCCCCTGGCGCAGCTCCCGCTCACAGAAATTGAGTGTGGCAGGCGCCGGTTCACCGGGAGGTCAGGCAGTCTGGGGCCGCCTTCTCGCGAGCCAGAGCAGCCCCAGCAGCGCCGGAGCATCCCAGCCCGGGAGAGCCGGGGACCGCCGCCGGCAGCCGAGGGCGCGGGGACGGCGCGGGGACGGCGTGGGGCCGCTTCTGCCGGGGGTGCCAGTCCCCCCCCCCGGGCCGGGCGGTGCTCCCCGGGCAGGCGGAGCCCCCGGGCCGGGCGGTGCTCCCCGTGCGGGAGAGGAGCGAGCGGAGCCAGCCCGCCTGGAGAGCGCTCAGCGGCGTAAATCAGCGCCGGGACCCGGCCCAAGCCCCGGAGCAACACCATGAGCTCATCCCGGGAGCTCCTTCCCCCCGCCCCGGGCTGCGGGCAGAGGGAGCGGGGGCACCGGGGGAGCCCCCCCCCGCCCCTTCCCGTGCCTTCGGGCGGCGGCAGCGCCGTGCCCCGCGGGCAGCGGCCGGGCCGGGCCGTCGGAGCCCACCGCGCTCCCGGGGATGCTCGGCCCGGCCCGGCCGCTCCCCGCTGAGCGCCGGCCAAGGCGGGCGGGCGGCCCGCGGCGCCCCGGCCGTGTTTACTCCTGTTTCCTCGGGCTCCATAACAACGGGCCGGGCCCAGCCCCGCTCCCCCGGCCCCAGCGGCTCGGCGCGGGCCAGCGGCCCCGGGTAACGGCGGGGACGGGCGGCTCCCGAGCCGCCCACGGGGAGTTTTCCCTCCCTCCGCTGCCAGCGGGCTCCCGCCCTGGTTTTTATTTTATTTTTTTTTTTTTTTTTTTTCCATGGAAACGTGCGGGGCAGAGGGATGCGGGGCGGGACCCGGCAAGCGCAGCCACCGCGGGGACGAGCAGCCCCGGGCCGGTGCTGCGGGAGCCGCCGGTGGCGGAGCCGCCCCGCGGTGGGGGCGGGCGGAGCCGCCCGTGTGGTTCCGGGTCGGGCGGGAAGATGGCGGCGCCCATGGAGCTGTTCTGCTGGGCAGGGGGCTGGGGGCTGCCCTCGGTGGACCCCGACTGCTTGGCCGTGCTGGTGAGCGGCGGGGCCGGGGGCGGCGGCGGGGCCGGGGCCGGTGCGTCCCGTCGGGCCGAGCCCCCCCGCCCCGCTCCCGCCGCTCTCCTCCCTTGCAGACCTACGCGCGGTTCACGGGGGCGCCGCTGAAGGTGCACCGGGTCACCAGCCCCTGGAGGAGCCCCTCCGGTAAGGGCCCCCGCCGGGGCTACCGGCACCGCCCTCCCCACCGGCACCGCCCGCTGCCCCCCTCCCCATTGCAGCCGCTGCCCCACTGCACGTGCCCCGCATCCCACTGCACCCCTTCGCTCCCCTGCACCCCCTCTTGTCCCGTTGCCCCCCCCCCGCCCCACTGCACCCTTCCGACCCCATCGTACCCCCCCGCCCCACTGCACCCCCTCTTGTCCTATTGCTCCCCCCTCGCGCCACTGCACCCTTCTGACTCCATCGTACCCCCCCACCCCATTGCACACCCCCTTCACCCCACTGCAACCCCCTCCCCACTGCACACCCCCCTCACCCCATTGCAACCCCTCACCCCATTGCCACCCCCTCACCCCATTGCAACCCCCCGCCCCACCGCACACCCCCCTCACCCCATTGCAACCCCTTCACCCCATTGCACACCCCCCTCACCCCACTGCAACCCCTCACCCCATTGCCACCCTCTCACCCCATTGCACAACCCCCTACCCCACTGCACATCCCCTCACCCCACTGCAACCCCTCGCCCCATTGCCAACACCCTCACCCCATTGCAACCCCCGCCCCACTGCACACCCCCCTCACCCCATTGCAACCCCTCACCCCATTGCACACCCCCCTCACCCTATTGCAACCCCCCGCCCCACTCCACACCCCCCTCACCCCATTGCAGCCCCCTCGTCCCAGCGCACTCCCCACGTCCCATCACACACAGCTTTTGTCCTCTCACCCACCCCCTCGTGTCACCGTGCCCCCCTTCCCCCCCTTACGAACCCCCCACCCTGCCGTATGCACCTCCCCCTCTACCCTGAGCCCCCTCACCCAAGCGTGGGGGCCCTTCTCCCCGGCACAGCTCCCCCCGCGCCCCTCGCCCGCGGCAAGGTGGCACCCGGGGCACCGCTGCCAAAAGCCACCCCCCTCCCTGCCCCCAGGGCGCCTGCCTGCGCTGAAGACGCGGGACGAGGGCACCATCTCCAAAACGCAGCAGATCATAACTCACCTCAGGAAACAGGTAGCGGGGGGCGAGGGGCACCCCGGGAAGGAGGGGGCTTTGTCGCCGTCGCCCCAGAGCCACGGGCAGATTTGCCGGATCACTCCTGTTGCGTTTGCTCTGCAGAAATATAACGCTGACTACGACCTCTCGGCTACGCAAGGGGCGGACACGCTGGCCTTCGTGTCCCTACTGGAAGAGAAACTGCTGCCGGTGCTGGTGAGTCGTCTCGGGGGGGACGCGGGGGGAGATGGCCTCACCGAGGACCGGATCCGCGCCCTGGAGGGATGTCGGGGGGGCTCAGGCGAGCACCCGCCTGCCAGGAGAACCAGAGAACAGTGCAGGCAGCAAAACCCCGGGGGTCTGGAGCAGGGATCAGGGTGCCGGGGGTCTGGTGTGGCAGCGGTGGGTTCTGCAGCCAGGGCTGGGGTCCGGCCTTGACCTTGATACTCCCTCAGCCCCTCGCAGTCGCCGGGGCAGCCGGTCCTGGGCCGGGCGTGGGCTCCGTGGCCCTCGCCGCAGCAAACGGCTGCTCTGGCTCCAGCCCCGCGTGTGGATTGTTCTCCGCCGCAGATCCACACGTTCTGGGTGGACGCAAAGAACTACGTGGAGCACACGCGGAAGTGGTACGCGGAAACCGTTCCCTTCCCCCTGAACTTCTTCCTGCCCAACTGCATGCACAAGCGGCACCTGGAGCGGCTGCAGCTTATGTGGGGAGACGGCTACATGGAGGATGAGGAGAAGCTGGAGAAGGAGGTGAGGGGATGTGGTCTGGGCACGGCAGGTCCTCGGCAGGTGCCCAGCGGGACCCCCACGAGGCCAAAATCTTAATTGGGGGGCAGGGTTCACCCTGGCTGAGCACCCCCTTCCCCTTAGCACCGTGGGTGCCAACCCTCTGTCCTCCTTCCCCAGCTCTACCGGGACGCTCGGGAATGTCTGACGCTCCTGTCCCAGCGCCTCGGCTCCCAGAAGTTTTTCTTCGGAGACTCGTAGGTGGCCGTAGGGGGAAGATGTTCTGGGGCCTGAGAGCCCCCCCCGTGCCCGGGCAGGACCGATGCCCCACGGTCTGCGGGGAAGCCGCAGCCCACGCGTATCGCTCTGGGGGTTGGACGGGCTGGCGGGGGACAGGGGTCTCGTGGCAGCCTGGGGCGAGGCGGGTGACAGGCGTTAAGGCTGTGACAGCTGCCGCCGGCCTCAGCATCTCCGTCCCCGTCTCTTGGAGCCAGCAGAGCTGCTCAGGGGTGGGATCATCCTGCTCCCCTCATCCTCACCTCGGGGGCTGGAAGCAGCCCCCTCCCGGGGAGGAGGAGGAGCCGCTTGCCATCCCCTGGGGCGCAGGGGGCTGGGGGTGGCTGACGTGTCCGGGCGGCTTTGGGTGGGGATGGCAGGAGGGACCGTGACCTAGTCGCAGGTCTCTGTGCCCCAGGCCGGCCTCCCTCGACGCCTTCGTCTTCAGCCGCCTGGCGCCGCTCCTGAAGGCGAAGCTGCCCAACGGGAAACTGCAGCAGCACCTCAAGTCCCTGCAGAACCTGTGCAACTACTGCACCTCCATCCTCAGCCTCTACTTCCCCTGGGACGGAGGTGAGATGTGTCCCCCCACCTCGCCCCACGGGCTCAGGGTGACCCGTCCCCCCTCCCACACCCCTGCTCTGCCCCCCCAGGGGAGCCCCCGGCCAGCGCCCCGCGGGCTGCGGGTGCCGACGGCGGCGAGGCGGAGGAGGACCCCCACAAACGGCGCAACCAGGTGCTGTCGGTGCTGGTGGGACTGGTGGCCATGCTGGGCTACGCCTTCCTGAGCGGCATCGTCTCCATCCAGCGCGGTGGCGCGGGGCCGGCTGCTCGCCAGCCCATTGCTCTGGAGGAGGAGGAAGAGGAGGAGGAGGAGTGAGGAAGCGCTGCGCGACTGTTCCTTCTCCAGTCCCTGGAACTGAATTTTTACACCGGGAGCCTGGCAGCATCGCTCCCTGAGGGTGCTCCACTCTGCGTCCCGCTGGGAATCGCAGCCCTCACGGCGGGGAGCGCGCCTGCCATGCCAATAAACCTCCCTCTCTCCGCCTGCACCCTCTCATCCTCCCAGCAAGCTCAGGGCCCTTCCCAGTTTCCCCAGCTGCCCAGGCTGGAGCGCTGCAGCCGCGGTACTGCACCCCGCGTCCTTCCTGCAGCTCTGCCCCTCGTCCCCAACCTTGGGGCTCCCGGGGATGGGGCGACCTGTGGGTTTTTAGGTTCCTAAAAGTACCCGTGAGCATCTCAGCAGCATCCCCCATCCTCCCTCCGGCAGCTGCGGGGATGAGCCATCCATCCCCCCTGCCCCGCAGCATCCCTGCCCTCCGGCTGCCCGGCAGAGCAGGCAGCAGGTTCTGGGGGGCTGGTCCCCCCGTGCCACGCTGCTGCCAGCCCGGTTTCCCCAAGAGCCGCTGCGCAGCGGGGGACCATCCCTGGCCAGCTGCCAGCCGTGGCAGAAACCAGGGACAAGGTGGGGCAGGATGCGTCCCCAGCCCGGGAGGGCACGAGCCCTCCCCGCTGCTGGAGGGACACCCGGAGCCCGACTCCCTGCAGCAGCGTGAGCGGCCGTGGCTGCAGCAGGAATCCCTCCGGCGCTGACAGCTCTGTTTGCATTCCTCCTCCTGCCAGCGACGGGGAGTTCCTCACAGCTGGCACTGCCAAAAGCACGTCGCGCGGTGAGCGCGGCTCCGGCTGCGGTGGCCGAGGGCATGTGGGCTTCAGAGCGGGGCCCGGGGCCGGTGGTGGCCGCCCAGGCACCGTGTGCCCCAGCAGCGCCATGGTGCTCCCTTAGGACACCCTGCACGGGGCTCAGCCCCGGGTTTGGCCGCGCTGCCGCGGTTTCCTCTGGTCGCTGCCGGTTTACGAGAGCGCAAAATGGAAAAGCGGCGCCTGGCCAGGCTCGGCTGCGCCTCGGCTGCCGGGCGGCACACAGCCCTCGCTTGTTCGGCCGCCACCGGCACCCTGACCCCGCTGCTGCGGGCGCTGGCTCTGCCCAGCGCCGGGGCTGAGCTCCCCGGACACGCGCCCCATGTGTGATGGGGGGGCGGGGGGGGGGCCCTGCCTTGTGCCAGCAGTGGAGCCGCAGTGCTGGGGCCGGCTGCGGAGCCTCCCCCACGCTGGCCCAGTTTGAGGGGGCCCCACTGGGAGGGGGATGACTCAGTGCAGCCCCCCCGTGCCCGCTCCCCCATAACGTCACTCGGGAAGTATGAGCCCGACGCTCCCGGTTCCCATTAGCTGGGGTGGGGGGGGGCTGATGGCTGCTCCGGGAGGAGAAACCGCAGCACGTGGCCGCCTGCTCCGGCCGGGAGGGGAAACCAGGGCTCTGATGTCGGGGCCCTGTGCTAAATCCTGGCTGCTGCCCGCCCCAGGTCCCTGCCAGCTTCTGGCCCTCGCCCTGCCTGGGGGATGCTGCAGTGGGCAGAGGGGAGGGAGATGCTGCCTCCCTGCATAAGGTGCCCCCAGGAACCGGGGTAGAGGCAGGATGGGACCCCACGGGGTTCAGCAGGTACCACCAGCCCCAAACCTGCCTCCTCGTCTGGCTGCCGGCACAGTCCTGCCCGCTGCGCAGGCAGCAAGGGAGGGCAGAGGGGGTGCAGGCGAGGTTGTAGAAAACCTGTTTATTTTATGAAAACCATCTAGAAAAGAGCAGGTGTTGCAGCCCTCGGATCAAACAGGTCCCCTGGGCCATTGTGGGGCTGCAGGGGCTGTTCCGCAGCCCCAGCCCCACGCAGGGGTCTGTCCCCAAGCCCTCCACCAGCGCCGAGCTCCCAGTGCCGGTTCCTCGCCCCCCCGCGCTAGGCTGGCTGCTTCCACAGGAAAGTCTGGATGGAGTCACTGGGAGCCGTGGCCTCGATGAAGCCAAGCTGCGGGTCGGAGATCCCGAAGGACACGTCCACGGGGGAGCTGTGGGGATGCGAGAGGGGATGCGGGTCAGAGGGGGCAGCCAGGCTTCGAGCCGGGGCGCGGGGCTGAGCCACTCACCGGTTCAGGACCACCAGGACGACGGCGCCGTCGGGGCGCAGGAAAGCGGAGTGCTCTAGGTCACACCGGCGGCACTTCTTGGAGACAGCCAGCCCCACCCGCTGCGAGCCCTCGGGGATGAACTTGCTGCAGGGACAAGCAGGGCCTGAGCGTGGTGCCCGGGACGGCGACTGGAGCCAGCAGCAGGAGCCAGCAGCCCCTTGCTGGCCACCCCCAGCCTTGACCCACCTGAAGTGCCCCAGGTGGTAGAACATGGGCTGCTTGTAGAAGATGTCCTTGCTGCTGTCCACGATGATGGGGCTGTCCACGTAGTTCTTGCTCCAGTTGGGGCCCCCCTCCAGGTCCAGGGCCAGGTTCCAGTCGGTCCAGCCCGTCACGTAGTTGTTGAGGTTCTGCGGGGCAGGTGACGGCGCTGAGCTGTGGCAGGCGCAGGGGGTGGCCGGCGCGTCAGCGGCCCCCGCCGAGCCCTACCGTCAGGATGCTGTGGCTGTACTTGCTCCCACGGTCCCAGCCGCCCAGCACCACCCTGGGCTCCCAGAAGTAGGAGCCGGTGGAGGCCTCTGTGGAGAGGAGGAAATAGTCTGGGAAGAGGTGATGGGTGATGGAGAGCGTGAGATCGATGGGCGCCAGGAAATCCAGGTACCAGTGGATGCCGATGCCGCTGATGTAGCTGGCGGCCACAGGGTCTTTGAGAACCTGGCAGGAGAAAGGAGGCATCAGTGCCCAGGGCTGGGAGAGCCGCCGTGGGGCCAGGAGAGCTGCTGTGGGACCAGGAGAGCCGCTGTGGGGCCAGGAGAGCCGCCATGGGAACTCACCACCTGGGCCCAGTAGGGCAGCATCACCCTCTGGTCATCCAGGATGATGAGCTGGACGTCGCGGTGGGAGCTGTTGGCCAGCGCAGGGCCCAGGTCCCGCGCGATGAAGTCCCGCTGGTGCTCGGGGGAGAAGCCCAGGCACTGGAAGGGGTAGAAGACGATCTCGCCGGCCGTGGGCTCGTTCCCCGCTGTCACTGCCCAGAAGGTCAGGTTGTACTTGGCGTATTCATCCAGGAACCTGGGCGCAGGGGCAGATGGTGAAAGGCCCCGTTGCAGCAGCACCAGCCCCAGCCCTGGGCACGGTGACCCCGGCACCCACCGCGCTCCCGCGGCCTCTCACCGGATGAAGTACTTGGCCCAGGTCTGGTGGTACTTGTCCCCAGGGCTGCCCTTCAGCGTCCCCCTCCCCGTCATCGCGCCGTTCGTCTTCATCCAGACCGGGGAGGTCCAGGGGCTAGCGTATAGCGACAGCGGGCGCTTGGCCACTTCCTGGGCTGCCTGGAGGATGGGGATCTGGGGAGAACCGGGATGGCAGTGAGCTCTCCAGGTCTGCTCCAGCACTGGCGTCGTGCTCCCCTTCCCCTTCCCCATCCCATCCCGTCCCATCCCGGTGCCTCGGGCTCGCCCTGTGGGACTCGCCTTCATCCGCGTGTCCTCCTCCGTCAGGTTGAAGTGCTTCAGCTCGAAGTCACCCTCGGCGTCAGCATAGGTGTACAGGCGGATGGAGAAGTCGGTGCTGGCCATGGGGACGCGCACCAAGTTGTATTCGATGCCTGGGGACAGGGCAGGCGGTGATGAGCAGCCCTGGGGTGTATTCAGGGGGTGCAGTCCCCCAGCAGCCTCCCAGCCCCTCGGCACGAGTCTCAGCACCCAGACCCCAAGCAGGGGAGGCCGGACAGACCGGCCCTGCAACCCAGCAGCGTTGCCCTGCCCCAGGCTCACCTTCCTCGGAGAAATAGGAGCGGAGAAGGTGATTCTGGGCATCCTTGGACAGGGACTGGATGTTGATGGCAGCTGAGTCTGTGACGGAACCACCAAAGCCCTTCACCTTCTGGTACCGCTGCGCCGTGTCCAGGGTGAGGTGGAAATCTGCAGGGGACAAACATGGTCGCAGCCACGGCGCAGGGACAGACTCTGTCCCCCAGAGTGCAGGCAGGTGTCCAGCCGGCGGGTACCTGGGGTCTTGGCGTTGCGC
Source organism: Strix aluco (assembly GCF_031877795.1). Taxonomy (NCBI): domain Eukaryota; kingdom Metazoa; phylum Chordata; class Aves; order Strigiformes; family Strigidae; genus Strix; species Strix aluco. The sequence goes on from NC_133960.1 coordinate 3,001,125, forward strand.
TGGAAGCTCCCCTGGCTGCGCTCCAGCCGCTTGCCGGCCTTGCTGCTCTCGTACTTGATGTAGGTGCCCGGCGCCGGCAGGACCACGGGGTCCAGCGTGTCACAGTACGTGGCGCTGCAGGCGCACACCAGCGAGCCGTGACCGAAGTCCCTGGCATCGCAGGGCCGGCCGCCTGCGGCAGGAGGAGAGACCGGGCAGGTACAGAGAGCTGTGGCAGGAGCCCAGCTCACCCCTTCCACCCACCACAGACACCAAACTCACAGCTTTTCCCCCCAAACCTCTGCAGCCCCCCGCTCGGGGACATGGCAGCAGCACTCACCTGCTGCCTGCAACGCTGCCTGCACCAGTAGGAGCCAGCCCAGGACGCCGGCGCACCCAGGCCCCATGGCACTTCTGCTGCAGCGCGGCTCGGACGGACACTGATGAAGCACCAGGGCTGGGAGCAGGGTGGTGGGTGTCAGCAACCAGCTCCTCTCGCCCTGTCCCAGCCCCGCACATGAACAGAGACCCAGGGCAGGGACAGCCCCGGCATCCCCCTGCCCGGCAGTCTCAGGGAGCACCAGCACCCCTTGCCAGGGCCGAGCCCCCACCGCCCTGCCCGTTCCCCCCAGCCCAGCGCTCGCCTTCCCTCCTGCCCCACCGGTGCCCAGGGACACCTCTGGCCGCATCCCGGCCGGGGGTGCAGCCCCCCGGGTGCGTACAACCCCGCGCCCACTGGCCTGGCGTTCCCAGGCGCCCACACCGACTGTACCCGGCAGCGCGGTTCACTCCCATTGCCTCCCTCCCACTCCTTCTCCCGCCTCGCTCATCCCACAGCCGTTCTGTGCCGTTCCCTGTCGCTCCACACACCCCTGGTGCCTTCCGAGCCGCGGCCGGGAGCAACCAGCTCCACAATCCCAACCCCACGAGCGTGGCAGCCAGGGCTTGTCCAGCCAGAGCGGTTTGGGGCTCAAGTCCCACATTTCCCTGCTCCCTGCGGGTGCTCCCACCCTGCCCCGTCCCTTCCCGTGACGCTGGGCAAGGAGCTTCTCGGTGAGGGCACGGGAGGAGCCACCTCCACACCTCGGGACCCCAGTCCCAGGCCGCAGCCCCCTGGGCAGGGAGAGACGAAGGTGGGATGAGGGTGGGACGGCTCCAGCTCGCTGCTCCCGGAGGCTGTGCGGGACGGGGGCCAGGGTGTACTCAGGGGGTGCAGTCCCCCAGCGTTGCCTCCCGCTCCCTGCTGGGGGTGATGCCCAACGCCGCGGGCAAGGCCTCAGCGTGGTCCTGCTGTCCAGGGCCATCCCCGTCCCCGCTGGCCGGTGAAACCGCTCTGGACCCCGGGTACCCACCTGCTGCCAGAAAAGCCTCTCGCCGCGTCTCTGCTGGGCCGGGGCAGCGGGGCGGTAGGACCTGCTCTGGCTGTGCGTGGTAGGAGGTGACAGCGTCTGGCGGAGCAGGAAAGGTGAGTCCGGGGAGAGGTCAGCTCATGGGACTCTGCGTTTGAAGAGGAGCCCGGGGATGATTTTGCAACCTCGCTCCAACCAGAGCTTTCAACACTCGCCACAGCATTTGCAAAGTTCTCCTGAAACCTGTCCCAGTGGCCAGAGGAAAGCGGGCGGGGAGCAGGATGCCCACCAGCCCCCCCAAGTGCTTCCATCACCCCCAGACAGGCCCCCCCCTGCAGCCACCTCTGCCCAGCCCCAGCCCAGCGCTTGCGAAGAGCCCCTCGGAAGCAGCCTGGTCTCCCCAGGATGCCCTCGGGCAGGGGTAGGGCCGGCTGTGCCCACCCAAGCGGCCCTGCCGGGGTCCTGCGGCTGCTCAGCCTCAAGTCCCACCCGGCAGCGGCTCAGCTTCGCCGTGGACATCGGCAAAAGCCGTCAGAGCCACAGCCCTGACCTGAGCCCCACTTGTGGCTGCACCAGCAACTTTCACCAGCAACCCCAGGAGCAACCAGCCACGGCTGCACCCCGCTCCCACCGCCCGGCTCAGAAGGCGATGGGTGCAGTGGGGGGCTGCAGGTGCTGCCAGCCGGGGCCCCGCTCACCCCTGCCGTGGGGCTGTGCCCCCCACGCCTCAGCCCCACGCCCGCAGCAGGGCTGGGTGGAGCAGGCTGAAGTAGTTTATCATCTGCAAAACAAGTCTGGGCTCCGCACCTTCTAATTTGGGATGCTTCCTAATTGCAGGCAGCAGGAGAAACAAGAAGGGGGGGGCCGAGCTACGGGAGAGGCAGCATCTGCCCAGCCTGGGCCCAGTGTCCCCCTGATGCCACTCGTGTGTGTGGCCGGGGAGGCAGCCCCTTGCCCGGGGACCACTCCTCCTGCTGCGGGCCGGAGCAAGGACCCCCCGGCTCAGGCTGCGGCTGGTGGGGACGATGGGGATGATTCCTGCAGCCTCCCCACGCCCTCCGCCGGGGGGGTCGCATCCCTCCATTTCCCCGTCAGCTTTTCAGCATGGAGGGAACGTACTAGCCCTGCGGCAGCTGCGCTTCCAGATGGCCGGGGAGCACGGAGCCCGCCCGGAGGGGCTGTGCCGAAGCATTTCCCTGCACAGGCGGCCCTGAGCCGCCGCTGAACATCTGGGGGTGCGGGGCTGCGTCTGCGCCGTCCCTGCGTGGCAGAGCTCTGATGTTCCTTGAGAAGCACAGGCAGCCCAGCTGCCCTTTGGGCCAGCGCTACCCGGGAACATCGACGATGTGCTCCGTGAACAGGGCTGAGACAGAGCCTGGTGCCACCTTCATGCCGCGCTTCAAGAAAACAGCTGTTAAACCTCTTTTTTTTTTTTTTTTGTCCTTTTTCCCCAACATCAGCAACTCCACAGCTCACACACGAGGGGAGTTTGCCAAGGAGCGCTCTGGCTTTCTCATTCCAGGACTTCAAAGATGCTGGTAATGTTCCCAAAGGCTGGAGCAAGCAAATACTGTAACTGGTATTTAAGGAGAGCAAACAGGACAGCCAGGTAATTGCGGGCTGCCAGCTCGATGTCGGCCACCGCCAGAATAGAGGGGAGTCTGTCCGGAGGCCACGCTAGCGGAGGGCGGCTGGGTGCAGCCAGTGGTGTGAGCTCTGGAAGAGATGGCATCAACCTAATTTGTCTGTGAGACTTAGTGGATGGGGACGCTGAGTGAATTTACTCGGCCTTTTCTGCCCTGGTGCAACAGGACATTGTGATTTAAAAAGAAAAAAAAAAAAAAAAAAAGTAGGCTGGGGAAAACCGACAGCACATATGAAACAAATCAAGAGCTGGCGAGCGGCTGAGGCTCCAGCTGCAGCGATAAACAAGGCAGCCACACGCGGGCCACGGGGCTGGAGCCCTCCGGGGCACCCCTCGCTCTTCGCCGCCTCTCCGAGGAAAACCGAGCGATTTCTGAGAGCGTAGAGGAAACACTGACGGGGACGGCGCATACCGGAGGGAGCGCGTCACGGCTTTACTTGGCGCCCGAGACACACGCGAAGGTTTCAAGGGAGCCACGTGTGGAAGCGTGGTCCAGGAGACGGCACAGGAGGAGCTTTCAAGGGGCTCGGGGGTGCTGAGGAGGGAGGGGGGAGGCCGGGAAGCGCCAGCAGCAGCAGCCGTGGTGAGACCCCAGTGCCAGGAGCACACTCAGCCTCTTGCATTGGGGCAGGACCCCGGGTCCCTCTGGTGCCCCCAGCAGTGGGTCACCACCAGCTTCCACCATTGAAGGATGCTGGAAAAGGGGAGGGAGGAGAGCTGACCCCCCAGAGACCCCTGGAGACCCCCAGTACCGAGTGCTGTCCCCAGCACTGCCCTGGCCATCACTGCTGGCGCCACAGGTAGGTCTGGATGGAGTTGGCCGGAGCCACGGTCTCGATGAAACCAACGGCGGGGTCCTGGATGGTGAACGGCGCGTCCCAGCCAAACCTGGGGGGCGAGAGGGGCTGAGCAGGTTGGCACAGCTGGGGCCAAGCGTCCCCCCCGCCACGTCTCCTCACCCAGGCTGCCCCACCGACCTGTTGAGGACCACCAGGACCAGGGCCCCGTCGGGGCGCAGGACGGCCACGTGCTCCAGCTGACAGATGAGGTGCCGGCAGCTGCTGTGCAGCCCCACGCGCCGGGAGCCCTCGGGGATGAACTTGCTGCGGGGGGAGGAGCAGGAGAGGGATCATGTCCCCAGTCTCAGGCTGGTGGCAGCACCTGAGTCCCCCCAGCCCTGACCCACCTGAAGTGCCCCAGGTGGTAGAACATGGGCTGCTTGTAGAAGATGTCCTTGCTGCTGTCCACGATGACGGGGCTGTCCACGTAGTTCTTGACCCAGTTGGGGCCCCCCTCCAGGTCCAGGGCCAGGTTCCAGTCGGTCCAGCCGGCCACAAAGTGGTTCAGGACCTGGGCAGGTGGGGAAGAGGCTGAGCCGGGCCCCCAGCCGCGGGCAGGCAGCGCTGGGGGGGCCGTACCTGCAGGATGCTGTGGCTGTAGTGGTTCCCCCGCTCCCAGCAGCCCAAGGACACGGAGAAGCGGAAGGTGAGGAAGCCGCTGCAGGCCTCCGTGTAGAGGAGAAAATGGCCAGGGAAGAGCTTGTGGGTGACCTCGAGGCTGCAGCGGGCCGGGACGATGCTGTCCAGGTACCAGTGAACCCCCATACCGGCGACGTAGCGGGCAGCGGTGGTATTGCCCAGGACCTGGGGGGGAGCAGAGGAGACGCCTCACACCGGTGCCACCAGCACCCTGAGCCCCGTGGGGACGGACACACAGACCCCACATGCCAGCGGGGTCTCCTAGGGCCACCTGCCTCCTCTCTTGTCCCCTCCCACCAGCACCTCAGTCCCCCATGCCTGCAGCCGCCTCCCCTTCAGCACCTGCACCCCAAGCAGCACCCCGACGTGGCTCCAGCACCCTGACGTGGCTCCAGCACCCCGCTGGGTTCAGAGCAATGGGTGTGTGGGGGCAGATGTGCCCCTCGGAGGGCTCCTCGCCCCCCTCGTGGCTCCCGCTGCTGCCTGGTCCTCCCTCCGCATCCCCCTCCGGGGTGGTCTTGCCTGGTCCCCAGATGCTGCCGGTTCTGCACCTTCCCCTGCAGCTCCTGCCTCGCTCGAGGCAGAAGCAGGAGCACGTTTTATTTTCTTTCCTTTTAGTTTAAGGTAATTCCCACAAAGAACTCTTCAGCGTTGCGAAGGGTAAGCCCAATCAGCCGAAACTCTGCCTGGAGAAGGTGCTGGCAGCGCCTCAGCACGCTGCGCTGCGGGAATCCGGGACACGGATGCCACCTCCCGTCCCTGCCTCAGCCAGGCACACGCAGAGGCGGCTGCTACCGAATTAGCCGGCTGCATCTCGCGCTCCCGCAGACCCCGTTTGCCTCCTGCTCTGTCTAGGGCCGGGAGCGGCTGCTGGCTTAATGTTTAGCTAAAACCCGAAGCTCGAGTGGGACACGGAGCGGAGGGAGAGGAAGGAGCCGGGCAGGGCGGTGGGGTTTTGCTCTTCACCACTTTGGCCCAGTGGGGGAGGTGGATGCGCTGGTCGTCCAGGATGATGATCCGGGTGCGGTGGGGGCTGCGGGCCAGCGCGGGGCCCAGGTCCTGGACCACGAAGTCCCGCTGCTTCGCGGCGGTGAAGGCAATGGTGGGGAACTGCAGGGGTGTGAGGAGCGCGGCGAGGGGCTCGTTCTGCACCGTCACCGCCCAGAAGGTCACGTTGTGTTTGGCGTATTCATCCAGGAACCTGGTGCAGGGAAGTCGGGGCCGCGTCAGCCGTGTCTGCGCGCCCTCTGCCCACCCCAGCCTCCCCCATCTGCCATCCTCAAGCATCCCAGCCCCAGCGGACGGTACTTGATGAAGTAGTTGGCCCAGGTCTTGTGGTACTTGTCCCCCGCCTGCCCCTTCAGCGTGCCCTTCCCGCGGACATCCCCGTTACTCTTCATCCAGCCTGGGGAGGTCCAGGGGCTGGCGAACAGTGACAGTGGCCGCCTGCTCATGGCTGAGGCTCGGTGCAGGAGGGGGATCTGCAGGAGGGGGCAGAGGGACCAGCTCAGCTTCAGCTGCAGCCCCCTGAAACTACACAGCCCAGCGTGGGAGGAAGGGGAGCACTCAAGGGACCTCCGCAGGGAACCTGCGAGCACCACCCCATGGCACGGTGCCCCGGCCCCACACCCTGCCAGTGCCAGCCGAAATGTGCCAGGAGGAGGTGCCAGCTCCCACGAGCTGTCCCCATGCACCCTGCTGCTGTGCGTGCGGCTCAGCAGCACCCAGTCACGGGGGTCCTGGCACATGCAGGAGCTCCGGGGGGGGGGAGAGGGGACAAGGTGCCGATGGCAGTGCCTTCAGCCTCCCACCTTCATCTTCACATCCTCCTCTGCCAGCCTGAAGTGTGTCAGCTCGTAGTCGTGGGGGACGTCGTCGTAGCTGTAGGGGCGCACGGAGAAGTCGCTGCAAGCCATGGGGAGCCGGATGAGGTTGTACTCAATCCCTGTGGAGCAGGAAAGGCATCAAACAGCACCGGAGCAGGCACCCAGGTGATGGGTGTCCCTGCAGTGGGGGAACCCTACAACACACCCCACGCTGCTGGTGCCCTCACTGCTCACCGCTCTCCGAGAAGTACGAGTGCAGCAGATTGTCCTGAGCCTGCTGCGACAGCCCCAGGATGTTCAGGGCAGCAGCATCGGAGAGGGACCCGCCGAAGCCCTTCAGGTGCTGGTACAACGCAGAGATGTTGAGCGTCAGCAGCAGCCCTGCGAGGGAGAGCCCGGCTCAGCTCGCAGTGCCCAGGGCTGGGTCCTGGGGTGGCATTTGCCACCCACCCGGCCGCAGCAGGTACCTGGGACGCGCAGGCTGTGCTGGAAGCTCCCCTGGCTGCGCTCCAGCCGCTTGCCGGCCTTGCTGCTCTCGTACTTGACGTAGGTGCCCGGCGCCGGCAGGACCAGGGGGTCCAGCGTGTCGCAGTACGTGGCGTTGCAGACACACACCATGGCGTCACGGCCGAAGTACTTGGGGCTGCAGGGCCGGGCGCCTGGGGGGCACGGGCAGGGTGGGGGCAGCTGCCGGCTTGGGGACGCGTCCCTGCCAGAACCCTTGTGCCTGCCCCGGGGTGCTCCCTCTGCCCCCACGCGCTGCACCCCGTCACCTCCCCTCACACCCCAGCTCCTGCATGACACCCAGGCTCCTGACCCTGTCCCAGGGCACGCTGGCACCCAAGCCACGCTGTCCCATCGCCACCCCCGCAACGTCCCTGCACTCACCTGCAGCCCAGGGCACCGTCTGCAGCAGCAGCAGCCAGCTCAGGATGCCGACAGCCCCCATGGCCCCTCCGTGTCCCCCCAGCTCCGGCGGGTCCTGGGGAGCAGAGCCTGTGAGCGGGGGCACCCTCAGCCAAGGCAGACGTGGGTGCAAGAGGGGGTGGAGGGACAGGCTGTGCTCGCCGGCTGGATCAGTGCTGTCTCCTCTGTCCCCACTTCTCCTTCCAGGAAGCTCCTGCCACACGTGCCGTCCTCCCCCCCTGCACAGACCCTCGCCTTGCAGGAAGGTCAGGTGGGTTCATCCCTCCCCGGAGCCCGCAGCCCACCCACCTCCACCCCGCTGCTCCCCAACCTGCACTGCCACCAGCCCTCCTCCTCCTCCTCCGGCAGCTCCAGCCTCCCCACCTCGCCTTTACAGGGAGCTGCTCCGAGACCTCCCTCCGCAGCACACCCTCTCCCACCCCCACAGCTCCTCCTTGCTCTCCTCCCGGCCGTACCTACCGCTGGTCCTGGACCCGGACCCGGACCATTGCACATCTCACCGCGGGGCTGGAGCTGGGGAACACCAGGTCCCCCACACTTTCTGCTGCTGTGCAAGGGCGTCAGCCCCCAGAGAGGGGACGGGGACATCAGGCTGGCAGCTCTGGCCACTCAAGAGGCCCCACCAGCACAGGGAGATGCAGCACAGGGCAGCTCTGAGACCCCACTGCAATGCCATGAAGGAAGAGCTGATTTCTTTCTTCTGTCAGGCAGGGTCTGGATGAATCCCTGGAAGTGCAGCAGAGCCCACGGGCAGGCTCACAGGCACCGTAGGGTGTCCTGCTAATAACAGCACCTGGGGTGATTTACCCCTGCCCATCACCCTGGTTCCCCCATTCCCCGCCAAGAGCTGAGGTGGCCACGCACCCAGAGTGGGGAGGGTCCAGGACCCCCAGGTGAGGGTGCAAACCTGGCACAGCAAAAGGACCCGCACAGGAGCTGGAGCCGCTGCCCTGCCCTGCCCAAGGCTTCTGCATTGCTCACCCCAGCTCAGCGCGCGCCGTGCAAGCGGCAGCACCCAGGGGGGAAGTGCCCCAGCTCCTGCACAGGCAGGGTTGTGCTCTGTCCCCCAGCAATGGGGACGAGCCAGACCCACGGAGGGGAACCCGCTGCCCCCCACAGCATGTGCCTGCTGACAAACTGCTCCGGGAGAGCCCCCCGCTCCTCTGAGAGCGATTCTCCCAGTCCAAAGAGACAGGGCTGAACTGGGCCGGCTCACCCAGACACCGCCTGGTCCCGGTCACTTTGCCCAGGACATGCCCACTCCCGTGGACACACACATCACTGCGGGGATGCCCTCGGCATCTCTCTGCAGCAGTGGCCCAGGGGGACAGAGAGCAGCCAGCTCCCAGCCCAGTGGCCCAAGAGCATCGAGTGCCAGGGCTCAGAATTTCCCTGCATAGGGTTAAACCGCTCCGTCAGCTCTTCTCCAGGCGGAGCAGCACTTCATGACCAGTTTTCTCCTTTCCTGGCATATCAGATGCAGCTGTGGGGCAATTCAATTCATCAAAGTTCCTCCTACCCTCCAGCGCTGCCCTGACACGATCCCACGCCTCCACCTGCCATATGGGGCCGAGCCATGGGGCACCCGGGCCAGCTGCCACCGGGAAGGGGCAAACGGGGGTGGGCAGCCCCCAGCCCCAACTCACAGGGCAAACAGGCAGCCCTGGAAGGAAGCCCTTGGCCCTGTCCCTCTGCCCTGTAGGTCTCCCACTCCCAGCTGTGACTAACGTGTCACCTGGCTGCTACACCCAGGGGTAATAAGCCCCAATTTTGGGGAGGGGTTAATAGGTCAGGCCCGGCTGCCCCACGGTGATCAGCTTCCTCCTGGTGCGCTGCAGCCTCCCAGGGTGCCCCCCACACCCTTTTCCTCCCCGTTTTGGGGTCTGGCTCTGCCTGCCCTGTGTCTGGCCACAGCCAGCTCAGGTTCCCACGAGCCTCCACAGCTCCCGGGAGCAAAAACACTGTGGAGGCTGCTGGAGCTCATCCCTACCAACACAGGCTGATAAGAGCTTCCTGCTGAGCAGGAAAAGTGAGACCCAGGGGAAGGGCAACACCTCGGCACGGAGTGGGTGGCACAGGCGGTGCTGGGCAGCCCCACTCAATCCTCTTGAATCCGCTTCTTGCTGCCGCTCCCAGCACACGGGGTTTCGCGTGGCCTTTGCAGACTGTCCCCCGCAGCAGGCAGAGCAGCCTGGGGGGTGAATTTTGTCCCTTAGGCAGGCCGGTTGGGGGCTGTGAGAACATGGAGCTGGTCTGAGCTGCCCTTATGGGTGGCATGACTGCAAAAACCATCAGTGCCAGAGAAGGAGCCGGGCGTGCAGAGCCTCGACGCAGCATTGTGGCTCCAGCGTCCTGCCAGGCAGCTGGACCTTGGCCGGGGGCACGGGGAGACCTGGCCCTTACTGGTGGTCACTGGTGCCAGGCTGGCTGCTGGTGGGGGGGGGGGGTCCCGTCATCCCAGTCCCAGCAGCCACCAGCTGGTGTGTGCCCCAAAACGTGCCAACGCTTTGCACAAGAATTAATGAGCCAAGCCCAGTGACGTTGAAGGATTCATTCCCTCTCCATTTAACACAGTCAGTCCTTCAGAGCCGAGCAGAGCACAGGGACAAGGCACATGTGCCGGGATGATTCAGCATCCGGCCATCAGCTTTTATCACCAGAGCCGGTAAAACGTTAAAGGAAGCCGGTAAGTAAGAACCTGGGAAAGAAGCAGCAGGTGAGGAGCGATCCTGTCCCCGGGCACAGGGATGCTGGAAGGGGGATGCTGGGAGCGGGACTCGCTGTCGCTGCGATCCTGGAGAAATATTTCCCTCTTGTGGACAAACACAAAGAGCCTCCGGGCGGGAGCGGGATGCACAGCCAGCTCTCCCCAGGACTCGGGCATCCCCCCGGTGTTGGGGGGTCCCAGGGCTCCTGCCCCAGAGCAGCGTCCTGGTGGCACCGCAGTGCGGGAGGTGCCAGCTTCCCGGGGTGACCCTGTCACACACTTACCCACCGCCCCGGGCGCTGCCAGAGTCAGCACTGGGCTGTGCCCGGCCCACGCAGCATCGCTGCTGTCAGCCCCGATGGCATCCCTGGGCCACATCCCGCCTGCCTCGACCCGCCTGACCCGGCTCAGCCCAGCAGCCGCGGCCTCCCTTCCTCACCCTGCCTGCAATCGTGATCTCCCTGCCTGCAATCGTGACCTCCCTGTCCTAATCCTCTGCTCAGCACACCCTCCCAGCTCCTCAGCTCCTTCCTGGGTGTGCCCGCGCTCAGCACCCACTCCTGGCCCCGTGCCCACTTGCTCAAGCTGCCCCGGCTCCGCGGTGGGTGCTGAGCGCCAGGTGCCCCCCGAGCCTCCTCGTCACAGCGGGGACGGCTCTGGGCTCTGCCCTGTCCCTGCAGGGGACAGCACACCCTGCTGCAGGGCCGCTGCAGCCCGACCCCCATCCCCCTCCCTGCAAAGCCCCAGGAGAAGCTTTGCAGCTGCCCTGGCCCCATCCAGAGCCAGCTCCTACCCTGAACCCACCGTGCTGCGACGCTCCTGGAGCTGGTTCTGCCTCCAGCCCTGATCCCGGGACGCACCCTGCACCCTGGGCTGGGGGTGATGTGATCCACACCCCCCCCCAGCCCAGCATCGGGCTGCGAGAGGTTCCAGCTTGGCAGGAAAAGTACAAAAAGCTGAATCTTGGCCACAATCCCTGCCCAGGGCTTCCACCAAGGCAGGTGTCCAGGCATTTCACCTCCGCTCCTGCACCAGGACCCAGAGCATCTGCGTGCAGGGCAAACCCTGAGCTGCCTGCCAGTTCCTAAACCTGCCCGCAAAGGCAGCGGGAGAGCACCCAGGCTTGGCTCACAGCCCTGCCAGGCAGCACGCGCTTGAAACTGGGAGCAGACTGGTGCCTGGAGCACCTCCCGGGCAGGGTAAGCCCCGCTACGAGTTGTTGGGGCCAGGGGGGAGCAGGGTGGGCAGGGAGAGCGGCCGCCCCGGGGGGCTCCAGGAGCTCTACGCCGCTCGCTCGTGGGACTCCTGCAGGCTCCGTGCCCAGGTGGCACCCAGCCACGGTGCCCAGGAGCAGGGGAGGGACCCGGAGGTTTCTCTTCCAGCCACAGACATAGAGGCAACATCAGCGTTTAATGTCGGAGCAGCAGCAAACAGCGTTCACAGCCTGTGGGATCTCCACCCCGAGGGGCACCGGTGCCCCTGGCCCTCCTGCACGCACACGGCGCTCCCCAGCCCGGCCCGCTCCTCCGGCTCACCCGAGCGCTCGGCCCCATCGCTGCGCTGAGCCGCCCCCTCCGCGCCCCCAGGCCCGAGCCCGCAGGCAGCGTGGGGCTGCTCCTGGCCCGGCTCAGTCCGGCCCCTCAGCCACGGGCGTCCCAGCCCCGTCACTGCCGCTGCCACAGGTAGGTCTGGATGGAGCTGGCCGGAGCCACGGCTGCGATGAGGCCAACGGTATCGGCCAGCCCGAAGGTTACGTTCTGCAGGGACCTGGAGGGTGGAGAGCAGCGGGGTCAGACCCGCAGCAGCTCCCGAGCAGCAGCGGTGCCCAGGGCCCAGCAGGATGGGGTCCCACGCTTGCAGGCCAGGCTGCATCACTCACCGGTTCAGAACCACCACGACCACGGCACCGTCGGGGCGCAGGAAAGCCGTGTACTCCAGGTCCGTCTTCTTGGACTCTTTGGAGGCGACGAGCCCCACACGCTGGGAGCCCTCGGGGATGAACTTACTGCACAGGCAGGAGCAAGAAGCAACCCCAGAAAGGGAGTCAGACCCCAGAAAAGCTCCTCTCCCGACAAGCCTGCCCTGCTCCCCTCCTGACAAGCTGCTACTGCAACCACGAATCTGGAGCCCAGGCAGCTGAGAGCGTGTTGGGGGGGCCCTGACCCACCTGAAGTGCCCCCAACCCACCTGAAGTGCCCCATGTGGTAGAACATGGGCTGCTTGTAGAAGATGACTTCACTGGCATCCACGATGACGGGGCTGTCCACGTAGTTCTTGACCCAGTTGGGGCCCCCCTCCAGGTCCAGAGCCAGGTTCCAGTCGGTCCAGCCCGTCACGTAGTTGTTGAGGTTCTGCAACAGGACAGCCCAGACTTCTGCCCAAGGAGTGGGGTGCCAACGGGAGAGGGAGCGTGCTGGCAGCCCTCTCTGGGGCCCACCGTGCAGGGCGACGCGGGGGCCTCACCATCAGGATGCTGTGGCTGTACTGGTTCCCCCGCTCCCAGCAGCCCAGGATCACGTCCCTCTCCCAGAAATGGGCCCCAATAGATGCTTCCGTGGCCAGGATGAAGTAGTCAGGGAAGAGCTCGTGAGTGGGCACCACCGTGTCCTGTATGGGACCAATGAAGTCGAGGTACCAGTGGATGCCGATGCCGTGGACGTAGCGAGCTGCCTCTTCATCCTCCAGGACCTGGCAGGGAGAAAAGTCAACCTCCACCGGGCCCCGCGGGGCAGAGAGCCCCGGGACTGCACGGCCGAGCCCCCCATGGGGTCCACGCTGTGCCAGCAGGATCGGGCTCTGCCCAGCTCGCCGTGCTGGCGACCCCACGCCGCACTCACCACTTTGGCCCAGTGCGGGAGGTGGAGCCGGTTGTCGTCCAGGATGATGAGCTGGACGTCGCGGTGGGAGCTGTTGGCCAGCGCAGGGCCCAGGTCCCGCGCGATGAAGTCCCGCTGCTGCTCGGCCGTGAAGCCCAGGCACTGGAAGGGGTAGTTGTTGATCAGCCCCGCCGAGGGCTCGTTCTCTGCCGTCACCGCCCAGAAGGTCAGGTTGTGCTTGGCGTATTCATCCAGGAACCTGGGCGCAGGGGAGAGGGGTGAGCCAGGGGGTCTCCCCAACGCTGAGGATCCCCCGGGTATCTCCCCTATCTCCTCGCCCCGAGAGCTCTTTACCGCACAAAGTAGTTGGCCCAGGTCTTGTGGTACTTGTCCCCTGCCTGCCCCTTCAGCGTGCCCTTCCCCACGAAGGACTCGCTGGTTTTCATCCACGTCGGGGAGGTCCAGGGACTCGCGTACAGCGACAGCGGCTGCTTGCTCATGGCCATGGCTCGGTGCAGGAGGGGGATCTGCAGGAGGGGGCGGAGGGACCACCTGAGCTGAGCCCCTGCACACCCCCCACATCCTCCCCCAACTCCCTCCCGCCGCTCACTTTCAGCTTCGTGTCCTCATCGCGCAGGCTGAAGTGGGCGAGCTCGTAGTCGAAGGGAACGTCGTCGTAGGTGTAGGCGTGGAGGGAGAAGTCGCAGCTGGCCATGGGGAGCCGGACGAGGTTGTACTCCAGCCCTGCCAGGCACGGCAGCGTGGGACAGGCAGAGGTGGGCAATGGGACAGGACGTCCCCAAGCCCTGCTGGTGCCCCAGCAGGGGCCCGCAGGGTCCCCGTCACCATCCCTCCTGCCTCCCCTGATGGTCTCACCTTCCTCAGAGAAGTACGAGCGCAGCAGGTGATCCTGGGCTGTTTCCGGAAGGGAAAAGACGTTCATGGCAGCCGCATCGGTGACGGAGCCGCCGAAACCCTTCACCTTCTGGTACCGCTGCGTGGCGTCCAGAGTCAGGACGAGATCTGCAGGGAGGGAAGCCAGCGTGACGGCGGGTCGCAGGCAGGGTCCAGCCCGTCCCTGCCAGCCGCAGCAGGTACCTGGGGCGCGCAGGCTGTGCTGGAAGCTCCCCTGGCTGCGCTCCAGCCGCTTGCCGGCCTTGCTGCTCTCGTACTTGACGTAGGTGCCCGGCGCCGGCAGGACCAGGGGGTCCAGCGTGTCGCAGTACGTGGCGTTGCAGACACACACCATGGCGTCACGGCCGAAGTACTTGGGGCTGCAGGGCCGGGCGCCTGGGGGGCACGGGCAGGGTGGGGGCAGCTGCCGGCTTGGGGACACGTCCCTGCCAGAACCCTTGTGCCTGCCCCGGGGTGCTCCCTCTGCCCCCACGCGCTGCACCCCGTCACCTCCCCTCGCACCCCAGCCCTGCGCTGCCCCCAGCCCCCCGACACCCCCCACCCCGCCGCCGGCCCCGCGCTCACCTGCGGCCCGGTGCACGGCCAGCAGCAGCAGCAGCAGCTGGCCCAGGGCACCAGCGGCCCCCATGGCCCCTCCGCGGCCCCCGGCGGGTTCTCCCGGGGCGCGGGGCCTGCGAGCAGCGGCCCCGTCGGAGCCTCCCGTCCCGTGCCCCGTCCCGTGCCCCGTCCCGGCCGCCCTTCCCCGCAGCACCGGGCCCGCCGCCGGCCTCGCCTTTAAGGGCGCCCGGGCTTCCCGTTCCGCCCACGCCCGCAGCGCCGATGCGGCACCGGCACTGGGCGGGCCCGGCCCCGGTTGGGCAAGACAGCGGGTGCGGGCCCGGCCCTACCCCGGCGACGGTAACGGAGCTGCGGGCCCGGGGGAGCCGCACGGGCGGCGGGGCCGTTCACCCCCCCGGCACCGGGGAACCCCGGGAGGCGCAGGCGGGCACCGGGCACGACCCCGCCTGGGCTGCGCCCCCGGTACCGGCCGTCCCCGGCTGCGGACCCGGCCGGGCCGCCCCGCGCCCACGGAGCCGCCAGCGGGGTCGCGGCGCCCCGCCCGGCCGATCACGTGATCGATCAGCTGACGCGCCCGCCCAGCCCCGCCCCGTCCCCCGGCGCCACCGGCCCCACGGCCCCGGGCGGGCGGCGACCACCTTTATTCGGTCTCTAGCGAGGGTCAGCGCGGCTGCGAACGCCGCGGGACCGGCCCCGGGCGCGGGGACGCCGCGGGGGGCGGGCGGGGGGCGGGCACGGCCAGCGCAGGGGACCGGGCACGGCCGGTGGGGGGACAGGGGACAGGGGACAGGCACAGCCGGCGCAGGGGACAGGGCCGGGGACAGGCACGGCCAGTATGGGGGGTGGGGGGGGGACAGGCATGGCCGTCCCGGGGTACAGGCACAGCTGGCACAGGGGACAGGGCAGGGGACAGGCACGGGTGGCACAGGGGACAGGCACGGCCAGCGCAGGGGAGGACAGGGCAGGGGACAGGCGCAGCCATCCCAGGGGACAGGCACGGCTGGCACAGGGACAGGCACAGCCGGCACAGGGGACAGGGCAGGGGACAGGCACGGCCAGCGCAGGGGACGGGTATGGCCGTCTTGGCCCCCCAGCAGACACCCCAGGGGACCAGCCCCTCGCCCTGGCCCCGCCTGGGGAAGGGGCCCAGAAGAGGCCCCAGGGCAGTGGCGCAGGACCCAGCCCCGCCGGAGCAGCAGCAACGTCTGAGCAATGTCCGAGGGCCCTGGCCCAGAGCGGGACCCCCTCGAGGGTCCCCGCGGAGGCTGCGTCACGGGTGGGGGTGCGCTGTCAGAGGACACTCTCCTTGCAGGTCCCGCTGAGGCTCCGCGGGCGGCCGCGCTCCAGCCGGCGGGCGGACAGGAGCCGTCGCAGGGACGAGGTGGAGCTCAGGTCGCCGCAGCTCTGCAGGTGGATGCCTTCGTGGGGCCGCTCCGCTCCCGGCCAGGCGCTCCAGGGAACCTGCGACCCCGTGGGGACAGGCTGCAGCTGCGTGGCTGGCACCCCTGCCCGCAGCACCCCGCGTTCTGGGGACGGCAGGGATGGCGGAAGCGTCTGTCATACGCGTACGCCGTCATTAGGGATGGGCTCGTTCCCATCGGGGCCTCCCGGGCTGCGCAAGGTTCTCCCGTGTCCCTTAAGCCGAGGCTGGGATGTCCCAGCGACTGCCTCCAGGCTGTGGTGACTCAGGGGCAAAGCCAAGCCGTTGCGACACGCACAATTTCCCTGATTTTCCCGCTCGTGGCTACAGTGGGGACCGAGGGGAAGGGGCTGCCACGCCAGGAAGGGCTGGGCAAGGGCAGTGCCGTGGGAAGGGGGCTCTGCCTGCAGCCCCGGCCTGTAGCCGGGGTGCTGACACCCTGAAGTGCCTGGCGGGGGAACGGGGACCTGGAAGGACCAGCGTGGAGATACTGGTGGGGACTGGAGGGAGGGAGAGGGTGTGGATGGGGCTCCCTGGAAAAGAGGAGCTGCCCACCTGCTTGTGCCCCTGGGAGCTGTGCCCGGGCACCTCCACGCCAGCTGCTGGGCTGCGCTTGGGTCTCTGCAGGAACCTGGCCACCAGCCCGCGGGTGCCCCGGCAGACCTTGAGGTCCCCCAGCGAGCGGGTCGTCGTCTTCGACAGCTGCTGCGTCACCTTCTTGGAGGGCAACAGCTTGTTCTTCCCCACTGAGCTGGCCCGGAGCAGCGGGGGGGAGTCACAGTGCGAACGGCGGAGCAGGCAGGCCTCGGAGCACAGCCCTGCGGAGATCACAGGATCATTCAGGTTGGAAAAGCCCCTCGGGATCAGCGAGTCCAACCCTCAGCCCGACTCTACAAAATTCTCCCCTACCCCACATCCCCCCACAGCTCATCCAAACGGCCCTTAAACACACCCAGGGATGGGGACCCCACCCCCTCCCGGGGCAGCCGTGTGGGATGCCAGGACACTGCTCCTGACGGGACGTGTCCCCGCAGCCCCTGGGGGCCCCCCCTCTCCCCTCCCCAGCCAGCGGGAGCAGTACCACCCCGTTGGGGTGAGCCTGATCCCCAAAAGGCTACAGAAACGCTCCCCCCATCTCTTTGTATATCCCAGTACATCCCAGTGCCCCGACCTGTATCCGCAGAGGAGTTGGACACAGTGTCCTCCAGTGCTTTGGTATAAATTTCTTCCCTGAAATCTGCTGGGAGCAGAACGAATGCTCAGGCTTTGGCAGCGCCCCGCACCGCTGCGCAGCCCCCCAGCACCAGCTCAGGCAGCACGACTGCCCCAGCAACCCCCCCTCCTCCCAGCCCCGCAGACCCCCCCAGCTCCCCCCATTCCCCTGGCACAACCGCCCACCTCAGAGCAGCTCTAATCCCGCCTGGCCACGGAGAAACGCCGCCAAAACCTGCGGCACATCCTGGCCGCCCCGGACAGACCCTGCCGCACACACGTCCCCCCGTCCCGGCCGCCGTTGCCACCTACCAGCTCGGCTGGCCGCCAGGACGCCGGGGTCACTGTGCGACCTCACGAGCGGGCGCTGGCTCAGCCCTGGGGCTGGGGACGAGGGGCAGGAGGTCTCGCTGTTGCGTCGTGGGTGGCAGAGGCGGCCGGCGCTGGGCCCCGCGGAGCGGCCGCCCCCTCGCCCCTGCAGCGAGCTCTTCTCCTTGAGCCGCACCTCGGGGAAGCAGGGCCCGACGCAGCGGGCCAGCCCCTCCAGGCGATTGCAGCTGTGGGTGACGGCTCCCCCCACCAAGATGCCGTCGTGGCCAGGCTCCGCCGTGGAGCAGGAGTAGGAGCGTTCCCCCCGCACCCGGGGCTGGGGCGTCTCCTCGAAGGGTCCCTGCAAGCCCAGCGTGGGGCTGCGCGCGTGGTGGCTGCACTGCACGCAGTCCACGCTCAGGCAGTAATCCGCGCGGCTGCGCTGGATGGAGCGGAAGAGGACGTAGTCGACGGAGCGCATGGAGCCCTGCAGCTCCAGGAGGCACGAGTCCTCCGAGGGGCTGCTGTCCCCGGGGATGTCCATGATCTCCGACATGATCAGGGACCCGCTGTCCATGGACACTGCGAGGAGCGGGTGTGAGTGAAGAGCCGTTAGGCAGGGCCGGTCCCCCTGAGGCGCCTCTCCCGTCCCACGATGCCCCAGCCCGAGGCGCAGCGCCGAGGCGCGCTCACCTTCCCCGCTGAGCACGATGGAGGGGACGCGGTCGCAGGTGCAGGCGTGCGAGCCGTCCGTCAGCTGCGAGTCAAACAGGGTGGCCTGTGGGGCGGCACGGTCAGGGCGCAGGCAGAGCAGGAGCCCAGCCCTGCCTGGCCATCCCCTGCCCGCAGCCCCCACCCCATCTCCCACCTGGCTGTCTCCCCGCAGCCCCATCACGGTCTCGTATGAAGGGGGGAAGTCGGTCGGGTAGAGGGGCACAGGGCTGTCCATGGAGCCGTTGTAGGTGATGCTGCAGAGGCGAGAGCAGAAAAGCCACGTCGGGTGGGACAAGCCCTGCCTGGGGGAGAAACAGGCCCCCCTGCTCCTCCACGACGGTAGCCCCGCTCCACCAGCCTGGGTCGCAGCTGAGTACCTCTGCGCGTCGGTCTCGGAGCTGCAGGTGTACTCGGGTGGGTAGTAGGGGGGTGGCGGCACCGGGGGCACGAATTCCTCAAAGTCCATCATGCTCTGCAGAAAGGTGTCAGGGGGGGACGTGCACTCCAGCGTCACGGAGCTTGAGCGCTGGGGGACGAGCTGCAGGGAGAGGGGAGGAGGGAGATGTGGGACCCCTCACCCAGAGATCACAGAATCATCGAGGCTGGAAAAGACCTTGAAGATCATCTAGTCCAACCATTAACCTAGATCCAGCAAGGGATGCGCGTCCCAGGCCTTAATCTGCACCCAGCTGAGGGCAGGTCCTGCCCTGGCACCCCAGGGCCCCCCCAGCCTGGGAGTGCTGCCCCCCAGCCCCGTCTGCTCCTGGGCCAGGGCTGGGACTCACCACATGGACAATGTCAAGGGAGAAGATCTGGATGCAGCACACAACAGCAGAGAGCGTGCAGACGATGGTGGAGAAGATGGTCAAGCCACAGACGCTGAAGAGGAGGTCCTGGGGAGGAGTGGGGTGAGCTGCGGGCGCCCCCAAAGCACGGCGGGGTGCAGAGCCGCTCCCTGGGGAGCCCCTTCCCCGCCCCGGGTCCCCACCTTGAGCGCCATGCGGATGCTCCGGCAGTCGGGGTTGGGGAACATGGTCAGCATCTCGCTCTGGCGGCTGCAGGAGGCGGGCGGGGGCTCCAAGCGGGCCTGGCAGCAGACGCACGAGTCCTTCTCCTGGAGACAAGGAACACCATGAGGGACCTCCGGATGCCAGGCTCTGCCCCCGAGAGCCGCAGACACGTGCCACCGCCGGAGCCCCTGCTCCGCAGCTCCCTGTGTCCCCGGAGCCCTGTGGCCAGGGCCAAGCTGCGCTCCGTTGCCCGGACGCACTGTGGCAGCCCCCGGCCTCCCTCACCCTCTCACAGGCCTCCAGGGACTTCACCAGCTGCGCGTTCTGGCAGGACAGGATAGACCCAGCGAGGCTCAGCATGACGCCCAGCACCGACAGCAGCGTGAAGAAGGTGATCTGCAGCGGGGAGGAGAGGGGCTGGAGCCGGGCCGGGCTGCGGAGCAGGGAGCCGACACATGCAGCTGCGCGTCTGGGGGCACGTGGGGCTGCTCGACCCCCTCGCGCTGCCCTCCCCATCCTGGCCCCCCGCCTGTGGAGGGGTTCCCCCCCCCAACACCTACCACCAGGGTGAGCGGCCGCTTCCAGGAGATGATGCCGATGAGCCCAGACAGCGCCAGCTGCAGACGCACAAGCCCAGGGGTGAGGACGGGGAGGGGTCTCTGCCAGGCAGCGGGGCCCAGAGCAGCCCCCGCCCTTGGGCAGAAGCCCCCCGAGCCCTGCGGGCCCAGAGCCAGCCCAGGAGCAGCAGGGCCGTAGGGGCAGCCCTGGCGCCACAAGCCTGGAGAAACTGCTGATTCAGGGCACTGGAGAGCCTGGGGACTGCAGGCAGCTCCGTGTCCGGCAGCAAACCCAGGCCAGGATCTGTGCCGCAGGGTCACCACGGGGGGCCCAGGGTCTGTCAGGGTCCTGCCCTCACCCCAGGCCTGCAGCAGGCAAGGAGCAGGGCAGGGCTGTCCTGTCCCCCGCCCCGGCGCCACTGCAGCACCCCCCACCCCCCTCCCTGCCTGCACAAACCTGCTCGGGGTTTGTCCAGAATGTGGCACCTCAACGCCCAGCCCGGGTAGCACCCCTGCAGCGCGCCGGGGGTCCCCGTCCCTCACAGAGTCACCCTGGGGGAACCCTTGGGATTCTCCCACAATGCACCACGGCTGCCACAGGCAGAGGGTGGGGGAGCAGCGGGGCTACACTCCCCTGGGACCGGCGGCAAATTCAGCATCCAGGGAGCTGTAGGGACCCGGCAGAGCAAGTCTGTGCCAGACCCCTCCCCGCGCTGCCCCGGCCCCAGACTCACCGAGAAGCCGGCCCAGGACGGGCAGGAGTGTCGGATCTTGGTGGAGGGTGTGATGGTGGCCGCCACCAGGCTGAAGGTGACGATGAGGACGCCCAGGATCACTTGGATGAAGCCCAGCACCAGCAGGATCTGCAGCCAGGTCCGCTGGCCGCGGAGGTGGGTGAGGCTGCGAGACGTGCGGCCGGTCAGCGAGCGGCTGGAGTCGCTGGGGGAGGGCATGGCTGCCCCGGGCGGCGAGCGGGGACAGTCCCCCCCCGAGCCCCGGGGCAGCCGGTAGCCCCGCGCCAGGACGGGGCCGGCCCGGGGGGAGCAGGAACGGACGCTCTGCGGGAACGGGCCGGGCTCCACCTTTCGCCTCCTGGAGGATGCTGAGGGCGGCTCTTCCCTGCCCCCCGGAGGGGTGCTCGGGGCAGCGCCCACGGCCACGCGGGACCCGCGGCCGCCAGAAGCTTCCGCGGGTTGTCGTGGGACCAGAACCGGCCTCAGCGGGAGCTGCGCATCCCGCCCGGAGAGGCGGCCTAGAGCTGCCGGCCGCAGGCCGAGCGCGGCCCCGGGGCTCGCTCCTCCCTCGCCGTCCCTCGAGCGCCGGGCCCCCGCCGGGGGATCATGGTGCCCTGCGGAGGCCGCCGGCCCCCGGGCCTGGCCGCCGGCCCCCGGGGCAGCGCCGGGAGGCGGGAGCCGCGGGCGGGCGTCCGGCCGCCGCCCAGGAGCATCCTCCGCGGGCAGCGGGCGCAGGGGCCGGGGCGCCCGCGGGGGCTGGGGTGGGGGTGTCCCCGCTGCCAGGAGCGCCCCCGGCACGGGCCGGTACCGGCGAGCGGCTACCGGCGGGCTCTCCGCCCCGCTCCCCGCAGCCCCGGCCCCGCGCGGAGCGGCTGGCGGGGACGCCCGGCCGGGGGGAGGCGGCGCGGAGCGCGTCCAAGCATCACCCCCGGCGGCGGCGGCCTCCGGGATCCGCGCTCCGCCGGGGGCCCGGTGCGGCGGGGGCCGCAGCCCGGTGGCCGCGGCAGGAGGCGGAGCGGGCGCGGCCGAGGCGCAGCTCCGGGAACGCTCCCGCAGCCGCCCGCCCCGGGGCCGCGCCCGCCCCTCCGCGGCACGCCGGGAGCTGTAGTCCCGCCCGCCCCACCGGGAAACCGCCGCCGCCCCGGCCCCGCCACTGCCCTCCCGGTCCCGCCGGTCAGCGCACGGAGACGGCGGAGGCACGGCGTGAAACTTCATTTATTCCTTAAATAAAACCGAAGGCGGCTTGGCGTCGGGCAGAGCAACACACGGGAGGCCGCAGCCGGCAACTGCCCCACGGCGGGATGGCCACTGCCAGCCCCCCCCACCTCCCGCGGGCGCTGACCCCCCCCAGATGAAGGCACGAACCCCTCTCGCCAGCCCAGGAGCAGTGGAGAGGAGATGGGGCAAAGCGGAACTCCTGAGCCCCAGCCCAGGGCCACCAGGCCCAGGGGATGGGAGCCACCAGGGGCTAGCGGGGACACAGGGCACGTTCTGGGCAGCTCAGCCCCCCCCCGCCCCACAATGGAGGGGGAAGGGCCCAGGGGAAGGGCTCGGTGATGGGTGAAGTGCCAGGGGGAGCAAGGGGTCACTGGCCCCAGGGCAGGCAGAGAGGAGGAGGAAGGGAGAAGCTGTTCACCCCCTCGCTGGAGGGGAGGAGGGAGCTGAGGGGGTGCCAGGACCCCTCCTCGGTGCCCAGCACCTGCCAGGCCTGGGGGCACACAGAGGGCTCAAGGCAGGAACCCCCCCCCGGCAGCTGCCTGTCCCAGCCCCACTCTCGGCACAGGCTCAGCTCAGCAAAGGGGAGAGGATGGGGAAAGGGAGGGGAGGGGGGCTGCCCCCCAGCTCAGCACCCTGGGGACACGGCCAGCCCCACCCCACCAGGGCAAAACCCTGGGGGAAGATGGGGATGGTTTTCTTAGCAGAGAATCGGGTCCGTGCCAAGGGGAAGGGGGGGAAAAGCCTCCACGGAAGAGCCAGCCCCTGCCTGCCCCAGGCCTGGGCCCAAGGGGGGGCCCTTTGTGCCCCAGGACACATGAGTGGCACAGCCAGGTGGGGAAACAGGAGAGCCCAGGGAAGGTGAGCAGCCGTTTTGGTCGCTGTCACCTGTCTGGAGGAGGCTCCGGCCCCCAGCAGCTGGTGCTGGAAGGGGGGACGATGCCAGGCGCAGGGCTTGGCCACGGCACCTCCCACCCTGCTCCTTCCTCAGTGCGCCGAGGGGAGGGGACCAGCACAAACCAGAACAGCCTCCATCCATGAGGAAAGGGGTTAGAGCAGCAGACGATTCAGGCACCAGCACTTCCAAGCTGGGATGAGGCAGCCTCTGAGAGCTGATGCAGACACACGGGGATCCAATGAAAGTGCAACTTGGATTTCCTCTTCCTTAGAAAGAGCCCACGTGCGGTGAGAAGCCGGGGCCCCTGCCTGGCTAGGGCGCCCGGAAGGCGTTGGTGGCAGCGCCCGCAGCAGCGTTGGCCGCCGCAGTGCGCACTGCCTGGTTGGAGAAGACCCCGGCAGCAAACTCCTCCTGTGCTTTCTGGAAGCTGGCACCTGTCCGGCGGTACAGGGAGTGGATCTGGAAGAGAGCAGTAGGCTCGGGGTCAGGGCACCGGCCCCGTTCCGGGCCCTCAGTGAACAGAGCTGTAACCCCACACCTGCCAAAACCCACCCTCATCCTCCCACAGGGGTGCTCTGGCCCCAAGGTTCAACCCAAACTCACCTTTTTCAGCATAATGATGCCCAACACAGCCACTGCTGTGAAGAATAAGGACACCAGGATCATCATCACAGCCACGGCCGTGTTCTTCCGCAGCGCTATCAGGCTCAATATCCAGCCACTGCAAAACAAGAGGCGGTGGCCCACAGGTTCCCTCTTCCCCACCTCCCTCCTCCCTTTCCGGGGTACTGGGCCGGCCGGGGCTCCCTGGGGTCAGCACAACGCGCACCTGAATCCCCAGTTTGGTATGCCAATCGCCTGCAGCACGTACATCACGTTCTGGGCAAAGAAGACGAAGAAGAAGACAAAGAAGTTGAACGAACTGTCACTCCTGGGAGAAAGAGACAGGCAAGGTTAAGGCACGGAGAAGAACTCTCAAACCTTCCTTAAAGCGGGGGACACAAGGAGAACGTGAAGCTCAGTGCAGAATCACCACATCCCCCAAAACCAAAGGGCACAAGGAGCTGGGACAACATTGGTGCCACAGGCGGGGCAAGGGCCCGTTCAACCGAGCAGCCCGGTCTCCCCAGCTTCCAGCACCAGCCACCCCCCCTCACCGCTTTGCTGGCCCAGGAGCTCAAGCGTATACACACCTGAAAGCTTTGTACATCGGCCTATACCAGCAGACAAAGGAGCAGGGCGTGTAGAGGAGAGCCCAGAGAATGGAGAGGCCAAACCCAGAACCGGACGAGGGCTCCACACAGAACCAGGCCAGCGAGGACAAGAAGTTCAGGAAGAGAGCAATGGTGCTGGCTGAGGAAGAGGACGTGGGTCAGGCTCAGCCTCCCAGCCCCGGGTGCCACGTGTTAATCACGACTCCTCCAG
This sequence comes from Strix aluco, assembly GCF_031877795.1. Taxonomy (NCBI): domain Eukaryota; kingdom Metazoa; phylum Chordata; class Aves; order Strigiformes; family Strigidae; genus Strix; species Strix aluco. The sequence continues at coordinate 3,024,819 of NC_133960.1, forward strand.
CGCAGCAGCGCTCACACACACACAGGATGCCTGCTCTACCCCCTGCCAGGATCTGCCCTGAGATTTCCCCCAGGGACTCACCCATCCAGAGGTAATACATGGTAGTAACGGTCTTCTGGAAGTCCGCTGGGATCTCCACGGGGATGTCTTGGTAGAAGCAAGGCTTCACCGGGCAGAAGGACGGCAACGGGGGCCAGTTGTTCAGCCTCGCTGCGGGAGGAAGGAGGCGGGAAGGAGAGAGCAGGGGTGCTGTGTAGGGGGGGCCGAGGGGAAGGTGGCCACATCCCTCCCCTGCCCCACAGGCCACTCACTTCCAGCGCCGCCGAGGGCCGCGTTCTGCAGCTCCCTCTCCCGCCGGTCCAGCTCCTCCGCCTTCCGGTTCAGCTCCTCCTGCCGCTTCAGCAGCTCAGCGGTGGCGGCGGCGGCCGAGGCCTGTGGGGGAACACAGGCCCTGGGGCTCCCGCCTCTTCCCCGGCCCGGCCCGCGGCTGCCCCCGCCCCGCCCCGTACCTGCGTGCCGTAGGAGCCGTAGTTCCGGGGCTCCGTGGGGCTGGCTTTCCGCGGGGGCTGCGCGGCCGCCTGCGGCGGGGCCATGCCGGGCGCTGGCAGGGGCGGCGGAGCCGCCGACGGGGCCTCGTACGGCGGCGGCGGCTGCAGGAAGAAGAGCAGGCCGGTGAGGTGCCGGTCGCCGCGGGGAGGGCCCCGGCCACCGGGGAACGGCCCGCCCCGCCCGCCGCCTCACCGCGCCGCTCTCGAAGGGGTTGTAGGCGTCCAGCGCCGCGCGCTCGGGGCCGGGCCGGGGCTGCACCGCCGCGGGGTCCTGCAAGAGACGCGGCCGGGGTGACGCGGGGGCCGGGCCGGGGCCGCCGCCACTCCCCTGGACGGGACGCACCTGGAAGGGGTTGTCCGGGAGCACCGCGGGGCCGCCGCGTTGGGCCATGGCCGGACCGGGACCGGGACCGGGACCGGGACCGGGAGCGCGACCGCCGCTGCCTCAGCCCCTCCGCCACGTGGCCCCGCCCCCGCCGCCGATTGGCCGCCACGCCGTGACGTCACCGGCCCCGCCTGCGGCCCGCGGAGCCTCGCTGCAGGGGGCCTCTGCGCACGCGCGGGGCCAGGCCGGGCGGCGGCGAGCACGTGACGCGGTCACATGTCCGGGAGTCACGTGCCGGTGCAGCCATTTTCCCCCCCCGCAGGGGTCGCCGGGAGCGCGTCCCCATGGCAACGCCGGACCGGGGCCAGGCCTAGGCCTCTCCGCCGCCCGGGCCCTATCGTACCCCCCGGGTTCCCGGTGTCCCATCCCAGGGCCAGGCCCCCATGTCCCCCTGGTTCCCCCATGCCCCGGCGGGTTCTGGGTCCCCCGCCCAGCGCCGACTCCTCTACCCGGCGATGGCTCCATTCAGCCAGGCCTCCCGCGGCAGCGGGCCCCTCCTGCAGGTCCCCCGGAGGCCTCACGGCCAAACCCCTCGGCTGGGCTTTTACCGGACGCCTCTTACCGGGGCGGCATCCAGCCTGCACGGAACGCCCCCAGGCCTTACCCTCGGGGAGGTCAGGGGGGGTGCAGCAGAGCAGCTGTTTCACCGAGCCCACCCGAACCAGCCATACAGCAGACTCCAGGGAAGAATTCGTGGCATGAGGAGCAGCTTGGGGAATTTAACTTTTGTGTCTCCTGGGCCAGTTATTTATAGGGATCCCTGCGTCCATCAACTACCAGCTGCACGTGGACAGCATACCGACATCCGCTGCCAAACGGGATTCCTCATCATCCTGAGAGCAGCAGCACAGGACATCTACCCGTACCCGCCTCTGGTTCCTGTCCCAGCTCTCAGTGCTTAGCAGCAACCGCACCTCTCCGCTAAAAATATTCTTTAGCCTCTGAACACAGACTTACAAAGTTACACACAAATCCAGGAGCTCCCACTTCAACCCAGACAGCTGCTCCCTTGAGCTGTGCTGTCTGCTGGGGTGGTAAAAGCTGTGGATTCAGGTTTTGGACACTGGTGTGAGTTAAGGTTTTTTTAAGCCTGAGACAGACTGCAGGTATTATTTGGTCGGTCTAATTCTCCTCCGGATTCACCCAGTTGCTGGCTACACATGCAGCAGGACATGGTCTTCCCCTGCTCCTGTTCCCTGGCACACACCACCCGGCTGGCTGCTGCCTAGCTAAGCAATACCACAGGAGGCAGGTGAAAGCTTCCAGGCCAAGCTCTTTAAGTTAGGATCACAAGCTCATGAAGATGACTCAATGTCACCCCTCCTGAGACTCTCCCCCACTAACTCCAGGTGAAGCTGGACTTTTCCTTTATCCCTCTGCGTGATGACAGTCTGCCAGAGCCAGGACACAGCCTGGCACAGACAGATGGTGCCGCAGCAGAGCGATAAGCTCCTGCAGAGCAGATCATGAGTGTCTGCTGTTACAGACACCACCCCAGCAAGACTCTCCCAGACACGCTGGCAAAGCATCTACACAGAGCTGCCATCAGGTCTGAAACATCCTCAGCAATTCCCATGGAACAGTCCAAGCCAAGGCTGAGCTGGTAAGAGCCCAAAAGGCACAGACACTGGGCTGTGTGCTTGGCAGCCGAATGTGGGTACCTGGACACCCGTTTTCCAACAGCCATCACCCCTAGCCAGTGCTCCACCCCTCGAGGGAGCAAGAGGTTTCTCTAGTAAAGAGAACACAGTATCTTGAAGTACCCACTGTCCTTTTTCTGTATCCCACCTCAATCCTGATCTGTACCCAGCCTGGTCTTTGCTGCCCCCCACACCAATTGCAGCCTCAGAGGGCCAAAACCAGCTCGTACCCAGTGCACACGCTCAGGCCAGCATCCAAGCTTGGGAGAAGTGGTGCGGGTGGATGGAACTGGCTTTGTTACCGAGTTTTCTGGATCACTAAGTACCTTTCATCCCACCACAAGAGGATGCACCTTCCTTCCCTCTGCAGGGTGCAGCACACTGCCACTGTACTCCAGGAGCACAACCGACCCACAGAACAGCCCCAAGAGGGGCTGCTGCTGGTCCAAACCCAGATCAGGTCGTTTATTCACTTCATATTTATTTTTCACAAAGACTGTACAAAATTCTTATAAAACTCTGGTGTGGGGATGGGCTATGACATTGATCCAAAAAATAATTCCCATGCAGTCCCACCAGTTTCATAACTTACAAGGAAACAGATAAGCTACAGAGAGCTGTGAGTCCTGGAGTATTTACAGCGAGGAGGGCAGGAGAGAACAGGAGACAAAGCAACATGTGAACAGAGGTATTTACAGTATGGACATACAGGCCCCCTCGCCTCATGATAACGGCAGCAGCAATAGCAGGAGGTCAGGCCCGTGGTGCTCAGAGGCCGATATAGAATATGGGCTATTTACAGTATCTCACATATTAACAGCTTTACAAACGTGTCCAGGGAGTTCTTCTCATGTATAAAAAAAAAAAAGCACCAAGTGTCTGAATAGAAATCACACAGGCCTCCACGGGGGCTAGAATCTGAGGGCAGGCTGGCACCTGTGGCGTCACCGGCTGATGTCTCTGCTAGAGTCCCACATTTTTGTGCTCGGCTCCATCTCCAACATGTCAAAGAAGGGGTGCTTGAGGGCTTCGGCCAGGGTGATGCGCTTGGACGGCTCGTACTCCAGCATGCTCTCAATGAGGTCAAAAAGGCGGTGATGGTCCTCAGCCTCAGAGGTCAGGTATCGCTGGGGAGGTGGAGGGGAGAGGTTAGGGCCAAGCACCCTGCCCCGGTATGTTCCCTGGGCTCAACGGACAGCTAAGCTAGGGGAAGACTGGTTTGTTCAGACCGTCACTCATCCTAGACCTGAATTCTGGGCTGCTTTACCCAGCATGAAACTGCCGAGTTTTCACCCCCCCCCCCCCCCCCCCGCCCCCCATCTTTCCCAGGCACTTCCTGAGGTCTCCGTGCCCTCCTCCTCCTCCTCCTCCACTTCAGATTAAGCTCAGCCTGCAGCAGTCTTCCTAGTTTATGTCTGGGACAGCCAAGGCTCCTTTGGAAAGACACTGGTCTGACCCTTTTGGTGGCCCAACCTTGCCCACAGGAAGAATCTTCTCAACTGGGGCAGGCACTATAAAACTCTGCAATGAGAAAAGGATAAAGCAACCGGGTGCTCCTGCCCACCCCACCTTACCCGCAGCGGCTTGCAGTTTTCCCTAACATAGCGGCCAGCAGAGGTGTTCTCATCCCAGTCCAGGCGGCCATGGTAGAAATATTTCTGTTTCCTGTCAGAGTAAGAGGTGGGAACAGGTTACCCCAAGCACAAAACATCTTGCAGCAACACACCAGCCCTGGCAGCGGACACTACTCGGGACGCTGCGGCAGCACGGACGACCGGCTCAGCAAGCAGCTTCAAAGCTCGATCCCTCAGAGAAATGCTACACATGAAGCAGGAGAGAGCTGGTAAGCTTGTGGTGCCCAGCTGGCCCTGCTCACCTCGTCTTCCGGATCATCCGAGAAGGAATTGGCCCCAAGATCCTCTCCATCATGGCCAGGTGCTCCCGGTTGTCGTGTGTCTGAGAGAGAGAAACGTAAAGGGAAGGCATGGAACAGGTTCCAGTCGTTCTGCCTCCAGCCCTGGGTGTTCCCTGGTTCAGAACCCCTTGCTGGGCAACACCGTGGTTGTCTCTACAGACTGCAGTGATGGAGGTAACCCCATCAGTCCCAGAGGCTCCTGGCTGTACTGGGAAACAGCCAGTAGCCATACAGCATACAGTTCTCACCTGGAACAGGGTGAAACCCACATAATACTCAAAGATGATGCAGCCAATGCTCCACACATCACAGGGCTGGCTCCAGCCAAGCTCTAAAAAACAATGTTTTTTAAATAAAAGATCCAGTTACGGCCTAAGATTCCAAATCCCTCTCCCTCACCCTTTGAAAAACAAAACAACTGGAAAAACAATTCCCCTTCCAACCAGGCTTCTGACACGCTGGTGGCAACATACTGCCCAGCTGGTAGCAATGTCAAAACACCAACTTACAAGTTGTTGGCCCTCACAGAAAAGAGCACCGTAGAGCACGTTAAATAAAGCACTTCTCATCTCCCAGGGTAAACCCAGGACAGCTACCGAGTGATGTGGAGGCAAAACGCTCCTTAATCCAGCAGGCAGCACCCACTGCCCTCGGGGCGAATGCCCACCGCGGTACCTACCCAGGATGACTTCCGGGGCCCGGTAATGCCTGGTAGACACGATGGTGCTGTGATGTTCGTGATCAAACGTGGCGCTGCCGAAGTCCACCACCCTGATGGCCGTGCTCTTCACACTCCGCTCATCCCGCTTCTTCACGAGGGAGAACGGTATCAGTTACTCAGGAGTTTTGAGATGCAGATTTAGCCCCTTTACACAGCCAAGCTTTTGCCACCACAGGAGGGGAAGGCTTCAGAGGGTAGTGCTGGCACAGCCCCCAGACAAACTCCCACGTCAGGCAGTGGTCCCTATGGCTTTAATTTATAAACTGCACGGGCAGTTCATGCAAGAGACAGGCCCTGAGTCCATTAACCCCGTGTCTCCTGGGGCCATGTTCCAACTCCTCCCACCCACTGATAAGATCAGGGATACCAAGAACCCCGGAGAAGACCTATAGCACAAGGCAGCACTGTTACCTTTTCCAGGTTATAGGAGAGTTCGTAGTCAGAGTTCACGAAGAGGATGTTCTCCGGCTTGAGGTCAGTGTGAGTGAGTTTATTGTCATGCAGAACTGAGGAAGCAAACAAGAGTCGGGGTGACGGAACAGAAGCAGAGCGAGGCTGCACCCACCCGAAGAGCGAACACCATTAATTCAGTCTGCTCATACTGGCACTGGTTTAGCCCACATTTAGAGCTGGGTGTGAACAGTCAGGCTAGTCCAGGCCAAGATGCTTTGGCAGAAGCACAAAGATTTATCGTATTGATCACCAGAATGTGTAGGGGGGGTGGATGCTGAAGTGCCCTGAGCTACTGCCAGCCCACATGCATCGGAAAACATTACAATCAGGAAAATAAAAAGGATTCATTCCAAGCACACATTCACCACTGGCGGGGCAGGAAGGCTCAGTCTCAGAACTGGCACAGCAGTACCACAGCGAAACACGGCTGCTTTGGGCCACCAGTTGCAGAACTGGCAGGGACACTGGGAGCTGCACAGCTCTCCAGGTCAGTCAAGGACCAGCGGAGAGCAGAGCAGCGAACACTTACATTTCACAGCCTGGCACACCTGGTAGGCCATGTGCCGTACTTGGTGGATGGGGTAAGGCAGATAGTTGTTGTCCTTCAGGAAATCAAAGGTGCTGAGCCCCAGCAGTTCGAAGGAGATGCACATGTGGCCGTGGTAGTCAAACCAGTCAAACATCCTGACACAAAGACTGAGAGAAAAATTTTGATTCGGGACAGATCTGCACGCACCACTCGGCTATGTTATCCCTGCGCCAGGCTCCTCCTTTCCTTGCTCAGTCTGTATCCCATAGCAAGCCAATACGCCTCAAAAACTAGCCACAAACGAATTCACTCACACAAAATCAAGAATCTCTCATCCCATTCCCGCAACTGTGCTAAGGCGGTTTGCCCTTCCCTTCTAACACCAAGAGCACACTCACTTTGTGTTCTCAGGATCCTTCTCGTTGATTTTCTCCAGCACATTAATTTCCAGTCGAGCAGCCTCTTTGTATTTCTCTACATTTTTAATGATTTTGAGAGCAACACGTGCACCACCCCTGGGGGAGAAACAGGAAGAAAGCGCAAGATCACCCCTGAGCTGGGTCAGCGAGCCTGCGCCCTGCCAAAAGGACTTTCTGAACCAGCCTCACCCCGTGCAGCACGGCCTTCCACCACCCTCGCTCAAGCCAGAAGTTGGCTGTTATTAAGGCGTGTCCACCAAAGCAACGCCTTTCCCTCCCTACCAACAGCCCTGAGGCTCCCCCCAACCCCTCTCCAACACATGGGCGACCCAAGAGGGCGAGTGCCCTGACCAGCAGAGGAATACTGGAAATGAAGAGACTCATTTTCACCCTCAGACTCCCACGTTAAACACAAAAAGCTCCGACACCAGCTGCGGCCTCTCTTTTTCCCCTCACCACAACGCCCCTTCCCTGTCCCAGGAGCAGACGTACCTCCGGTGATCGATGCACTGCACCACTCTACCGAACGTGCCTTCCCCTAAGGTGCTAATAATCTCATCTGGGAGGGAGAGAAAAAGAGGAATGGAGATGAGAGAGTGAGCACGACCTGGATGCAGCGCATACACAAGGCAGAGGAGAATGCATTGCAACACCTAACCTGCACACAGCTTGAGAGACCGGAGCAGCGGAAGGCTGACACCGGCTGCACAAGGCAACTGCCCTAGTTCCCTGGCACTTCAGTAACAATACAAAATATAAACGTAGCTTTAACAAAAGGGGAAGGAAAAGGAGAGGGTTTCTCTTTAATAAACAATGAAAATAAAATGAAACAGAAAGATAAGACAGATCTGCGACTGCGATGGGAGCTTAACTAGAGAGCTAAATTATGTTACGATTTGGCTGTACATCTTTCTTGTAGCCAGTCGCCGACGCGATAGATCAGATGCCCCTCGTCGTCGTCCTCCACACTCTTGGCCCTTCTGCTGCTCTGTCGACTCCGCTGCTGGCCCAGGCAGACAGGGAATTCATCATTCACCAATCAGATTTTCAAACCAGCGCAGCAGCCAGCGTCACGCATTGGTTGGTTTGGAAATTCACATGGTTGTTTGAGGAGGGGTTGCAGGAGGAGATTCCCAGCCAATTCATACGGCACAGAGGAATATATAACGATAGGGATATTGCAAGGGAACATGTCAAGATACAACACACTAGCTCAGAAAAGAAAAAAACAGTTTGCTTTTCGTTGTAGCAAAAAAAAAAAAAAAAAAGAAAAAAAAAGAAAAAAAAGAACCTACAAACAGCCCCACCCGAACCAGTGTGAGAGCAGAGACGGTCAGAACAAGGGCTAGTGGAGGGGCAGTGGAAGGGGCCAGCTGCTCTCGCTCCTAGGGGGGCTCGGAGAGGAACGGCACTGGCCTTTGGGTCCTGGATAATGCCAAGAGAGCACACCGAAGCACAACTCTGCAGCCGGGCGCTCAGTGGCCGCGGGGAGAGGCTCACTTCAGCCCCACGGCAGCCACTGAGGAAAGGCAGCAGAAGGCAGGTGCTGGGAAGTCCTGCACAAGCAAAGGGCCAGGCTGCCCCACGCAGGCAACCCCCCATCCCACTCCAACAACCACCCACATAGCTTCCCCCAGCCCCAACACTCAGAAAAAGATGAATTCAGAGATCTCAGAAGCAACTCTCGGTACAATGATCCATCCAAAACCAGAGAGAATTTATGAGTGACTGTCTGGGGGAAGATGTGACACTTCTTCCTAGACCCTCCCCCAGAGAAGCTGATCCTGGAAGGACTAATTTCCAGGAGAGAAGCAGAGGCCCAACAGGGAATAGGGACAGCCTGGGATGAGGCAGATAAGAGGTTTATGCCAGAGAAGAGAAAATTCCTGCCTTCAGTTCTTCAGCTAGGTATCCCCACACCTGGGAGCAACCGGTCAGCAGACTTGGGACCCGAATCCAGCCCACAATCCCATCCCTGGACATACAGCCAGAACAGACCAGACAACACTGAGAGCTCCACACACAGAGCAGAGAACGTGTCTGGGGTCTAACAGAAGTGGAAGGTGAACAGCAGAACAGACAAGAAGAGAAAGCCAGGGACACTGCTGGGAAGAGCCTGGGATGGTTGCTGCCTCCACCTGAAGTGACCGGTCCACAAGCTCTGCTCCTTTGCAAAACCCCTCGCACAACATCCCACGTCAGCTGGGCCCACCCAGAAGGATCCTGCTCTGACGCAGCGCCTAACCCTCAGAAACGGGGCGGGGGGGGCTTCCTGCCACAGACCACAGGCCCGAACCAGGGACCGCAGGGACCACCCCGCCTGTGGCAGGCAGACCGAGCTCTCTGGGACCAGGATCAGCTGAACGTTTGCTGTACAAACTCTGCACAAAAGCCTGCTTGGCTGGGGCTCCTAAACAGCTCTTACTGAGCACGGCCGAACAAAAGCAGCGCTCTGCAGGGATAAAGGAGCTGAGGACTGCAGCACCACCCCGGGGGACACGCCAGCCTCGCAAGGCACGCCTGTCCTCCTCCCACCTCTGAGCGGGCAACACTAAGAGGGTCTGAGCTGCCTGTGCCCAGCTGGCACAGGGCAGCCGCTGCCGAGGCGCATCAGGATGCTGGACAGGAACGGCTGTCTGCATCAAAGGCTTTCTACGCATTTCTCAAGCGGAGTCCGAGAGAGCGTTAGAAAGTGAGTTTTCTACTTACCCAGCTCGCCACCTGGGAGAGAAAGGTTACAGGGGAGGCCCAGCACAGCAGGATACTCACCGATGAGGAGCGACTAAAGGACCGGCTGCGGCGCCGCCTCCGCCTGTGCTTACGCCGGCTGCTTTTGCAGCTCCGGTAGCTGCCCTCGCGGTCCCGCGAGCGTCGGTACTCGTAGGAATGACGGTACTCGGGTTCATAGTAGGCTTCCCCTCGCTCGCGGCTGTAATCGTTCCGCCGGTAGCTGTCACAGTAACGCCGGTCGTAGGCCCTCCTGTCTGCCGAGTGGTCGTCGTAGCTAGGGAGGGGGAGCACGCCAAGGGGATTCGATTACGAACACCGCCCTGGAAGTTACAGCTCAGAGCGCAGCAAAACAGGGCCCAGGCCACCCAGAAGCTGGATTGACCACAGAAGAAACACCACAGGAAGGTCCCGCCTCATCTTTGCAGACTCACCTCCTGGATCGAACGTGGTAACTGTCCTCCCGACGGTGCCGACGGTCACGCTCGCTGCTGCTCGACCGCGACCGTGTCCGCCGTCTCTTGTGTTTGCGACTTCTGTAGCGCTCGTGATAGCTGCCTCGGCTGCTGCGCTCCGACGAGCGGTACCTTCTAGAGTGAGGCATCTACGGGGACAACACGACTACGTGAGGCAGTTGCAAGGGAGAAAAAACAGTGCAGATCGTCAGTGGCCAAGGAGCTGCTGGGGCAAGGAGCAGGGAGGCAATCAGAGCATTTCTGGGTAGGCCGGGAGGATTTGAGAGGGAGGGGACAAACTTCTGAGAGATCCCAGAACCCTGCCCGAGAGAGGGTGCGACCACCCCCACAGGCTGTGCTTGCTGCAGTGCTGTTTTCCAGGTTACTTTCCCCTCTTCACACCCATCTCTACTGGCCACAGCTGCACCAGCAACATTTGCACCTTCAGGGCTTCCACCTTCTCTCTTCAAACTAACATGCTCCCCAGGAAGGAGAGAAGCACCACCAAGGAAAACTGAAGGAAGGTGAAATGAAGCTCAGGATATCACCAGTGTTTGGCCCAAAGTCCTTGAGACACCTAAGTGGGCAGCTCCTGAAGCGATGCTGCCGGTTTACAGCCAAGCAAGCGCCATCTACACTTCCCACTGCAACGGGGGAGGGTCCTACAGCACCCAGGGAGCAAACCCACCCTTTCCACGTGCGATAACAAAGCCTTGTAGACCTGACCTCAGAGGGAAGTGCTCACCTCCACCTCTCTGGTGGGACGTGGGAGTCAAGAGCGAAGGAGCAAATCCCTCGGTAAGATGGATTCCAGCCCTGAAGTGCTAGATCGGGACCCCGCTCCCACCGCCAGACCTCACTTCACCCCTCTAAGACACTCCCTGCACGTATTTTTGTTTCGAAGCCTCAAGCTGCTCAATCTGCCTCATCTCCCCAGGCAAGAAGCTGGAGCTCCCTTTGTCCACGGACCTTCCACCGGTGACTTTTTCCCCCCCCGGAAAGGTACTCGCTCACCCGGCTGCCTTCCCACACCCACCCCTACGCTGCCGCTACCGCCAGAAAGGCAAAACCGCCCCCAGGGATGCAGCGACCTGGGGGCGCGGGCTCGTTACACCCGAGCAAGTTTCACCCCCTAGAGCAAGGCCCGGCCCTACGGGGCCGCTCCCGGTTCCCCCCGGTTCGGCGGGGTCTCGCTGCGCCCACAGCAGGCGCCGAGCGCAGCACCGGGGCGTCGCTTGCAGCCTCTAATTAAAGGCAGCGTGAGAAGGCGACGCTGGCTGCCCGCCAAGGCCGGGCACCCTCCTCAGAGCAGGCGAAGCCCGCACCGGGGCGTTTCGCAGCAGGTCTGGAACCGGTTTGGGGACGATGATGGCGGCCGCGCTCACTGCCCTGTTCCGCCGCCGCCGGGTGGGGCCTCCACCGCGCGCGGGGCCGCGCTGAGCGCCAAAAGCGGAAGCCCCGGGGCCCGGCCGCGAAGCGGGGGAGGGGACCCGGACACCGGGAGAACCCGGGGCCGAGGGATGGGGCGGCGGGTGGGGAACCTCCCGCCCCGGTGCCACAGGGCCCGGCCGCGGCCTCCTCGGGCCATCCGGCCTCGCCACCGCCCTCGCCGGAAACGCCCGGGCCACCGGGCTGCGGGTGCATCCCCGCGAGGATCCGCCGGCCCGGGCCTGCCCCGCGCGGCCCCGGGCCGCCCCCGCCAGCCACGGAGGCCGCGGCCTACCCCCGCCCCGCCCCGCCGCGCCGCGCCCCGCCGCGCCCCGCCGCACCGTCCTCGCAGCCAGCCCGGTGCGCTTGTCCCACAGGAAATCCGTGATGGCGGCCGTGGGCCCCCGGGAATCCCGGGCCCCGCTCCAGCTGCTCCGGCTCCGCCGCTCGCTGCCGCCGCGCCGCGCCGCGCCCCGCCGCGCCGCCGATCCGGGTCCCCGCCAGGCCGCGCGCAGCTCCCCGCGGCGCCGCGCACGCACGCCCCACGCACGCACGCACGCGGTGCGTCACGGCGCCGCCTGAGCCCCGCCCCGCTCCCAGCGGCGGCGGGGCGGGGCCGGGGCGGGGCCGAGGGGCGGGGCGAGGCGCTGGCCGTCGCCCCCGGAGCCCCGCCCGCCCCGCCCGCCGCGGGGTCCCGCGCCGCTGCCGCCGCCGCCGCCGCCGCCGCCGCCGCCCGGGCCTCGCTTGCTCGGCGTGCCGCCGCTCCGGTGCCGCCGGCGCCTCCCCACCGGTGGCGGGGCCCGGCCGCCGCGCCCGCGCCAGGGTGTACGCAACAGGCGGGCGCCGGCGAAGCTGCGGACGCCGGCGAGCGAGCGCGACCGGTGACCGAGCGGCCGGGGGCGGCGACCGAGCGCCCGCCCGCCCGGGGCCGGGCATGTGCGGCGGGGCGGCGGGCAGAGCGCCCGGGCAAGGGCGTTTGAAGGAAACGTGAGGCGCGGCGGCGGCGGCATGGACGCGGCGCCGGGCCGGAGCCCCGAGCCGCGGGAGAAGCCGCCGGTGCTGGACGGGGAGGCGGCGGGGGCGCCCGCGGGGGCGTCGAGCGCGGCCCCGGCCTCGCCGGCGGCGGCGGAGCAGATCGTGGCGGAGGGCGAGGCGGCGGCGGCGGCGGGCACGTTCGTGCAGCGGCAGCTCGGGGCCATGCTGCAGCCCGCCGTGAACAAGTTCTCGCTGCGCATGTTCGGCAGCCACCGGGCCGTGGAGATCGAACGGCAGCGGGTGAAGTCGGCCGGCGCCTGGATCATCCACCCCTACAGCGACTTCAGGTGGGACCCGGGCCCCGCGCCCGCCCCGGTCCCGGTGCCGCCGCCCCGGCCCCGGGCCCCGGCCCCGCCGCGGCGCCGCTGTCCGTGGTGCTGAGCGCGGCTCCGCCGCCCGGCCCGGCCCGGCCCCGCCGCGCCGCCACCGACGGTCGGGACAACAAGTGACGGGCGCCGGGGCTTCGCAGCGGGCCAGGGGGACGCGGCTTCCCGGCGCAGCCGGGCGAGCCGCCTCGGGGCCGGGCCTCCCCGGTGCCCCAGCCCCCTCCCATCCTCGGGTTATCCCCGCCCGGACCCCCGGCGAGCACAGACAACTTTCTGCTGCCTCAGCCCCTCCCCGGACCCCCGCAAGCCCGGGCCCCCGGGGCTCCCGCTGGGCCGGGGGCAGCCCAGCCGAGCCGGGGACTCCGCTGACCCGGCTCAGGGCGAGCGAAGGAGGAGGCAGGGGCTGCCCGGCTGCCCCCTCGCACAGCTTCTCCCCCCCCCGCCCTCCGCTTCTCGACGCCGGTTTTCATTTCGGTGCCCGGTGAGGGGCTGCACCGTCCCCGCGGGGACACGGGGCTGCACGAGCTGCCCACAGAACCTGCCCAGCACAGCTCCGTCTCCACAGCCCGGGGTGCTGCTGGAGGAGGGCAGGGCACCCAGCGAGGAGCTGGGCCTGGCTCACGGTGTCACCGGGATCACAGGGAGAGCTCGGGGACGAATGATGTGGGAGGAACTGGGTGTCACGGGGATGTTGAGTCATATAGGGTGGGCTTTCTCTACGGGGGATGAGGCTGCCAGGCAGTTATCTCCTGCAGCGAGCTGTGACACGGCTGATGTTCCAACCTGGTGAAGCACCCCGGAGTGGGACCAGCACCCGCCATGCGTCCCCAGCACCTGTAGCCACCTCCCCTCGCTGCTGGGCCCTGACGCCCCCCCCACACCAGCTCCCCTCCGCTGCTCCAGTGCGACACCGAGGGCTGCGAGCCCTTAGAACCCTTTTCCCGGGGAAGCTGCCCCAAAGTTTGTGAGCCTGAGCTTGGCAGGAGCAACTTGCGCAGCTGGTGACAGGAAACGAGTTGGCAGGTAGACAGCCGGCGGGATTACACCGGTGTTTATCATATTATGGGGAGACATAAAGGCCATCGAGATCAGGGCCCCGCGTGTTCGGCCTGACACAGAGTAAAGGACAGGGCCCGCCCTAAAGAGCTTAAGCCTAAATCTGAATCAAGAGCTCCTGGCAGGTTCAGGCAGCTGCAGGGGGCAGGCAGTTTCCCCAGTGTGTGGCATTTCTCGGGGCACAGCCTGGGAGTGCAGGAGGCAACTGCTCAGCCAGGTCAGGCCCTTTCTGCCTTGGCATCTCCTTGCCTGCCCCGGCAAACCTTGGCCGTGGGCAAGAAGGTGTTAATTTGTGCGAGGCTCCTCAGCCCTGGGGGAGCTCCCCAGGGAGGTGGTGTCCCCTTCCCTGCCAGGCTCTGGTGCTCTCTCGCTGAAGCAGCCTCACATGGTGCCACGACTTCTCCCTCCTCTTCCCCGCCACCTGCAGAAAGCCCAGTGCCCGTGCCCCGCTGAGGACTCTGGGGACGAAACACCCGCAGGCTTCTTGTCACGTGCAAAGGCCAGTTTGGATCCACGAGGCACTAAGAGTTGCCCTGAGGTCACCTACCCCCGACCTGGGCTGGGGCTAACGGAAGCACCCGAAGGTGGCAGCTGGACTTGCTTTTCCAGGCGCCTGTAAAGACTTTGAGCGGGGAGCCGGGGAGTCCACCAAGCTGTTGCAGGAGCCGTCACAACCCTGGTGAAAAAAGGCGTTACATGCATCTGTGTGAAGAATGAAAACATCCCACCCACATTTGCATGTGAATGGGGATGCTGAATTTCACAGTATAACCAAATGCCAGTAAACTGCTGCCCCGTCTCTCTTGGCTTTTCCTCCAACGCCTCTAAGCTTGTTCCCTCTCAGAGAAAGGAGGGGGATTAGGGGGTCCTGCAGGCCCAGGGCTGTGTAGCCCCTGCCTGGTGCTTGCGAGCAGCCCCTTTGGGGTTAGACGTGTTCCTCCCACCTTCCCGGTGGTGATGGCACTTGTCTGTCCTTGCTTGGCTGCTGCCTGGCTCACCCGTGCTACAATCCCGACAGCCTCCCTGGCCCCCAAGTCCTTTGGCTGCCCCAGGAGCTCACCACTCAGTTTGCGTAACCAGCAAAGCTTATCCTAAATCCTGCTAAGCCAGTCCGGGCAGTGGCAGGGAGCCGGCAGATGACAGGGAGCACCGGGGAGCAAAACCCACGTCCTCTCTGAGTTTTCCAGAGGGCAGATGTCAAGTTTGGGGTGGGGGTGTACGTGCGCATGCACTGTCACGCCATAAGGAGCTGGAGGAGCGACAGCCAAGCTCCTCGAGCTACAGCCCTCCGTTCCTACACACACAGGGTGACGTTTGCTCCCCCAGACCCTTGGCCCCGCTCTGCCGCAAGAGCTGATGCAGAATCGCTCCTCTCCACGCACGGATACTTGCGTGGTCCCAGCCAAGCAGCAGGGTCTTAGTCATGTGCGTGGGCAGGCGTGTGCGTGTGTCCTGAGTTCCTCTCTCTCTACGATGTGTTGGACTCTCTTAACTTTCCACCTGGGTTTGCTTTCTAACCGTGTCCTGCCTCTCCCCACTTCTCCCTGCCCTGTTCCATCCCCCGCGCTCCCTCCCTGCAGGTTTTACTGGGACCTCATCATGCTGCTCCTGATGGTGGGGAATTTGATCATCCTGCCTGTGGGCATCACCTTCTTCAAGGATGAGAACACCCCTCCCTGGATCGTTTTCAATGTGCTTTCGGACACTTTCTTCTTGGCTGACCTGGTGCTGAACTTCCGGACAGGCATTGTGGTGGAGGACAACACCGAGATCATCCTTGACCCTCACACCATCAAAATGAAGTACTTGAAGAGCTGGTTCCTGGTCGACTTCATCTCCTCCATCCCGGTTGACTACATCTTCCTGATCGTTGACCTGGAGACCCAGGTGGATTCTGATGTCTACAAGACAGCCCGGGCCTTGCGCATCGTCCGCTTCACCAAGATCCTCAGCCTGCTGCGCCTGCTGCGCCTCTCGCGCCTCATCCGCTACATCCACCAGTGGGAGGAGGTGAGAACCCCTTGGGGGTCCGAGGGTCAGGTCAGGGATCCCTGGCAGTGGGGTACGGCTGGCTGGAGGCTGGGGGTTCAGGGGGCCATTCTGGGAAACCTTCCTCTGTAGCTCCAGTCCTGCCTCTTCCCCAGATCTTCCATATGACGTACGACCTGGCCAGTGCTGTGGTGAGGATCTTCAACCTCATCGGCATGATGCTGCTGCTGTGTCACTGGGATGGCTGCCTCCAGTTCCTGGTGCCCATGCTGCAAGACTTCCCCGAGGACTGCTGGGTCTCCATCAACCACATGGTGGTGAGTGCCCCGGCGGGGGAGATACCGGCTGCATCTGCTGGGGGGAGGAGAGGATTTGGTTACCCATCTCGTGCTCTAAGGCTGGAGCTGCCTGGATCCACGTGCTGCAGAGCAGCATCTCTGGTCACAGCCCTGCGACAGCACTGAGATGGGGTAGAGGGAATCTCTGCGTCACCCTCCCATCTCAGCCTGCCCCAGCTGCTGCTGGAGTCGAAGCAGCCAGGGGAATCCCTTGTGCCCTGCTGAGAGGGAACAGGCAGGAGAGCTTCTGCCTCCTCCCCAGAGCAGGGGCTGGTGCAGGCTCAGGGCCCGCACAGTCCCCGTTGCCTCCTCCTCCCGCAGCAGAGCTCTGCTCTTTGGGCTTGGACACATCAGAAACCTTTTTCTTGCTGGGGCTCTGGACTCGTTGGCTCGGGGAGGGGGGACTGGAGGGTTCAGCCCAGCAGCTCCTTCCGACAGATCCCCCAGCGCCACTGTTCCCTCGTCTGCAGAACGACTCCTGGGGGAAACAGTACTCGCACGCCCTCTTCAAGGCCATGAGCCACATGCTCTGCATCGGCTACGGCCAGCAGGCACCCGAGGGCATGACCGATGTCTGGCTGACGATGCTGAGCATGATCGTGGGGGCCACCTGCTACGCCATGTTCATCGGTCACGCCACCGCCCTCATCCAGTCGCTGGACTCATCCCGGCGCCAGTACCAGGAGAAGGTCAGTGGGGTGGGGCAGTGGGTGCCCGAGTCCTGGGGAAGACGCCCTGGCATGAGTGGGTCCAGCTCCAGAACCAGCTCAGTGCGGGCTGCCCTGCCCTGCAGGTTCTGCCCTGGGGGGTGTGGGAGGGGGGAATCAGGCTGCCCATTTCGATAGAGATGCCCCATTCATGATGTTGGGGTTCACCCTATCATAGTGAGGCGCTATCCTGGCCAATGCCCTGGGACCCTTTGCATCCTGAGTGCATGGGGGTCCTGTCCTCTGCCCCAGGGGTGGTGGCCTTTGGGACAGGGCCCTGGGGCAGAGGTGCCTGGATCCCAGCTCTGGCAGCAGCTGCTTCTCGCTGCCGAGGAGAGGGAAAGCGTTGGCCGGCCGTGCCGCCAGCCTCTGGCGCGGCGCAGCGTGTTTCAGCGCAGCCCTGTGTGGCTCTGCCTTGTCCCCACAGTACAAGCAAGTGGAGCAGTACATGTCATTCCACAAACTGCCTGGGGACACGCGCCAGCGAATCCACGAGTACTATGAGCACCGCTACCAGGGGAAGATGTTTGACGAGGAGAACATCCTGGGGGAGCTCAGTGAGCCGCTCAAGGAGGTACGGGCAGGCACCCCAGTGCTGGTGACTTGGGGGAGGGGGGCTGTTGCTTGCTGGGATCAGGCTCGACGACGACGTCTCTGCTGACCTGCTTCTCACCCCACAGGAGATCATCAACTTCAACTGCCGCAACCTGGTGGCCAACATGCCCCTGTTCGCCAATGCGGACCCCAACTTTGTGACAGCCATGCTGACCAAGCTGCGCTTTGAGGTCTTCCAGCCCGGGGACTTCATCATCCGCGAGGGCACCGTGGGCAAAAAGATGTACTTCATCCAGCACGGGGTGGTCAGCATCCTCACCAAGGGCAACAAGGAGACAAAGCTGTCTGATGGCTCCTACTTTGGGGGTGAGGCTGGGCTAGGAGGCCTGGAGAGCAGAGGGGAGCGAGAGCTGCTGGGGGACAGGAGCTGGGGCATCCCTGATGTTTTTGCTTGCTGCACCCTCTGCCCAGTGCCAAGGGCTTGGAATCCACCTCACACCAGGCTCTGGGGCTCAGAAGTCCACCATGCCTGCTCTTAGAGGGTACCTTGTCCAGCAGTTTGAATCAGAGGGACCAGCAGTCAGAGCCTTGAATTCTGGCTGACTTGGGAGGGGGGGGCACCCACCCACCCCACCTCTGGCCAGATTGTGGTTTAGAGCAGAGCATCGGAGCCAGTTTATAGGCTACAAGCACAGGTTTGGGGGAGAAACGGGCCAGGCAATCACAGCAGCCATGCCCAGGGATGTCTCCATGGCCTGGGGAGGGAGGAAAAGGCTGTCCCTGGCTGAAGGCATGGCCGTGGCTGTCTGGACTCCTGGGTCTGTCCCTCCTCCTGAGGCAAACTCTGCCTCTGTGCCGGGTGTGGGAGTGCCGGGCAGTCCCATCCCTGCTCCAGCTGCTGTTCTCTGGAGAGGCTGTGGGGAAGGGGACGGATGGCTGCGTCATCCTGACACCCAACCCTGTCTCCCTGCAGAAATCTGCCTGCTGACGCGGGGCAGGCGGACAGCCAGCGTGCGAGCTGACACCTACTGCCGCCTCTACTCCTTGTCGGTGGATAATTTCAACGAAGTGCTGGAGGAGTACCCCATGATGCGCAGAGCCTTCGAGACGGTGGCCATGGACCGGCTGGACCGCATAGGTGAGAAGTGACCCCTGGGCCCAGCACGGCCGCCTCCGCGCCTGCTCCCA
Source organism: Strix aluco (assembly GCF_031877795.1). NCBI lineage: Eukaryota > Metazoa > Chordata > Aves > Strigiformes > Strigidae > Strix > Strix aluco. The sequence continues at coordinate 3,043,233 of NC_133960.1, forward strand.
GGGGCCGTGACACCCCAGTCCCAGGGGTTATGGTGTCATGGGCCTCGTGGATCGCAGTACCCCAGCCCCATGGTGCCCAGCAATGAGGATGAGAGGGCGCACAGGCAAGGAGCCTGCCTCCAGGATCCCTCTCTCCTCCTGGGCAAGATCTGGGCTGTCACGCCCCCACACACACATATTTGCACTGTCTGGTGTTGGCCAGCTGCTTGTCCTCATCCTCCCCTCGCCTGCAGAGGACAAGCAGGATCCCAGCCCCCAGCCTGGAACCTTTGGAGCCAGGACTCCCCTGTTTTGTCTCTGCTTCTCCCTCTGCCCCAGCCTGGACCCTCCCCAGGGTCTTGCTTCCCTTTGGCACACTGGAGAGGTTTTACTGTCCCTTCCCCACTGCCACCCTGCCCTCCACGGTGTCCCCAAGAGCCAGCGCTCCCAGGGTTGGTGACACTGCTGCCTCCCACCCAGGGAAGAAGAACTCCATCTTGCTCCGCAAGCGAGCCGAGCACAGCGCGGGGCCCATGAACAACGAGATGATCCAGCAGATCGTGAAGCACGACCAGGACATGGCCCACAACATCCAGGACCTGCAGCAGATGGCGATGGGCCGGGAGCTGAGCGGCAAACCAGTGATCTGGGAGCCGCTGGTGCACGCGCCCCTGCAGACGGCCGCCGCCACCACCAACGTGGCCATTGCCTTGACCCATCAGCACAGCCTGCAGGCCCACATCTTCCTGCCGCCCTCCTCCATCTCCAGCCCGCTCTCTCCTGAGGCCACCCTGCTCACCAAGCAGGTGCGCAGGTCCCAGCCCAGCCTGGGCGGCTCCCGGCCCTCCTCCGTCAGCTCCCCGTCAGGGGTGCAGTCCCACCTCCAGACACCCGCCGCCGGTTCGCCTTCTTCCCCCATGGTGCAGTCCCAGGCGCCCCTGGACAGCGGGGCCCAGAGACCAAGCCACGGGGCGCAGCCGCTGCCGCGCACGGGGCAGAAAGGGGAGCTGCCACCGGCGGCCAAGCAGCCCCCGCCCGCCTCCCAGCCCCAGCTCTCCAAGTCCCGCGGCACCTCGGTCTCCACCTCGCTGCTGCAGCAGGCAGCCGGGGCTCCGTCCCCCAGCTCAGAGCAGGCCCTGCCAGCGGGGAGAACACTCCACTACAGCCTGTCCCGAGCCACCGGCTCCCACATCTCTCTTCTGATGCAGCCCCAGCAGCTGGTGAAGCACAGGAGCATCCAGGGCCTGCCGGTGGGGCGGCTCACCCAGGACGTCCGGCTCCTCTCCGCCTCCCAGCCCTCCCTTCCCAATAAAGTGGCCCAGCAAGCCGATGGGAGCTCCTTGCAGCAGGGCAGGAAATCCGCGGGGAACCTGGCCCGCAGATCCTCTCCCTCGGTAGCCGGACTGCTCGCCAAGCCATGTCCGGGGATCCCAGGCCAGCCAGCACACCTGCAGCAAACACCTTCGGGATCGCTGGCCCAACCCAGCCGCTCCGTGGCGGGAGCATCCACCCCGCAGTCCCCGGTCTCTGCGTCCAGGCAGGCAGCAGGTCCCTCCCGCAAGGGCTCTGTGGCCTTCAGCCCCGAGGTGGAAACGGGGAAGCCCAAACTCCCATCCAACATGTGAGGCCCTGGCAGCACCCGTGCACAGGCAGGAGGGACCCGGGCACCGCGGCGGCAGAGGCGGCAGGAGAGGCAGAGCGCCTGGCGAAGGGCCCCAGCCCCGGCTGTGTCGGAGGGAAGACAAGGTGAGAGCCAGCACCCGCGGCCACGGACCGGCTGCTCCGGGCACGGGGGCATGGCAGGGACGGGTGTGGGGCAGCCCCAGAGCTGGCCCAGCTGGATGAGGAGGGGGCTGTGCTGACTGCCCCAGGGGGGGACCCTGCCTGGGCTCCCCCCTCCTTGCTTCATCACCCTCTGTCCTGAGTTCTGCCCCTCCTGGAGGCAACAGGACAGGTCAGAGCCCTCACCCAAAGTCTGGCCTCCCTGGGGGAGCCCAGCTCCCCACAACTGCTCCTTGGGGGCCGGGCCCCCCCGTGCTCTGCCCTCACGCCCCGTGGCCTCTCCTCGGGGCCAGGTGGCTCCTCCAGTTTGTCCTCTGCCACACACCCGCCGTGATCCCCAGAAAGCTCTGCCCAGCACCTTTGCTTTTTGGGAGAGGAGGGAGAAGCAGCCCCCCGGGGCCTGCTGCTGAGGGCAGAGTGAGGGGGCTGGAGGCCCCAGCAGGGTCTCCCCAGGCAGGCAGAGCGCAGGTACCCAGGGCCAGCGGGGGCCAAGTCCCCCTTCCCTGAGGCCCTGGCAGGTCCCTCATGGCACGGTGCCAGGACCTGTGGGTCCCAGTCAGGGTCCCCCTCTGTGAGCAGCAAGTGGTGGAGCCGGGGGCAGATGGGTCTCCTGCTGAACAGCCCCCAGGTGCCTCTCCCCAGCTTGGGGAGCATCTCGCCTCAGAGGTCCCCGCGGGGTTGGGATGTGCCACCGGGCAGAGCTCTGCCCCCACACCTGGGAGCTGTGGCCTGGGCCCTTGCCATGCTCCAGCAAGGGGGCAGCCCGGTGGGGGGGGACCTGGCTGCCTGCACCTCCAGGAGGATGCTCAGAGTGGGCAGCCCAGGGGCAACCCCGCTGCCTGCGGCTCCCGGGAGGATGCTCAGTCCCGGCTCTGCTCCCCCCCGCCCTGCCCTGCGGTCCTGTTTCCAGACTGCCTGGAGATGCCAGTCACCAGCGCCGCAGCGAGCGAAAGGGTGTCGCGAAGAGATGCCAACCCCGGGCAGTGCCTGGGTGACGTGCGGGGCCGTGGGGCTGCCTTCCCTCGCCCTCCTGGGTCTCCGTGTGGGAGGGCAGGAGCCCGGGGTCCCTGCAGCCAACCCACATCACCCCCCCAGAGCCAGTAGTCAGCAATGTGTGTTCGAGTCGTGGCTCTGCTGAGCAGCTGAGCTCTGCTTACAGTGTCGCTTTGGGCCAGCTGTGTTAACAGTCCTGGTTAGAGTAGTGTCCTCTCCTGATCCCGCCACGCTGCGCAAGCTGCTTCCCACTACCGGAGTCAGGAACCATGGCTTGTAGTCATGCTCTGGGGCTTGGCGGCCGCCGAGCGGGGCCTGCTGGACCCCCGGTGCGGTGGGCGAGGGTCTTGTTCCACGTGGTACTTCTCGAAGTGAGGTCTTCAGTTCTCCCCCCTCATGTTTTGGGATGTCGGGACCGGTCTGGACCGCAGGGCTGCTCGGGGAGCCCAGCCTGCGGGGCACAGCAGGAATCCCATCAGTGTGTCTGTCAGAGGGGATGTCCAGCACTGCCTTTTTTTTCACAGACTTCAACTGCCCTTCCCCGCCCACCGCCCCATCCTGCTCCATTCCCATGGTCGGTGTCTCCCCGGCAGCCCCTCAGGAAGGGGTCTGCAGCCGGGCCACGTAGTCAGACATTCCCGGGCTGTGTTTACACTGCGTGACGTAGATGTTTTAGTGGTCATCCTAGGTGTCCCCCGCAGAGCACGCGGGCCGGCCCGGGCAGCACCGAGCACGGCTCCGCTTCTGCCGGCTGCGCCGCCGGTGCACCCTGTCCACACCGCAGCCCCGTGCCGGGAGCCAGAGCCACCCTGAGCTCCAGTCACCCACCGGGAGCCGCCGCAGCTCGTGGCCCTGGCGCCCCGTCCCTGCGGGGAGCTGAGAGGGGCGGCCGGAGGGGCCGGGGGTGCCGGCCGTGCTCCAGCGTGTCTCTGCGGCGCGCGTGGGCGCGAATTTAGCCACCAAAGACCATGATCCTTCACTCTTGCACTCACGGCAGTCGATGTACAGAGCTTGTAGTTTTCATATCGCAGAGAATTTAAAAGCGTTTTTTTATTTTTGGTCGTTGTACATAATGGATTTAAATAATAAAGAGAGATTCTGAGCTGGTCTGGGGGACCCTCCTTCGGCGCCGCCCCCCACCACCCCCAGCGCCCTGCCCGGGGGACAGGATGCCGTGGGGGGGATGCCACAGCACCCTTCTTACTTAAACGCCGGATCTGATCCTGGACCCCCTGGAGCCGGGAGCAGCTGGGCCACCCTCGGTGCCTGGTGAAGGGCATCTCCTTGGCCCCGCAGAGCCGGGCAGCACGGTGGGAGCCCAAAGGCAACAGGTCCCCTCCCGCCCACCCCTGTCGCTTTAGGCCCTGGGGAGATTAATGTTTAATCTTTGGTTATTTTCCCGTCCCATCTCCCTTCTGTTTATTAACCTGGGGGGAGGGGGAGGTTTGATACCGCCTGATTGCAGAGCAAACTCTAGGCATTAACTAGATGAAATGAAGGTCAGGCAGCGTGAGACGGGCTGGGGTGCCCGAGTCGTGGCAGCCAGGGCATTTGCAGCTCACAGCCCCGCGCCCAGCACAGGTCTGGGGGCACAGCTTTGCTCTGAGCGCACCCCTCCTCGGCAGCTCCTGCCGCAGCACCAGCAGCACGGCACGGGCAGGACGCAGGCACGGGCAGGACACGGGAACAGGCAGGACATGGGCACGGGCAGGACGCGGGCACGGGCAGGACGCAGGAACAGGCAGGACACGGGAACAGGCAGGACGCGGGCACAGGCAGCTGCCCTACCAGCTCCCCCCACAGCAGCCCCGCTGCCTGCAGAACGCTGGTGGCGGCCCCACCATCAGCAAGAATTAGGCTCCGTGACACGATGAGATCAGAGCTGATTAACGGTTTCTTTCTAATTTGATTATTTCAGATTACACTGAAGTCAGCCTGATTAAGGGTGCGTGTAGGCTGACAGTCCCCTGCCCCAGCACCCTGCTGGAGGGCTGCGCTGTGCTGCCAGCGCCCAGGCCTGGCTCTGCCTGGCCACCGAGCTGCTCCGCAGGGCGCACCGAGGCTGCCCGAAGCAAAAAGAGCGTTTTCTTGGAACCACAGTCCCAGCCCGCGTGTCTCATGCCCAGCCAGGATTTACCCACCGTCTGCAGGGCTGGGCTGCTCGGGCAGCTCCAAGGCAGCTGGAGCTGGGGAGGAGGAGAAGGGACCGTGTCCCCGGGCAAGGCCGAGCCCCGCTGCCTGTCCGGGGGTGAGGGCAGAGCCCCGGGCCCAGCCCTGCAAGGACACCCGGCCCTGGCATGGGGTGGCTCTGCCCCAAGCCCCCGCGGTCCTGCTGGGGCAATGGCGGGCGGGGGATTAGCAGGGAGCAAGGCCGAGATTGATTAAACCAGGGTTAGCTGAGATGAGAGGATTACGGCGGATAAGTGGGAGATTGCCAATCAGCGGCGCGGGCGCCGGGTGGGAGCTGCGGGGCTGGCAGCGTGTCCCGCACGGCACCATGTCACCATGTCACCGCGGAGCTGTGCCCAGGCCTGGGCCCGGCCGGGTGACAGCCACGGGCACGGTGGGAAGGCAGCGCCTGCCCCGGCACCCGCCGGCTGGCCCGCACGCAGAGGTGTGTGCTGCACCCCCCCGCACTGCACCCCCCCGCACTGCACCCCCCCACACTGCACCCCCCCACACTGCACCCCCAACCACACTGCACCCCCAACCCGCACTGCACCCCCCTGCACTGCACCCCCCCACACTGCACCCCCCGCACTGCACCCCCCGCACTGCACCCCCAACCACACTGCACCCCCCGCACTGCACCCCCAACCACACTGCACCCCCCCGCACTGCACCCCCATTACACTGCGCAGCGCCCCTGCACCCCCCAGCTGCCCCCCAGCCACAGCGCACCCCCGCACCCCACACCCCTGCGCCCCACCTCTGCACCGCCCAGCTGCTCACCCCCCCCATGCACCCCCCATCTGCCAGCACCCTTCAGCTGCCTGTACCCCCCAACGCACCCCATCTACCAGCACCCCCTCATCTGCCGGCACCTCCTCATGCGCCCCCCCAGCTTCATGCACCTTCCAGCTGCCCACACCCCCCATGCACCCCCCCAGCTGCCCGCACCGCCCATGCACCCCCCATCTACCTGCACCCCCCCAGCTGCCTGTACCTCCCAGTGCACCCCCCAGCTGCCTGCACCCCCCGTCTGCCGGCACCTCCCCAGGTACCCCTCCGTTGCCCGCACCCTCCAGCTGCCCGCACCCCCCCCAGCTGCCTGTACCCCCCAATGCACCCCCCCAGCTGCCTGCACCCCCGTCTGCCGGCACCTCCCCATGCACCCCCCCATCTGCCCGCACCCCCCGCACCCCCCCAGCTCTCCGCCCCCGCGCTCTGGGCGCTCGCTCCATTCTCCCTCTCCACCAATCGGCTGGCTCGGTCCCGCCCTCCCCGCGCTTCTACTGGCTCATCCACCTTGGGCTCACCCTCACACGATGGAGCAAACCAATCAGCGCGGACGCCAGCCGTGGCCCCGCGGCTGGCCCTGCCCCCGCGCGGGGCACGCCGGGAGCTGTAGGCGGGCGGCGGCGCGACACCGGCTGCTCCCGCCGCTCCGGACTGCGCGTCCCGGGGAGCCCCGCGGCGGCCGGGCCGGGCGGGGCGGGGCCGCCTCAGGAGGCCGCCAGGGCACCGGCAGCGGGTCCCGGCCGCGCTCTCGGGCACCATGAGCGGTAGCGGGGCGCGGGGGGCGGCGGCGGCCGAGCGGGAGGAGTTCCTGGGCTTCTTCCCACAGATCGTCCGCGACCTGACGGAGGGCGGCCTGGGGCACCCGGAGGTGGGCGACGCCGTGGCTCGGCTGAGGGAGGTGAGGAACGGCCGGGGGGGCGGCGGGCCCGCTCCCGTCTGCCCGCTCCCCGGGGCTGCCCGCTCCCCTCTGCCCGCTCCCCGGGGCTGCCCGTTCCCCTCTGCCCGCTCCCCTCTGCCCGCAGGTGCTGGAGTACAACGTGCCGGGCGGGAAGTGCAACCGCGGGCTGACGGTGCTGGCCGCCTTCCGAGAGCTGGCGGCCCCCGCGCAGCAGGACCCGGAGAGCCTCCGGTGCGCCCTGGCCGTCGGCTGGTGCATCGAGCTGGTGAGAGCCGTGGCGGGGGGCGGCTGGGGGACCCGTGGGGACCCCCGCACGCCTCCTAATCCAGGCTCTCGCAGTTCCAAGCCTTTTTCCTGGTGGCCGATGACATCATGGACGCGTCCCTCACCCGCCGGGGGCAGCTCTGCTGGTACAAGAAGGTGAGAGCGTTGAGGAGGCCCCTGTCCTTTGGACAAGTGCAGGGGGTCCTGGGGGGGGGGGTCAAGGTGCTTTGTGACACCTCCCTGCCCTCTTGGTGCAGGAGGGTATCGGTCTGGACGCTGTCAACGACGCCTTCCTCCTCGAGTCGTCTGTCTACAGGCTGCTGAAGAAGTACTGCGGGGAGCGCCCCTACTACCTGCACCTGCTGGAGCTTTTCTTGCAGGTGACCCTGGCCCCCGCATCCCCCCCCCCGCAGATTTGCCCCGGGTCTGGGCGGTTTCTGGATGTTTGACAGCATGTGATCTCATGTTTCTTAAGTCCCAGGGCATCCTGCCAGACACACACCCTTCCTTCAGACTTGGAGAGGAGCTGAATGGGGTTTGGGGTTTTCACTGTGCTGTTGGGACTTTCCTGGGTGAATAAATCCTCTTTCCTCTTCAGACTGCCTACCAGACTGAGCTTGGGCAGATGCTGGACCTCATCACTGCTCCCATTTCCCAGGTGGATTTGAGTCGCTTCAGTGAGCAGAGGTAAAGAGACAGAGGGGACGGAGATGCCAGCCCTGTTGGGGCAGGGTGGCTCTGCCCGTGGTCCCCTCCGCGCTGGGGAAGAGACAGCAGCTCGCTGAAATGCCGCTGGCACCTTCCAGGCTTTGCGCAGCGAGTCTTGCTCGTGCTGTCGGAGCTCGGGGGCTGGTTTGGAGCGAGGTGCTGCTGGCCCTGAGCTGCAGAGCCCTGCCGGGAGGGGAAGGCCCGGGCTCTGTCGCTGAGCGTGGTTCCTCCGCTGCAGGTATAAGGCAATTGTGAAGTACAAGACGGCGTTTTACTCCTTCTACCTGCCCGTGGCCGCGGCCATGTACATGGTGAGTTTTTGGGGAACAGGCTCCAGGAGGGGCCTCACCCTTGGCGTGAGGCTGTCGAGGAGGGTGGGGGGTGTGTGAGATGGGAGAAGTAAGGGGGGAAAGCAGGTGCTGGAAGGCTTTATTTCTTTCCCCCCCCCCTCTTAGGCTGGAATTGACGATCAGGAGGAGCATGACAATGCCAAAGCGATCTTGCTGGAGATGGGTGAATTCTTTCAGATCCAGGTAGGAGGTGGCTCCCCGTCCCTCAGTGCTCTGAGACGCTGCTTCTGGTGCTCACGCGTTTCCATGTCCCTGCAGGATGATTACCTGGACTGCTTTGGGGACCCCGAGCTGACGGGGAAGGTTGGCACCGATATCCAGGACAACAAGTGCAGCTGGCTGGTGGTGGAGTGTCTGCGTCGGGTCACGCCAGACCAGAGGCAGATCCTGGAGGTAACGCCGCCGGCGCTGACAAACCCCCTGAAGAGGGGGGAGAGGCGGTGTGGACCCCCCCTCCCTGGAAAGCCGCGTGCTGCCCTGCGTAGCTGCGCTGTGCCGCTGCCTGGCTGGGAGGAGGGGGGCTGAGGGAGCAGCAGAAGATGGTGTCAGGGAGAACAAGAGGCGATTCCTGCTGCGCCTGGAAGGAGCTGCTGGGGCGGGGGCTGCAAGCTGGGCCTCAGCCTGACTTATTCTGGTGTTTTCTCAGGAGAATTATGGCTGTAAGGAGCCCGAGAAGGTGGCAAAGGTGAAGGAGCTCTATGACACCCTGGGCATGAAGGCTGCTTTTCAGGAGTACGAGGAGAGCAGCTACCGGCGCTTGCAGGAACTGATCAGAAAGCACGCCACCCGCCTTCCCCGGGAGATCTTCCTTGGCCTGGCACAGAAGATTTACAAACGCCAGAAATGATGCTGTGCCTGTCCTGGACTGCTGGGCTCGGCTGAGGGGCCCTGCTGGGGCTTCCCCCCCCCGGCCAGAGCTGCCTGGAGCTGGGCCCTGCCCCGCGGCTCAGGGGCTGGGGGCTGGTTGTAGACGGGGCCGGGGGGGGCCGGGGGGGCCGGGCTCTGCCAGCCTGTGTCAATAAACAGTTCCTGGGGTGTCTCGCTGCCTGCTCTTGGCTGGGGAAGGGGCTGGGCCGGCGCGGGGTGCGGTGCGGGGGATGCCAGCCCCCCCCCCCCGGTGCTCTCTGGCTGCAGGGTCGGGGGGGGGGACACACATACACACACCAGACCGGAGAGCACCGCCCCCGGCGGCTCCCGGGAGGGGCGGGCCCGGGGCGGCTCCCGGGCGGGGCGGGGGCGGGCCCGGGGCTCCTCCCTCCCGCCAGCCGCATTCGCCGCCGCAGCGCGACGAGGTGAGCGGGGCTGGGGCCGGGCGGGGGCCGGGGGGGCTCCGGGGGGCGGGTGGTGGCTCTCTGGCTGCGGGGAAGGGGCGGCTGCACCCCGGCAGCCCCGCTCCCGCCGCGGGGCCGCGGCTCCTCCAGCCCCGGGACCGGTGGCCGCTCGGGGCCGGGTCAGCGCCGCCTGCCCGAGGCCGCCCGGGCTCTGAGCTGCCCGGCCCCGGCCCGAGGCCGCCGCAGTTGCCCGGGGCCGGTGCTCCCCCTCGGCGGGGCGAGGGCCGAGCGATGCGGCCGGTTGCAGCGGCTGCCGGGGCCCGGGCGCTGCCGGCTGCCAGGTCTGCGGCGGGTTTTGAGGCCGGGCCAGGGCCGGGCGTCTCCTCGCTGTGCCTCGGGCTGGCCGTGCCCCGGCCGCAGCGAGCCGGCGGTGTCACCGTCCCTTGGCCAGGACCTCCCCAGCTGAGGTTTCAAGGGCATTTTCTCCTTGACGGCATCTCTGAGACGGTCCTGGCTTTGGAGACCGGGCAGAGGGAATCCAACCCCGCCGCTCAGCCGCCTGGACCGGCCACAGCTTCCCTGGACCACGCTCAGGTCGTGCTCCGGGGATCAGCTGCCGGCTCCCTGGCCACCGGCCACCAGCTGCAGCCCCAGCCTGGCTGGGCAGGCCCGAGCTCAGTGGGGAGCCATGGGGCAGCCCCTCTCTGCTGGGCGTGTTCCCCTCTCTGAACCCCCAGGCCCTCGTGCTCGTCCCAGGCAGCTGCCCCTTCCCTGCTCGGTGGCTGCCGCAAGGTCACTGCCATCCCTCTTGCCCTGACCGTTCCTCTCCGGGTTTGCGCTGCTGTCTTCTCCCCCGCCGGTTGAAAGGGTTTTTGATGTTTGCAGGGAGCTGGATGGTCTGAAGAGAGGAGCTGTGGGGCTCTCTGAGGAGCCCTGGCAGTACCAGCGAGGCAGCATCATGCTGGCTCCGAAGAAAGGCCTGTTGTGCAACCTCAACCACATCCATCTGCAGCACATCTCCCTGGGGCTGCACCTCTCCCGGCACCCAGAGCTGCAGGAGACCTCTGGCTCCATGGGTGGGGGAGACCAGACCAGCTGCAGCGACTGCCCGGAGAACTGTGAGCAAGTGGATGCCAATTCCAACAATCCCTCCTTGAAATGCCAGTGTTGCGAGTCCCATACGCAGCAGCTGGTGACGTTGGGTCTCCAGAACCAGGCAGCTCAAGAGGATTTCCCCTGCCTGCATGCTGGGGAGAAGGTGGCCTCCCCCTGTGATCCCCCTTGTGATCTGGCTTCCTCCTCCTCCTCCTCCTCTGTCAGTAGCTGCTCAGATTTCAGCTTGGATGACTCCCCAGTCTCCGTGTACTGCAAGGGGTTCTCCAGAGAAGAGTCCCAATCCCCTGAAAATCAGCCCAACATCAGTCCTGCAGAAGACACCCGGAATGGCAAGTTGCTGGCTGACCAGGGCAGGACGTGTGATGGAAGAGATGCCAACCTCAACCCCCCGGTGCCCCGGAGACCAGACACCGTGGCCGGAGAGAGCCCGGACAGCCTCTGCAGCGGCAGCTCGCTTGACTCCCAGAGTGAAGAGCCCCCTCCCAGCGTGGCGGCGCAGGAGACCACCAGCATCTGCACTGACCTAGACCCCAACTGCAACCCCCTCCCCGACGCTGAGCCTCCAGCACCACCTGTGCCAGGACGGTGGGATCCCGGCCTGAGCAGAGCTCCGGAGCCACGGCCCCGGGCTGGCAGCCTCCCCCCACCCGTGCCCCCCCGGCCCCGGCGACGGCTGCAGGTTCTCAGCGGGCACAGAGCAGAGCAGCCGCTCCTGCCTGCGCGGCCGGTGGAGCCGGAGCTCGGCTCGGGTGACCTCTGCAGAGATCTGGGCAAGAAGACCATCACCTCCTTCCATGAGCTTGCCCAGAAGAGGAAGAGGAACGCGGCTGGGCCCGCTCTTGCCCAGGCCAGGGCTGACCGGAGCGACTGGCTGATCGTATTCTCCCCTGACACGGAGCTGCCACCCCCCAGCGAGCTCCTCTCCAGCACCACGAGCCAGGAGCCGGCCCGGCCCCAGCTGCAGCACGACTGGCCAGCGAGACCCCCCAGTTCCAGGCAGAGAGAGGTGACAACGTTCAAGGAGCTGCGGTACCGCAGTGCCTCCAACAAGCCCAAGGGCCAGCCAGCGGGTGAGCGGGCAGAGCCGGTGGCATCTCAGCGCCCCTCTGCAGCCCTCGAGACGGCCGTCGGCAGCGACGGCTCAGGCTGGGTGCCCCCCGCGCCTCTGGGGGGGCAGTTGCTGGCACCTGCAGACAGCCACCAGCTGAAGAGGAGGAGACCCCGCCCGGGGCTGCAGCCCATCGCCGAGGGGCAGCCGGGGGATGCGGAGGACGGGGGGCTGCCCCCGCGGAGCTGCCTTCCAGGAGAGAAGGGGCTGGGCTCTGCCTGCGGTGAAGGTGCCCTGGGCTGGAGGCTCGGGGGAGCTGGCGGGGACCTCTGGGTGCCAGGGACGGTCGAGAGAGGAGACGAAGCCTGCAAGGAGGGTAAGAGCCGGGGTTCCCTCCGGCCTGGTGCGGGGCTGTCGCCCTCCAGGGACCGGGCAGGGCAGGGAGGAGCTGCCGGCGCGGCCGCCGTGGCTGGGGCCGCGGGACATGGCGGGGAGGTGGCTGCAGGGCGAGCGGGCCGGCTCCTGGCGAGCCAGGGCGAACGGCTCCTGGGGCCCTCGAGGGCTCTGGGCCGGGCGGGGCCGCCGCTGCCCTCGGCCGCGGGTTCCCCCCTCCCCGCCCCGGCTGTGCTGGGTGGGACACGCGGCCCGGGAGGTGCCCGGGAGGTGCCCCCGGAGGTGCCCCGGCGGCTGCCCCGGCCCTTCCCGGCTGCCTGGGGCCGGGTTGGCCCCGCCGAGGCGGCAGCTCCTCACCCCGCCCCGCCGCCGCCGCCGCCCGGCCCACGGCTCCCCCCGGGCCCTTCCTCCTCCCCGTCCTCGCCCGCCGCGGCCTCCGGCTCCATGAGCGAGCGCGGCCCGGCCCGGCCCGGCCCCGGCGCTGCCTGCGGTGAGCGGGGCCGGGGCGGCGGGGCGGGCCCCGGGCCTGAGCGCGCTCCGGGCCTCCCGCGGCGGCAGCGCCCGGGCCCCGGCGCCCCCCGGCAGCGCCCGGGCGGCCGCGGGGGATCCGGGCGAGGCCCCGCGGGCTGCGCCTGACGCCGCCGCCCCCTCTCTCCAGCCAGGCCCTCGCCGCCCGCCGCGGGCGCAGCCGGGGGGAGCACGGAGGGAGCCCGCCGCCCCCGGGGAGAGCAGAAGAAAGGTAACGGCCCCGGGGACCCTCCGGAGCCTCCGGCTGGGCGCGGCGCCGGGGGGCGGCAGAGCTGGGGGGGGGGGGCGGAGACCCCCAGGGCCCGGGGAGGTGCGAGGGGCGATGGCGGCCTGGCGGGGGGCGCGGGCAGGGGCGGGCAGGGCTGCCTGCTGCGGGGCCCGGCCCTGCCCGCCTCTCGGCAGATGGTGCTGTCGAGCCGGAGGACGGGGCGGGGCTGCCCCGGCATCTTGCGAACCCCTCGAGGGGCTCCTGCCCGCGGCCCCGTCCTGGCCTCGCCCCCTTGGAAACGGCGGCTCCTTCATCCCCGCTCGTTCCCAGGGCAAAGCCTGGGCTGCTCCGTCACCTCGGGCCATCCCGGTGCCCCCCGGCCCCTCCCGGCTCCCCCCGGCCTCGCTGCAGCCGGGGCCGGGGCGATGCTGCTCGGCCACGCGCTGCCGATGGGCCGAGGGTGGCGGCGGGGCTGGCTGCTGGGTTTGACCTTTTCCTTTCTGTTGCCCGTCAGCCCTGCTGGTCGCCCTCAGCGCCGCCGTCGATAAGATTATCGCCCACTTCAGCGCCGCGCGGAACCTGGTGCAGAAGGTGAGGCTCTGGCTGGGCTGGGGTGGGCAGGGCGAGGGCAGGCTTCGGGCAGGAGGGGCTTTGGGAGCTGCAGGGGCAGGATCCCACCATCCCGCCTTGCAGACTCAGGGTTAGGTGCTGCCTTTCCTCTCCCTCTCCTCTCCTCGTGCAGGCCCAGCTGGGAGACAGCCGGCTCAGCCCCGATGTGGGTTATCTGCTGCTGCACACCCTCTGCCCTGCGCTCTATGCCTTGGTGGAGGACGGGCTGAAGCCGTTCCAGAAGGATGTTATCACAGGCCAGAGGAAAAATTCCCCTTGGAGCGTGGTGGAAGCCTCCGTGAAGACAGGTTGGTGTGAGGAACACGCTCCTGGAGCTGTTGGCATCTCAGGGTCCCCAGGCTGGGGGAGGACGTGTGCCCAGAGCGGTGACCGTCTGTGCTGTGTATTCCACAGGCCCCAACACCCGCTCTCTCCACTCCCTGTGCTGGCACGTGGCCGGGCTGGCCCCTCTCAGCAGCACCAGACAGAAGTTTCACGCCTTTATCCTCGGCCTTTTGAAGTGAGTATTGGCCCAGCTGGCCCAGGCTGTCCTAGCTGCGATGGCAGGTTGGAACAGAGCCCCAAGAGCTTTAACTTGGGTTCCCTTTGTCTTGTTTAGCATTAAGCAGCTGGAGCTGTGGATCTCTCAGCTGCAGAAGAGCCCAGGTAAGGACACAGTGCCCAGAAGCTCCCCCCCCATGTCCTTTCCTACTTGCCAGGGTGATAATCCCGTACCTGTTCCACCCACAACGCTTGGCTGGGGTTTCCATAGTGGAGAAGGGCATCGTTTTCTGTGGTGCATTGCAGTACAGCAGAAGGTTGTCTGACCTGCTAGGACAGACCGGCTGGCCCTGGGAGGGGGCGGGTGGGCAAGGGCGTTTTGCATCCGTTCAGCACTGTCCATGTCTTGTAGGTGTAATCTCCGTGCTGTACTCACCCACGGCCTTCTTTGCCCTGAGCCAAGGCCCTCTTCCTCACCTCGCCGATGAACTGCTGCTGCTCATCCAGCCCCTCTCAGTGCTGACGTTCCACCTTGACCTGCTCTTTGAACACCACCACCTCTCCATGGACGTAAGACCCTTGTCCCGTCGGCTGGAGTCACCCCTGTCTCCTGCCCATTACTCCGCTCAGGCTCAGGGGGCTGTGCAGCCTTCTTGGGGGGGCCAAAGCAGTGCTGCAGGGGCCAGCCTGGAAGAGGAGATCCCCCCCGATGCGCTGGGGCGGGCAGCCAGTGCTGAGGGCAGCACAAGATCCCAGGTCCAAGCTGCTGTGCGTGGGCTGGTCCCTGCTCCCCAGGTGGGGGCTGCCCTGCAGCAGACCCTCCAGCACGTGCTGCGGTGGGGCGACCAGCTCAGTCGCGCTTTCCTGGGAGCTGACGGCTCCCTGGAGACCCCCAGGCCTGAGGCAGGCCCTCGGGATGCTGGGGCTGGCCTCAGTGGCTGGTGGGGCCAGCTGAGCCAGGCCTCCAGGATTTATGCTGCTCCTAGCAAGGAAAAGGTCCCCTTCGTCTGGTGGACAAAGCTGCGGACGGCTGCGGGGGATTCCAGCCCCGGGCAGGCTGCGCGATCTCAAACATCCGTGAATGAGCCTAGAGGCACGGAGCTGCAGCTCCTTCAGACCAAAGCTGTCCCTGAACTCCCCAGTCCAAAGGCCAGCAGCAGCACTGACACCTCTGGAACCTCTTCCCCTGAAGACCTCGTCCTGCCTACTGGAGCTGGAGCACCCACCAAGCCAGATGATCCCGTTGCTGGAGAGAAGCTCCTGCCTGTTTCCCCAGAGCCTCGTGCGAACAGGGATCAGGCAGCACCTTCTGACCCAGAGGCGGGTGGTCCTCCTGGTCCTGACAAGGGCAGCTGGCTGGGCCGGCTCTTTGGAGCCACCAGCCCCTCTGCCAGGAGCTTCCCTCCCAATCCTGACACCGCCTCAGCCAAGTCCAGGTAAGGCCCAGCCGGGGCAAGCAGGGTGGGGGAAGCACCATGTGCCGAGGAAGGGTTTTTCTCCCAGGCACACCCTGGGGGTCGCCGGCCTCGTGGGGTGCCCTGTACAGCCCGTTATCCAGGTTTTGTGCTCCCGGGATTAGCACGTGTCCCAGGTGCTGCTGCCATTGCACTGCATCCGTCCTTCAGAGCAGCAGGAGCTCAGGGTGGAGGCTCAGTGGTGCTTGATAGGGCCCTCGCCAGCTCCCGGATCACCAGAATAGTCTGAGCAGGATGGGTGGGAAAAGGCTTCCCAGACGAGCTTGTGGCTTCCTTTGCTTTGTGGCAGGAGACCTTCTAGCTGGCTGTCCCCCAGCGCGCGTGTCCTGGCCGCGGTGGTGAAGGGGCTGGCGTCCGAGAAGACCCACGTGCAGGAACCCGAGAGGAACGTGTCGGCCTCTCCCCAGACCCACAGGTGACGCAGGGCACCGCGGTGGTGGGGGCTGGAGAGCTGGTGGTGGGTTTTTCTCGGGGAGGGGAGAAGCAGGGGCTGTTTTCAGACGTGGCCTGGGTATCCTACAAGCGTTCCTAGGGAGGGGCTTGCACCACTCCTTGTTGCTAACTTGGACCTTGACTGTCCCATCCCTGCCCCGGGGATTCCCCCGTCTCCTGCTGAGCTTTGGGTGAACCTGTGTGTCTGCCCAGCTGTGGTCAGTTGGTTTTCACAGACATTTTTTGGAGGAATTTTGAGCATTTTCTGGATTTTGGATTCACAGTAGCTTGTTTGGAGCCACCATGTGTCAGCTCTGACCAAATTGTGGCAGCTCAGAGAAGCTGCCGTGGTCCGTCTGTGCTTGGGCGGTGTTTGACCAAGCGAGTGCGACGGGCGAGTGGCCGTCCCACGGCCCGTTCGGCCACCTCCCTCCTCCCCAGCCCTCGCTGGCCCTCACCTAAATCCCTCACCTCATCTCCCCACCACATCTGCACAAGATGCTCCCGCTCTGCTGCTGCTCCCAGGGTCTGCTTGGCAGCACGGTTTTGTCACGTGGCTTCTCAGTGAACGTCAGACGGTGTCTTTGCCTGAGGAGGGGGGTCACTGGCTCCGCACATGAGCTTCAAAACCTCTCCCGAGTTCTGTGGGAGCCTCTCAGGGTGGTACCCGGGGGCCGAGGGGTGAACCCCCGATGGTGGTTGTTGTGCAGGGCAGTTCGGGCGCTGTGTGACCACATGGGCACCGCCGAGGGTCACCTGAGCTTCCAAAAAGGGGACATCCTGCAGCTGCTCTCCACCGTGGATGAAGACTGGATCCGCTGCTGCCATGGAAACAGCACTGGCCTAGTTCCTGTTGGTTACACGTCCCTAATTTTGTGAGGAGGCGGGAGGAGACCTGAGGAAGCAGCTGAGCTTGCTGAAGCAGGTGCTGCCTCCGGCAAGGACGGGCTCCTGCCACGGCTTCACCACCTTTGGGGCTTCACCACCATGGGGCTTCACCGCCTTCAGGGCTTCACCGCCTTCGGGGCTGGCAGTTCTGCAGGGGACCCTGTCCCGGTGCCGTTGCTGCTGCTCGTCCGTGTGACGTTACCGTCTGCTGTGGGTGCACCCCGTGAGCCACCGCTGCGCGTGTCCCCGCAGCCCTGCTGGCGTTTCACCTTGGCTGCCCTTTGGGAACTGCTCTGGCTCGTGTTTCCGCAGCTGCTGCCCACGCCTGTGCCAGGGGAGGGAAGGCCCCTGGCCCTGCGCCGTAATCGCTCCTGTATGTCGTCTCTGTGCTGTCGTGTCCTGCCACCGCTGCCACCTCCACGTGCCCTGCTCTGCCCCGGGGCCGGGGGCCCAGGCCAGCCCCAGCTGCTGCTGCACAGTCCCAGCACTCTGTAAATAGTCGTAACCAAGGGAACGAGCTTATTCCAAGGGGAAGAAGCTGGAAATAAAGGTTGTGACTCGTGTGTCCGCTTGTGTGAATGGATCGTTGGGATTGCGGGGGACTGGAAATGGCCACGTGGGTCCCTGCGGGGGTGGCCCGGGCTGGGTAAATCTTCTATCAGCACTGGCGTGGCCAGCAGGGACAGGGAAGGGATGTGACCCCTGGGCTCGGCACTGGGGAGGCCGCCCCTTGATGAGTGGGTTCAGTTTTGGGCCCCTCACTCCAAAAAGGCCATTGAATGACTCGAGCATGTCCAGAGAAGGGCAACGGAGCTGGTGCAGGGTCTGGAGCACAGGTCTGATGGGGAGCGGCTGAGGGACCTGGGGGGGTTTAGTGTGGAGAAGAGGAGGCTGAGGGGAGACCTCCTGGCCCTCTGCAACTCCCTGAAAGGAGGGTGCAGAGAGGGGGGAGGAGTCTCTTGAGCCAAGGACCCAGCGGCAGGCCAAGAGGGAATGGCCTCAAGCTGCGCCAGGGCAGGGTCAGACTGGCTCTTAGGAAGGATTTCTTTGCAGAAGGGGCTGTTGGGCGTTGGAATGGGCTGCCCAGGGCAGGGGGGGAGTCCCCATCCCTGGAGGGGTTGAAGAGTCGGGTTGAGCCAGCGCTGAGGGATCTGGTGGAGTTGGGAACGGTCAGGGTGAGGTTCATGGTTGGGCTGGAGGAGCTTCCAGGGCTTTTCCAACTGAGATGATGCTGGGATTCTGTGAAATCTCTTGTGGGAGAAGCCAGCGTGTGCTGGTGCCCAGCGCAGCCACAGCAGGGAGCAGCCAGAGCCCAGTAAGGCGTCGTGACCTGGCAGACAGGGCCCAGCCTCCTCCCGGTGTAGGACGAGGTGGCTGCAGCCACCCAGAGCCAGAAACATCCCTGGGAAAGGCACAGCAGCTGGTAACCAGCCCCGCGAGAGGGAAGCTGCACAGCACGGGTAAAGGTACGCACTGCTTTGTTTAGTTAATTTAAATTAAACTAATCTCTTTACCGAGTCACAGGATTTCAGTAGGGGGTGGATGGCTTATATTTTTTTTTCAAGTTTTTCTCAGGACTTGTGATTTCATACCACACTTGACATTTTGTACCGGGCTCCCCAGTGAAAAAGAGACATGGACATAGTGCAGGGTCCAGCAAAGGGCCCCAAGGCAACTGCAGCTTGTCTTGGGGGCAACTTTTGGGCCAGTGCCCTCTCCTGTGGGCCAAGAACCACATTTCATCCTTCTAACTTTAACTGTTTCAGTGTCAAAGGAGACCATGCTCCAACAGGCCGTGCTTCAAGGCTAAAGCAGCACTCTCTTTATTCTGTTCTCATTTTCATTTCTCTCTCTGGAATTTTCACTCTCAGACAAGGGACATTGTATCTTAATTGGAATGTTATTTGGCTTGCCTTAAGTAGGTTTGATTGAATTCCACAGCTGCCTCTGGACTCTGAAATGGGGTCAAACCAGCAGGAGCTGAATGCAGGTACATTTTCAACTTTTTTTAAAATAAATAAACCACTCCAATCCTTGGCTTGGTGTCTCTACTTTAAAAGGAAGACAAGTGTATGGGTCAAGCACGGCATTTTAATGACCACAGAGATTCAGGGTAGGAAATGGAAAAAGGAAACACGAAGTTAAATTAAAGGGGGTCATCAAGAAACTCTTTCATTCCCGAGTGACTAATGCAAATAGTTACGAAATTTATTCCCAGAAACCACTTTTGAACCAGAGGAAGATTAAACCCTAAAAGATTTGAAAGGTCTGTGTCTCCTCAGTGCCAACCTTGGCTGAGGGTACTGGAGGGAACGGGAGGTTGATGAAGCCTCAAAGGCTGGTTTGAGGACACCAAGTTCTCAATTTCTGTGCTCCTCACGGTCCTGCTGGTGGGCTGGGGTGGGCTGACGGCGTGTGCGCAGGCTGACAGCCCCCGACAGCTCGACTTTCTGGTAGTGGTGACAGTCAGAGGCAGGTGACGGCGCACGTCGGCCGCCTGACCCGACGCTGGCCCAGCACTGGCGGGGTAAGTGCTCTGCCCCGGGCCACGCACCCGCCGCGGCAGCAGAACCCACCCTGCTCTCTAGGCAGGCGTGGGGGGGGACGGTGCCGGGTCCCAGGGGATGATATTCTGGGAACAGGCACTAAATTTGTAGATTTAATGTTTCATGTACCAACCTGCCATGACATATGATCACAGGTACACACCCTCCAACTACCAAACAGGGCTCGTTTGTGCTGCTGCTCCTCTCTCTGCACGCACGCTGCCAGCTTCCCTCCTGCCATGGGCTGACCAGGAGACCCATCAGCATCAAATTAAATCCTCACAAAACGCCATCACCCAAAAGAGATGGGGCAAGCCCCCCTGGAAACGTGGCTGTAAGAGAGTTAGAACATGACAGGAGCGGTTGAGACAAAGAGGCAAGAAAAGAAAATCAAAGACATGTCAAAGAAAACCCCACAAGTCATCAATAGGAAAAGATTTTCCATTTAATACTAGACTCTCTCAGGATTGAGATGCAGGCTTTTTATGCAATTACATCCAATGTTAAAATTGGTAATACATAATTTACAAAGATTAACATCAAAACAATGATCTATTTAGATATGCTTTGTAAAAAGGAAATATATTAGCAGCATTTATTTTCAGCAATCACACAGCCTACACCCATGCAGACTAAGAGTTCATATCTATTTGCAATAATGTAGTGCTTCCTGGTCTTAAAACAGCGATCCTGGTGACACACTGGTCTTCTCATTATTATAAAATAACCGAAAAATAAAAAAAGTCATTAATTTCTACACCAGTAAGAAAAACAATTCTTTGCACTTACCTAACATTTGATTGTCTAAAAAACATTTTGTTTAGTCTTTCAACAAAAGAAAGATAAAATGACAGAGCTAGTGTCTCGCTTCTGTACGCACTTTATTTTTTTAAAAACTTTTTAGTGTTTAACACCATTTGAGACAATGATTTCTGTTTTAAACTAAATGAGACAACTCAAGATTTTGGACATGCGATATTCCTACTACACGCACGAGTATTTTATACTCAGGGTTCCTGGTACTGTACAGTGCTTCTCTACAGTAAGAAAATATTCCAAACTATTTTCTTATTTCTTTTTTTTTTTTAATAAAATATTTTTTCTCAAAGGGTTTTTTCCTTTCTTTTTTTTTTTTCTTTTTAAATCAACACATAAAAGTTAATGGAATGAGTCATGTTCCACTAAGAGTAAAATAATTATAATAATAACAAGAATGTACATTAGGACAAGCTTGGTCCATTAAAAAGGAACATGTAACTACTGTATTGCTTTACATCCACGCAGCAGATATATACAACTTGGCACATTAAAAACTGGTTTTCTTATAAGAACATCTAAAACAGGACTGTATATGCATATGTACGTCTGAAAGACAAAAAAGCAAAGCCATTTTAAAGGGGCAGCGTACGGCGGCCACCCCCTCCCTCTGCCACAGCCCGGTGACAGCGCGGGGGCTCTGGGCGCCGGGGGGCCGGCGGGGGCAGCGCGGGGGGGTCCTGCTGCCACTTTGGTCAGGGCAGAGAGAGAGGGCGGTGCGAGATACACTGTCTCTTAATTTAAGAGACGGACATTTTAAGCTGTACAACCAGAACACAAGAATAGTGTTAGCAGTTGATATATTCTACAGTTCACAACAAATACTCGCTCTGAATACTGCTTGACGGTTCATGTAGTGAAGTTTCCTTTTTTTTTTTTTTCCTTTTTCTTTTTCTTTTAACAGATTTTAATTTGCACAACACACTAGACACACGAGAACCACAGCTTATCAAAAAAACCAACAGCAATGGTGTTGTCAGGATTTGACTTGCTTTATAAAATTTCTCTGCAGAAAAAAGTGAAAAAAATCACACCCCGCCCCCTTCCCGACGCAGAACAAGTGCCTCAACCAGCCAACTCCTGCTTTGCTCCAAGGTGACTTCGGAAGTTTCTCCTTGTCACAGACCAAAGGTACGTGTGTGCACTGGCCGTTCCACGGTGAACCTTTCGCACGTTTGGGTACGTTTCTCTCTTCTTGGAACTTGTGCAAATCGGAAGCCACAACTTTAGGGCAGCCTTTAATTTTAAGCCACTGGGCCTTCACCCTCCCATCTGGATCTCATTCACTGGCATGGGCCATGGTGGTGCCAAGAGTATCTTGTACAATCACAGGTTAATTGGTGAACATGGGGAATATTCTCATCAGAGTAAGTCAGTCCTTATCCTTCTTACCTCCCCAATTTTTTATTATTTTTTTTTTTTCCTCTGAGTGGGAATATCAAGCAAAAATAAATTAAATTTGACCATCCTGAACAATAACCACGAGGTTTTTCTCAGTACCTAACATCAATACAAGGCACGCCCAACAACACACACACCATAAGAGCACTGCAGAGCAGGGCAGGGCAACCTGCCAACCCAGACATCTAAGTGCTAACTGTTTGTATATTTGTCAGTTTTCTGCTGCCCTCTTTTCCTTTGCTGGTGCAGAGGAAGTTGGGCTCCTGCCCTCAGTCCTCAGCAGACCTTGTAGCAGACTCCAGACCACAGCTTCCTCTCGTGGCATCACTTCCTGAAGCTGCTCTCCGGGATGGTGAGCGTGCGCCGCCTCAGTTTTCTTCCTGATCCTTCCTCCAGCAAGTAAGTGACATCAATAGCTGCAACAGACCACAGGCTTTTGGTAAAAGATGGTTGATACGAGTAACAGTTCTTCTATTTCCCTATTCACAGTTCTTTCAAGGATGTTTCCATCCACAGTGATATTTAAAACTCCACTGGACAAGGTGCTGAGCAACCTGATTGAAGTTTGAAGTCAGCCCTGCTTTGGGTCACGTTTGGACCAGACGACCCCCAGAAACCCTCCCACCCTGAATTAATGCAAAATAATCATGGACTCATGGAATAAGTCTGAGAACACGAAAGTGACTGGACAGAGCTTTAAATTAAAACCAGAGACATGACCAGTGCCACTGCTGCACCCTCACTGTGCAGCTTAGACAATACCTACAGAAGTTACTCAGAACCCAGTGGAAAGCTCATTAAAGGTCAAAAGAGACTTTCCAAATTCTCTTCAGTCTTTCTTTGCATGTCTGTTGTAGACACAGAATGATGGGGGGGGGGGGGAATTTGTCTTCAGACCGATTTGTGATTACTAAAAATATTATACAAAACACTGTCAGTTGTAAGAAATTTCATTCGGATTTAGTTAAAATTGCTACTGTTGCAAAAGAAAACATCACTGCAAAGAAAATTAATTATTAATAATGTCCACTAGCGATAAATTCACACAAAAAACATTTATTTTGTCAACACTGCAGCGAACTGAAAACAAACCTGCAGAAGAAATGCTATTGTGTAATCATAGCATAAAATCTCACCATTTTTCCCTGGGATTTTCTCTAAGAGGTTTAGCAGGATTTGATTAAGTCTCTCTCTCTGAATATGCCGCCTTTCCTCTGGAGTGCACAGCTGCCTTGTGTCAGAATTGCTTTCTTCCACCTTTTTATCAGTTTCACAGGTCTCACTAGAGACTGCCTCTTTTTCTGGCTCCTCTAGGCTAGGCATCTCCCTTGAAGTTTGATCTTGATTTCCTAATACATCCTCAATAAGTGGAAGAGAATCATCTTCTTGGTTTAAGTCTTTAATCTGTGGTTTTGAGCGATCTGTTTTCCAGGATGATCTAGCAGGAAAAGAAGGGTTCAAATACCACAATTTTTCAGACACTCACCTGAAAGACCAATTTCTAGGGAGTCAGAGACTTCTCAGTAAGTAGGGGCCTTTCTGGGATCTCAGACATTTGACTTAATACATGCACTGAAACCTGCCAGTTACTCTCTACGGGAGGCTACGTTCCTATTACCTTGTTTGCATCATGTCACATGCAGTCTTTTAAAAACAAATTGCTTTTTTGTTTTGATTTGTAAAGGTTTTTATCTTCCGAAACAGTTGAGCTCAGCACTCACCGATGTTTTTCTGCAGTAGTGGTGGCTCCTGATGGGTGTTTTTAAAGGCTCTAACAGAACTGAGAGAGTGCATCGGCCCTGGCTCCTCCCACAATGCGAAGAGGGGCAGCATGCTCGGGGATCTGATCCCCCTTTGTGCGGGAAGGCTGGATGCTCTTGTTCCGGGCTCTGCCAGCTCCCACATTCAGCTGCTTTTGCTAACTTTCAAAACGGCTTCTGCAATCTTCCTTACATACATTATTAAGGAACACTAAGGCTGCTTCTATATTCTATCCATCCCCACTTATTCCCTTTTATCTCTCTGAAAGTTTAGAGGATTGCTTTAAATAATTTAATCTTATTATTTCCATAGCACCCAGGGGAAGTGGGTAGGAAAAAGAGTGGACCCTTGACAAACAAACAGGATTATCTCATCTCTTCTCAACAAACAATCTGAGAGGTAAAACTCACCTGCCTCCGTTCCTCTTGTAGTTGTCTGGTACATAATGAGGCTATAACAACAGTAAAGATTATGTTTAATATCAAATAAAACTCACAGTGGAAGAAAGTCCTGGACAATTAAATACTCTGGAAGTACCAATACAGGAGACTCGCCTATCTGGCCCTTTGGAAATGCCAGTGCACGGCTGGCACATCTCGCACATCAGACGAATCCAAAGGAGAAGGCAAAATCATGTAATAAGGATAAATGAAGAGCCAGACTTATTATCTGATTCTTTGTATCTTCTAAATAAATTTCAAGCCATAGATCACCATGATAAAAATCATCTTTGCTTTCTGCACAGCAGAAGTTTGGAACCATCTCTAAACTCACTATAAAAATCTCTCTGCTTCCAGGAAGAAAAGTGCTTACTTGCAAAAGATTTGCCAGATCTGATACCTCTGTGCTCAGAGACAAAGCAGTGCTGTGTAGGAGGACGTGCACAATGAAAAGTTGCTATTTCCAGGGAATTGGGGAAAATGAGCCAGTGAAATGAACAGATATTCAGATGGAGGATGTTAAGGGAAACTGTACTTCATGATTTTGCTGTCTATCTGTCTGCTGGATGTTTTTTTGACATCCATTTTCAGTGATAATTGTATATAAGTAAGCAGTATGTCATTTGATAGAGCAGGGAAATGGAAATAAGAAAATACTGCTCTTCTGTACTGGGAATCACTAGTCAAAGGTACTGCTGAAAACCATTTTTTAAGCAGCTTTGTTAGCCTGTCTGTGTCAGGTTTTCTCTCCTTCAGTGTAATCACTCCGTGTCTTAATAAACTCACATTGGTCTATAGTTTGTGTGACTCTCTAAAACATACACAATTATTTTACAGTTGTAGAACTGTGACTGAAAAGTGAGCTTTAAGATTTCCTTCACTCAGGAGTGGCTGAAATGAAATTAGCATCTAGATTTCGGTCAGAAACCAACCACTATCTCTAAACTTAGACATCACCATTCGTTCCACATCTGTTTGCTTTTGAACTGCAAATTCTCTGTCTACAGTAGATTTTTCTTTCCAAGCTTTCTTTCTAGCCAGCTTTTCATCCAGACTGTGTTTGCTTATGTGTCAGCTTCCTTCAGTTTACCAACTTTCATTCATAAACAGAGAGCCAAGGGCTTTCTAAAAATATGTCCGGTCTTCTAGTAAAAAGTAAGGAAGCTAACAGAAGAAACACTTACTGAAAAGTCTCTCTTGGGTGTGAGTTTCTTGGGGAAGTGGTCAAAGGCATAGGGCTTGGTGCAGACAGGGTAACGATTCCGGTGGATCTTGTAGAAGAGATGAGCTGATTTATCGAGGCGGTAATCACAAATATATACATCCTGCTCCTTCACGCCTTTTGGCCTCCCTGCAGTTTCAAAACAAAGCACATAGGAAAAAATGTTACTCAGATTCCAGAGGAAACACAAGAACAAGCCACACGCCGTGAGAAGCAGGGGCTGCCAGAGCTGTCTGGTGGGATGGCAGGCATGCTTGTCTGCCCTCCTTGGTTTGGAATCCCAGTAGTGGACACATCGCTACTTCAATTTAAGAGGAAAACCTGTATAATAAAATACACCCAAACTTTTGCAAAAACTATTATCAGCTGCCACCACTTTCTCTTCCCTGCCCACCACAATCCCACCCTGCTGCTGATCTCTTCAGTACTGGCCCTCCTGAAACAGAAATCACTGTCCCAGTGCTAAGGCAATAGTGCTTCCCCAGCTCTGACACTCTGTAAACATTGGCTACGGCCTTTTTACAGCAGTAACTCTTCTAGCATACTTCCCAAATTAATGGAAAGGTGTATTACACTTAATTACTCATCCCATTAGGTTTCCTTACCTTTGCAGTAGGTGTATAGGTCAAGAACACAGCACGTTCCCACCACAGCCTCTAAGGGGATAATTTCATACAATGGCACCCGGAAGAGCTCATTGTGATAAAACTTTCGAGAAGGGGAATGATGTGTTTCATGTGGACGGAAATAATGATGACCAAATGCAAACCGCTCCTCTCTGTTTGAAGGTGTAAAGGTAAGAGAAAGAGAGAAACAGAAGGAAAAAAAAAACCACAACTATTTCTATAAGCCCGTGATACAACTTTACTTAATGCCCTCCACTTAATTTTGAATTATCTATCTTGCACTTTTGCAATGACTGTGATGAAAAGCGAAGTCACATGAATATTACACGTTCAACTTTATCTCCTTCAGGAAGTGGAAATACTCCCAGTGTGACTCTCCATGAAGACAGCAGACTTACTGTGCTGCTATCACTGGGGCATATGCATTTAATCGTGTTACAGTGGCTTAGCAAGTCAGTGATCGTTAGCTGAGCCATTCAGCTGCCAGTGTGTATTCTCAGCCTATTCCAACAGTGAGGAAAGTGCATCAACTTTTATTGCTTATCCCTTGCTTAAACCTCCAACCTTACATGTCTTTACTTTGCAGTTGTGGAGCACAAGCAGAGACAAGTGGAAAATCATCAAGCCTTTGTAACTGAACCATGCTCAGTCCTGCATTTTTAAGCTACGACAAGACTTCCACAAAATTACTGTGTTTTGACAGGTAGGTATATGGAATGGCTCAAATTTAAAAGATGCCTTGAACATACTTCTCATTTTTCCAGAGTTTTTCAATGCGGAAAATATCGAGTTTCTCCCTGTTGATGTGGGACAGCAGCCGATACGACTGCCGGACAGGGTGTCCATCTGGAGTTCTACGGCTGTCTCTCATCAGGTAAACACAATCACCTGGCAATAGGCACAAAATACACACCTGTAAAGAACTTTTCATGAGTCCAGCACACCAAAAATAGAGGAGTAAATGGTTGCATTAAAACTAACATGACAGAGCTACCTAATGTTGAATTGTAAAGTGATGCAAAACCAACGCAGAACCCGCAAAAGGAGGAAGGGTTACCTCGATCATTTTCACAAAAGCTTTATAGCAAGAGCTAAACATAACTTGGATTGTACGTCCAGACTGAAAACATAAACATGTAATGAATCAAGATAAATGATGATGTAACAAAGTAAGGTTTGATTAGGAAAATGTGTAAAAAATTAGTGATAGCTGCAATGTTTAAATCTTTAAGATTTAAGAGAAAAAATACTTAGAGAGAAGATTTTTATTAAGGAAATAAATCATTGACTGAGAAGTCCCCAAGCCTTTGATTATTCCAGCAGAACTCAAGACGCATAGCTCAGGAAAGGTAAACAGAACTCAAAAAGGGCTGAACAAATTGACATTCCTGACAACTAAAAAAGTCTTTCCCAAGTGCAACCCCTAAACAGGCCTGTAAACTTCTATTGATTAATTTAATCCCAAAAGCAAATTAACTCTTTAATTCCTCTGCTCCGACCTGTGAAACAGCATTAAAAGTATTTCCTCTCTGCCCCCCAGGACCTGACTGCCACTCTTACTTGTACACTGCAGCTTTCTTTGTGACAATGGTTATTGTTTGATAGGCTGAAAATACACCGCTCCACTCAAAAAGCCTTTCTCTTTTAGGGAAAAAGTTAATCAATAAAGTTCACCAAGAACCTGAAGAGTCTCAGCGGGAGAACATTTGAGAAAGTCAGAAGTATTACTGAAAATATTGTTGGATTTAGTATATAATATTTAAAAATCAATTCCATCTTTTCTGTTATTTATCTCACAATGAGCAAAAACCTGGGAGGTCCCAAGTCATAAAAACTTAAGAAAAACTACCCTGGGTAAGATCAAAGGTCATAGAGCAGAGTATTCTATAGAAAAGTGGGCGGTAACAGATGCTTAGGAGGAAAACGCGTAGGAATAAGGCATGCACAGGAAAAGCCTTCCCATGGTTTTCCCTCCAGGCTTCCTTTAATCTCTGTTTTACGGACTTTTAGAGCTAAGTCTACAGCTGGACCACTGCACATAAATAGGCAGGGATTAATCCTTCCTCCAAGAATTTGCCTAATCTTTTTGGAACCATTTATACTCCCGACCTCTCCGACTTCCCATTGCAATGCTTTCCACAGTTTAGTTATGTTTTTGTCAAAAACCACTTCCTATTGTTTAAATGTGTTGCCAGCTAATTTCAGTGTTTGTTCCCTAATTTCTACATCGCTGCACTTTCCTGTGCCACTCATGATTTCACAGACCTTTACCATATCACCCTCCAAATCATCACGTTCACAGCAAAGATGTTTCATATCTGATTATCCTCGTCATCACGCTTGTTTTTACAAGTGGTACGATACTCTTTTTGAGATGGGGTGACAAGAACAGTGCGCAGCATGCAAGAGACAGGCACACCATAAGATTACGGAACGGCACAACTACTTTTTCTATTTTGTTCATAGTCATTTCTAATACTCACTTTGCCTTTTGGACTCATGTTGAACACTTCTCTTACTTTTCCATTAAATTGCAATGACTCCTGGATTTTTTTCCCCTAAGCACATACCTATTTTTGTGTATGTGCAGTTATATCTATTTTCCTTCCACGTGTATTACTGTTATTTAATTAGCAGGTTTGGTCTCAGTTACTTCCACAGCTTAGTAAAAAGTGCCAGGGAACCACAAAGTACGATACGGCTCCAGGTTCATGAACACCTCAGTTCTGTTCTCCCTTAGCTTATAACCACATTTAGGATTAAAGTGAAGGACGTGTAAGTATATTTTCCTAAGTATAGTATCATTTATCAATCTTGAGTAAGTTTAAAAGATGCCCCCAAGGGCTCCTCATATGCAAAAATCACTTTAAGGGTTGATGTTGTCACCTGTCACTGTAACAGTAGAGTACAATACATTGCCCTATTAAAAAAAATCCTCTGATTTAAACCAGAAATGACATGGGCCATATGGGCACTGACATTTGCCTACAACCATGAAGTCAGGTTTTCACCTTTCTGGTACACCAGGACCCCTATTAAACAAATAGGAGCTGTAGCTATAGGAAAGAGAGACAGAGTTTTAGTCTAGCTTAAGTAAAAAATGGACTGAAGACAGGATGACATAGGCTTGCATATAAGCTAGCAGAGTGCAAGCTCGTCAAGCGTTCAGTGTGTATTTGCTGGTGATTAGTCTGCACTCATCCACTGTATTAGGTCTTCTTACTCTCTGAACTAAAGCTGGGATAATATCTTCATTTTACTAAGTTACAGATTACTTTCAAGGAATCCACTTCCCTAATTTCTTTTAAAGACTCGTAGAGAAAAAAAGGAAGGTACATGCTGAGAGCAGCTGCTGGCCCCAAGCAGAATGTAAATAAAACCACCTATTTTTGGCTGTTATTTTAAATCAGCTGCTTTCAAATCTTCTTCCCTACCCTTTCAGTGAGAATAAAGCAACTCAAGTACATATTGTACCTGACTGAAAAAGGAGTATTCAGACAGAAATGTACATCAATACTCTCTTGCCCTAAGGATCAGGAAGCTTGCTTTCAATTCAAGTTTATCCAGACGTTACTACTACTGAAATATCTACCCCTCTGTCTCGAAAAGGGATTTATAGTTCTGTGTTTTCAAGGAAGAAATGCGGCTGCTATTGCTGGTGCATCAGAGATAATGCCATGTGACAGTTTCTGGCTACGTGGGTTTTCCAAGATCCATTCTGACTGCTGTTTATCACCTCACATCAGAGGTAGAACTTCTTGTTCACGCTGCAGGATGTGATGGACCAACTGATCCAATCTGTTTGCATAATCTCCTCGTTTCATGTGTTAGGTAATTTTTGCAGAGGAACCATGTCTGTAGTATATAACTCAACAACCTCAAGTAGAATTGTCAAGAAATTAAAACCCAAGTCCTCTAACCAGAGACTGAAGGACCCTCACTTATTTAGAGGGATTTGATCACAGTAAAGTGGGTGCACTCACACAGCTGGAAGCTTTTCAGCCTTGTTCCTCAAAAACACGAGTTCTCAAGCTTGGAACTGGAAGACAAACCAATTCAACGTGCAGATACAACTCCCCAGCAGCAAGGGTGGACCAGCTTCCAAAGGAAGGCAGTGCTCTCAAAAGCACTTTCAGTCTTTATTACAAGACCAGCCTCTTTCTAATTGACAACACATAGGAAAAATGTCATAGTCTATGCATGTAGTGACAGGGGGCTGGAGGTCATTATGGTCTCTTTTGCTTTGGAATCTGTAAACTACATGACCTTTTAGAAACCGGAGGGAGTAAAAAACTGTTTCTTCTACTGTATATGCCTGTGTGCCTGCATCACAACTTCTACAGACAGGTGTCGTGCCTCAGAACTTTTGGTGCAGAACTGAATCCACAGATTTCCCCTTTTTCTGCTGTGGCTGTGTATTCCCTTCTAGCACCTTCTGGTTATACACCTTCCTTAACCCTGTAACTGCAGAGGCATTTGGTGCCTAACAGTGGCAGTTTGGTCTCCTTTGTCCTCTGCTGATGGGACATGGACTTTAGCCACGTAAGGACTAACATTTCTCTAACTGAAGTCACCAAGATCAGATTAGAGGTACGTCAGTGAAATATAATGTCTCATGACAAAAATTACCTTAATGCTACGAATGACTGGAAGATGCCATAAAACCCAGCTAAAACATAATCCATTTTAATAGAAAACACAAAAGCAAGTGCCGATAGAACCCTAGAAAGTGAGTTACTCTCCAGCAAGGAATCCAGAAAAAAAAAGAAGAAATGAGAAAACCAAATGGCTGAACTCCAGACAGGATAGACAATGCAGAGCAACAATGAAAAAGGAAGACTGAATGCAAATTCTAGAATCCTGCAGAGGGGATTAAAAAAATACACTGTTCTTTGTCCTTTTTTTTTTTTTTTTTTAATTCTCCACTTTCCTGAAGACTCTCCCATTCCCTTCTAGCAAACATATCAACTGGTTTTACTCATTCAAGAGCAGTTCTCTTAATAATCATACAGGCTTCCTTCTAACCTTGTATGTATCTGTAGGATGAACTAAATAAATAAAAAAAATCAGTGAACTGAATGTGCCTCTGAAACACTCAGGGCTTTGAAGAAATGTCCAGAAAGATACACTTCAGGGAACAAACAAGCAGTAAGTTGGATGCTTTAATTACCACTCTACACTACAACGCTGAAGGCCTAATAGCCTTCTTTGCCTTCACTTCTAAAGGTTAACTACCACAAGTTGGCTCAGCATCTTCCTTCTCTGCCAGGAGAGCCCTATCTGTGCTAAAGGTAATTAATGTTTCCTCATCAACCAGGCTGTGAGAACTCTTACTATGTGTCACTCCCACAATAGCAAAGAGCGCAGCTTTCTACTTATAAAGATAAAAGCATTTCAAACAGGGTGATGCCAGAAATCTCTGTACACTCTTATCTGATGGAAATGACAGCAGCCACCAGAGTTAGCACATACCTTGGCGCAGCAGCAGATCATCCCGTAATAAGCATATATAATAAACACAGCCAGGCTGGGCATAATGGGGACGAGGAATCATGGGAACCTCCTGGGTGAGAAAAGAAAAAAAGGAAGGAAATTCTGAGATGTTCACCATCATCAGCACAAACACGGGGCTGATCTCCTTTTGGAAATACGCAGGATGGACAGAGGAGAACTGACACTTAACGTGATTAAACCTAAGCCAAGGAAGTTACACTATAAAGTGAGAATGCCACACTGGTCTTGCCAATCTTGATAAATATAAATGCAAGAGCTGCTTTAGTTTATAACTGTAGTAATGAAGAAACTTTTTTTTTTTACCCTATTCACAGAGCGAGGCTCACACTGCTCACACAAGTAGTGTTCAACATCAGAATTCACACCCATACAGTCACAGTGCTGCCAGACCTAGAAAAGATACATCCCAGTTAGAAATTCCTGTGATAGATTTTATTTACAAATTGCATTCCCATATTAAGGAAAGCAAAAAAACCAAGCTTCCTAAAGGAAATTCAAGATTTTCTCTGAACTATTTCACACTATATCAGAAGACAGACAAGGTCCCCATGCAACTGTTTGTGTAAAAGCCTCAAATTGTTGAAATTAATTCTGCTCGCCTAAAGACGAGCTGGCAGTTTCAGAGAAGTGCTAGCTCCTCCATACAGAAATGCAAGTGGCATTTCCTCTGTGAAAACAGAATCTCTCAATTCTCTTGGAGAGGAAATGAAAATCTGAAGAGGTAATTAATGCTACTAGCTACATGGAAACTGCTGGTAAAAGTTCCACTGGTCATGGAGAAGAGAAGAAGAGCACCAGGCTCCACTTTGTGTCCCCCCGGCCTCACCATGCACTTTTCACACTGGATCATGAGTCCTTCATCTTTGTAAAGGCCACAAATGCAACGGATCACGTCTTCGTCCTTCTCATGCCCATTTTCTTTTTCACAGACCGATGTCTCGCTGCTGTCAGCTTCACTTGCTGTTTCTCCCACAATTTCATCAATCTGGGCAGATGCCTCATGGCGAGCGTTATAGTATGCTTTCCGTAGCCGGCATACATCACGCCCAGTTGGAGATTTTCTGCCATAATATTTCTGAATAAAAACAAAACAAAGAAACAAAAATATTTTTTTCCAGGTTCCATGCTTTTGATGCATCCTCCTATCTGCATGCACCCTTAAAGGTGTCTTCACTAAAGCTGCATCCACAAACGTAGTATTCACCTGTCCATCTACCTCCTTATTTTGAGCACCAGGTCCACGTATCTTACATGTGACACAGAAGAACGAGGTACCTCTTCCAGAAGGTACTGCGGTTTCTTTAGGTTAGCTATTCATGCATGTTCTTGACCTTCTATTTGTCTGACCTAATGCAACCAAAAAGCACTAAGAGTAAGCTGAAGCACACGACTTGCTATCAACGTCTGTTCATCACAAATGGATCATCACAAGTTCTCTTTCTCTATTTTTCTCCTTTCATTACTGTGAGTCAGCAAGAGCGTTAAACGAGGGTATATCCCCACTGTTTATGCAATAGCTTAAGGGCAGAGAGAGCCTCACCTCTGCATTCCGGAAGACCTTCAGCATGTCCCCATCAAAAGCTTCCACAGTTTTATAATAGCCCGTCAAGATCTGTTTCTCAATTGTGGCAAGGTCCAATGGGTCAGAGATCTTTTCATAATAGTCTGCATTTCTAAAATGGGAATGTATGCACAATGTCATTTTTGCTCACAATTCAAAGCTGTGCAAATCCATTACAGAAAGCTATGGGTTGCTCTGAGAAGCAAGTCCTTACTTTTTCTTTGGGGGTAGGTTCAGGAGGGGAGCTGCAAGAGCCTGCCTGGAGGAATCTGTAACAGGAACACGCACTTTAGCAACATTTACTTGAGTGAAACTTAAAAAAGACAAGTAGCTAACAACTTCAGTCTAGGTTAAAAAAGGCTCTTCTACTATCTGAGGCACAGGGAATTGAAACGCTTTTGCACTTCTAGAAGTTGGTTGCTGTAATCAGACTACATGTATCAAAATGGAGGATAGTTTCCTTGCAATTCTGTCAATTGTACCATTTTGCTGAACTACTGAAAAATCAATTTAAAAGGATAGCAACATCTGCAGATTCTGGTGGCAGAGGAATGGGTTGAGGATAAAGCAAAGTGATTACTGGTAGCAGGAGAAAGAGGGAAAAAAACCAAAACAAAACAAAAAAAAGGAAGGTTATTTAATGTTCTGAAATAAATTATTTTTTCCCCCCAGTATTTTCCATTCAGAGAGCCCATTGTTGTAGAGGCTGAAAAAGTCTCCATGGAGATTTTTTTTAGGAGTGTCACCTTCACCTTTATAGGATATGATGCTGTCACATATTTCCTTGAAGATTTGTGCTAGGCGGGCAGCACGAGCAACTTCAATATTCTCTTCAGCTGCAGCCAAGCGTCGTGTTCTCACAGAGCGGGAGGTCTGAAGGGCTGAAAACTGGGTCATGAAGACATCTGAAAGAGGGCAAAAAAGAAGTATCTCTAAATAAAAAATTAAAGATCATCTTTTCCTATCCAGCAATTCCACCACCAATTATTAAAATTAACATGTTTTCTAAGCTACTATAACAGTAAAAGGCTTCAGATTCATACTCCTGAGTCAGCCCTCACTGCTTATAGCTCATCTAAATGGTTAAGCTGGTTATCAAAGTATTTTATGTTGCTGGACCAAATACAGCATATGTCATTGAATTCACCCAAAATACTCACTTCCCAACCTCTCATGTACCTGACAGTGGGGACCAAATCCTGCATGGCTGTGAAGATTAAGGTCCTACAAATAGAGTGCTATTTCTGGAGCAGGATTAACACATTTTTTTCTGATAGTCATATTTTTGTCCCATTCCCATAACGGACTGCATGCCAAAAAGCTTTGTTCTCTAAAGGCCTGAAATCCATAGAATTATGAGGATAAATGACAATTCTCAAAGTCAGAGCAACTGTTTCTGGTCTAGGGATACAGAAAGCAGAAAACAGCCCTTCTCTGAAAGGGTCCAATCATGGAAAATGTTGAGTGTCATCCTCCTCCTCCTCTGATAAACCACTCCTGATGAAACGTGAGCCTCGACAGCTTCTACCAAGACTTGAGAGAGATCGGGGCTGCTGGGGGAGCACAAACAGATCCAGCAACCAGACAAATGGTTTATACAGTACAAAATTCTCATTCTTAAGAAAATAGCAGTAAGTGTTTCAGAGGAAACTGCAGGGTCCCATAATGCAAAAAATGCACTGAAACAGTGAAAGAGCTTGTCTTACCCTGCTATGTAAAGGTAAGGGCATACATACACAAACACAGACATAGGTCCTCTTGTCTGCATTGCATTCCCTGGATGTATTACAAAAGGTATAAGGATCTTACAGTAACTATATTTGATTTATTCACAGAGCTTGTGTACACTCTTCACGGGCATGTCATAGAGGTTCTCAAAGGAGCAACCTGAGGACCCTGTGCTGGCCTCACCAGATTTAATGTTGCCGTCATCCCGACAGATTCCATTCCAGCGGTTGTAGAGAGACGTGGTGTGGATATTGTCACTGACGTGCTTCACTTCCTCTTGCTTTTGTCGAATCTTTTCCCAGTTTCGTACCAAAAATACATGGTGTTTTAGCACAAAATTCCTACAGAAATTAGAAAAACATTCAAGAATCACCTCCTTACTGTAAAATTAATGACTTAATGCGGGGAAAAAGACAGATATTGAGAGGTACACTTCTGTACCTTCTCTCCTCAGTGGAGAGGAATTTCACCTTAGCTGGTTAAAGGAGAACTAAGAACTGCTTACTCGGGCATTTCATCACGCCCTATCTTACAGAAAAAAATAATTTCAACTTTTGCACAACACTCAGTTTCTGAGGAAAATCCCACTGAAATCATTCCTTACCTTTCTCTGTTAGACATGGGCTTCATCTGAAGCTGTGGTGTCAGCCTTGTTGGCGCGTTCACACTTTCACTGGGTTCCTCTGGGATGTGGCCCCTCTGGAAAACAGATCATCCTGATAGACAGGAAAAACTGTGCCAAGAACTTAGCAAAGCAGTAAAAGTAGTTCCTGAGACAGAACTTGTAGTTATCTCTATAGTATTTCTCTGAAGTTTAAAATATACAGTTTTTCAGTCTGATGGAACAAACTGATTTCCTATTAACCTTTATCCATGAAAAAAGCTGTCTTTACTACTTACTCTCTTCTTTAGTTTGTGCTTTGACTTCCTTTTCTCTTTCGACCGTCCAGGCCTTCTGTGGGTGCTCACAGGCTGATTGCTTTTGCTTGAAAGTCCATTCATTCGCTGACTTTTACCCCCAATTATTCCTCTGCATTTGTCAAAACCACATTTGCAGAGTTGCTTTGGAAAAAAAAACAAAATTAAATAAACGCCTAAACATTTAGATTATCTCTCACTATCGTAAAGAACCCATTCTGTCAAATACAACACAGTAATAGTTTTGTTAATTGACCTTCAACTTTACAGCTCTGTTTGTCCTTGGTGAGTTTTTTGAAGGTCTTGCACTGTGATCCTTACCTGTTTTTCAACATTAAATGAATGAAAATTGTAGTCGTAAGTCAATTCAGTACCAGCAGGCATATCTTTAAGTGCATACAACCCAATCCGGTAAACACCATTAACAGACCTGCAGGGAAAAGCCAACAAAATATTCCCAATAATTAAAAAGAAATTGTCTTTGTCCACATAGTGGAAGTGTTAAGAGACAGGAAGCAACACTTCTGCTGTGCCCTGGATTATGCTTATTCTTCATTTCTACTGTTCTCTTGTTTACCTCTTACAATAAACTCTGAAAGCCAAAAAAGTGAATACTTATTTACAAAGAGTAGGAAGTTGGGCTTCAAATAGAGAAGCTACAAACTACACTGGTTATCACTGCAGACCCACTGACCAACCGCCAAGGTTCAGGCCCTCACCCTAAATCAAGAGCTTACACTAATCATCATGCCTCATCTCACAAAATGCACGAAAATTCACCGCCTCTCCAATTCTTTTACTTATTTTTTGTGTTGGGATTTTAAAATTTAAAACTTGATTTACTATTGCTTAAATCCACTAGAATTATCTGAGAATCACAAGCTCCTCTGCTGTACTGCCATCACGGCTGATTCCTATTACGACCCCCTGCTACTTCACTGTAAGTTATTCACTACAAAGTTCTCAGAAGTACTTCCTACTAGTCTGGCACTGGATTTCTTCTGATAACACAGTACTGATATGACACAGGGTGTGCTGAAATAAGACTACTTCCCTGTTTGCCTACTTTAAAAAAAAAATAATTTGAGTTGCCAGGAGGAGAGAATATACACACATAGATCATTTTACAGCATCACCTAGGCTTCAAGATTTGTAGCAGCTTAACAGTATGACAAACAACAAGGATTTGCCTTGCCAGAAAACTTAGATCCAAACTTAGATCTACAAGATGTCCAGCACTTGAAAGCATAACATTGCTTCTCTTGTGCAATGCAAACGTGATGGTAAATATTATTCACACTGTTCAGCTTGATTCCCCTCCCTATTCTTAGATCAGATTCTCCGAGATGATCTGGTTATCTAGATCTTAGTCACTGGTATACCAGTCTTCCAGTAAATAATTTTCTTACCATTTCTGCATCTCACAGTTAGGATTACAGCTGTGGTTGATAAAACGAGCTTCATTGCCCATACGATAACTATCTATCACCATTCCACTGTCTAAATTCAGGCAGTAATGGTCACTGTGATTATGGTACTGTTCAATCATCCGGTTCCTAGGAAGCAACACAGGAAAGTTATTTGTGATTCTGCTTGTTGCTGCAAAGCAAACAGGGAGTAACATAGTAATAGCACATTCAAGAATTCTGAGAGAGGGTTTTGAAGAAAAAGCAATTATAATCTTTTATATTTTATAGAACCGTACACCTAGAGATGGAGGAAAACCATTATTATACCTATTTTTATAAGTCAAGGCCATTGACAGAGCTTGGATTAGAATTTAGAAATTTGCTCTTCTGGAATGCTCCCTTTTGTGTTCTGCAGATTATTTGTATACATTTCATGTTGATAACCTGTGTATGGAAGAGAAAATGCAAGTATACATTCTTTGGTGTGTATATGTAGGCATGTGTACAACAATCGGCTTCTTCCTTTCATTAGCTGGGACGGGACACAACTCCTGGAATTACATCCATGGATTACAGCTAGCTCTTTTTAGCAAGAGAGCACGAGTAACAAGAGTCAGTTGTGTTAGCAGTTATCTCTGTATGAGAAGACTGCATCTGTCTTTTGTTGGAGCTCTGAGAGTAGCAAGTATGCCCCTCCAATCTCAATTATCTTACGATGCTACGGAGTTAACAAGAATACAATTTCTTTCATTGGTTATTAATGCTTCCACTTGTTCTTTTTTCTTCACACCTACCTGCAAAAGCTCATTTCCCTTCCTGCTCCATTCTGCCCCTCAATTCTATCCTGCACAGTTCAAACCCTGCACAATACTCATAATTATATCAAATTCAGATTCACTTGTGGCATTTGGCATTTACAGAGCAGATGTGGCAGATGATGCATTCCACACGCTAATCATTCCTCTCTATTTGACTGAGAAAAACTTGGTTGATCAAAAAAGCTGAATTCTAAGCCTGTGACCAGAAAAGCATTCTTTTTTTTCCCTGCTTCTCTCCCCTTCATTTCTGTCTAAGGATTTCCCAGCAATTATAATAGATACTAAAGTCATTTATTGAGCCTTCCATGCTAAAGCAGCAAATAAATATTTCTACCTGAATTCTTGCTCACTAACAACTTCTCCCAGATATTCAATGATAAACTGTCCTGCTTTCAGGGGTTCTTTGGTACGAATACCCCATCCTTTCTCCTCAGCCCGGAACCTCTCCAGGCACTGCACCCATTCATGCCTCTGTATCCGCTGATTGCAACACTGTTCACCACAAGGGCAGGTGTTTGGTGAACACTCCGCAAAGATCATCCTAAAATAAAAAACAAAGAAGTTAAAGGAAGGTGAATAGCATACTTTTAGATCTATTGTACAGGTAAAAAGGAAAAAAAAAAAAAAAAGGAAAAAAATTCCTCTGTTAACCAAAGGTTATTAAAGAACTAAAATGCTTCTTGTTTTCCAGGTATAATTCAGACAAAGATTCACAGTCTGGCTCTCACTGCTGTTCAAAGAGCAAAATGGAGCTTTTTATGGGATCTGCCTCTGCTGAAAGAGGTAGGGGAGCACACACGCAGCAGAAAGTTATCCCGTATGCTCTGCAACAATACTTTTATTACTGGGGTTGCATCCAGCACAATTCTTTTCTTAAGATATCATTAGTTGATGTGAAATAATACATCTATTGAAATTGTCTTATCATAGTCAGTCAAACCTATTTCTAACCTGTTAAGACAATCCTCCACACAGCCCTTTCCGTTGTCATCGTCTGGTTTCTTACAATTGCAGGTAGTGGCCTCATAGCCAGAAAGAGGCTTGACATCCACATAGACATCTGGAGAAAAAAAAAACAAAAACAAAAAAACAAACCCAAACAGGGAAAAGAATTCTTTCCAGGTGAAAAAACAGAACTATTTATATACAATATTTTCATTCCAATTACATAAAGCAAAAA
The DNA here is from genome assembly GCF_031877795.1 of Strix aluco. Classification (NCBI taxonomy): domain Eukaryota; kingdom Metazoa; phylum Chordata; class Aves; order Strigiformes; family Strigidae; genus Strix; species Strix aluco. The sequence continues at coordinate 3,081,577 of NC_133960.1, forward strand.
AAGAAGGTGGAAGTGTCTTTAGTAGGATGAAGAGCATGACAGAAAGGAGGGTTGTCATGTGAAAATTCCACAGTTAACACATTTTAGTAATAAGATTTTACTTACTAGAACGGATTTTTTTATAAAGTGGGACATCTGGCTTTTTATACAACTAAAAGGAAGAGAAAGAAAATTTTAATACATTGCATAAGTGCATCTGTTATTCAAAAGAATCAGGGAAATTATGTTCTGTACATATGTAACAGTTTTGTAATCATTACTAGAAAATACATCTGCATTCTCTTCTTCAGGCTCAGACTACGCTAGCAAATAGGTCAAAAGAAGTCCCCAAATAAGTAGAACTTGGGCTTAATGAGTTAGCTGAGCAGTTTTTCTAACATATTGTTTCCCATACTATCTGAGCAGAGCAATATGGGTAACAGACACAATGGGGACAGACTATTCTGAACAATGCTGTTCTTTTCAATACTGAAGAGTAATTATTTAAATCTACTTTGGAGAAAGCATCTTTGGTGGAATTATCATGTGCCAACAATTAAAAAAGTGAAAAAGAAAATTTAAGGTGCTTATCAAAACGGTTGGACTCAATGATCTTAAGGGTCTTTTCCAACCTAAATGATTCTGTGATTCTATGAAAACTGTGACTACAGGTAGGAGCCAAGAGAAATGCAGATTCATCTTCTAATTAGAGAAACTTCCTCTGCAGATGGAGATGACTAGAGGGAGAAGGGAAGCTTAGATCACAGTTCATAACTTCACATATATTCTATCCTTTCAAAGAAGCTTTAAGGAGTAATTTCAAATTATTACATATTTCACACACATTTACTGCATTGATAGCCTTCCCCCACTAACACATGTGGCAGATAGGCACTGGACAAACCCCAAAATCTATAAAACCACTGTACAAACAAAACTACTCTGTAAGGGGTTTCAATAGTCTAGGCAGATGTGGGAAATGTCAAGAAAATAGATCATATATATATTTATTATTTATGTAATATTGAATAGGTAAGATAGGCAGATGTAAGTAATCTTCAATACATGGCAAGAAACTGTCCTTGGCTGAAATGTCAACAATGATCATTACTTTAAGATTAGATTTTGGTGGTATTACAAAGAGTAGCTGGAGCCACAACCATCTGGGAATTTGTCTTGCTCATTTACATGCTTAAGTTACATGTCTGAGAGCGCTTTCTTGCTGTAGAGCTGGGGAATGATTTACCCTCCAGCCTTAAATCCTGTGTTAAACCACTTGGTGGAAACTTCTCAGGGAAAAAAATATTCCTATTTTTAGGTTTGCACATATTTAAAGCTCTTTAAAAAGAATGAGACTGTTAAACAGTTTCTCTTCTTTCCTCAGTATGAAAATTTCAGCTTGCAAGTGAAAAATAAATTCCACTCTGCTGGGACTGATCCAAGAAAAATAAGGCCTGAAATTTCTCAGTGCTGTTGGCAGTACATCTGAATTCTCCTGAGGCATGTCTAAAACAAGATCATTGCAGAAAGCAGGCACACTACCAAAATAAAAGTCTGCAGCAAAATTAATGACTTTTTTCAGCAGAAAACCACAGGATTGCTATTTTGCAAGAGATGGAATAATGGAAATTATTCACATTAAATACATATGCAAATCCCTTTCTTCCTCATACAGTGGCAGGAACAAGAATATTCATCAATATACAGGATGTATCAACACAGCTTTCATGTAAGAATCCTGCTATTTTCTTTCTAAGACTTCTGATCATAATCTTGGCAAACCAGTAACTTTTTATCTTGTACCTGATTGTGTTTCCACTGCCAGAGGATGTCGTAAGGCAGCTGGAAGTCAATTCTCTTTTGTCTGAGATACTTTCCTGAAACAAAAAGGTTTGTAAGTCACACACACTCATATTCACATATCCCCAAGAGGAAAAAGAGCTGCTCCCAGGCACAACGCCAAATTCTGACAGGGCCTCTCGACGTCTGAAAGTCAAAAAGGCAGAAGAGCAGAATCCTCCCAGAACATTTTGTTTGTTAGTGGCAAGCACGGGGAAGAGCCCTCCTTGATGTTATCTTCTGCATTCTACTCTGCTGTCGCAGTCAGGTTTAAACCTTTACCGACAGCGAGGAAAGCTGCTGTCTCAGGTACAAGCTGCCTGGTGAGGCAGGTGGCAGAGGAGAGCTGCCTTCTGCGCTGCTGACGATGGTACTGGTGCCACTGAACTCCAACAGTCACCTTAAACTCTTCAGAGCAGTGCCAGGAACCCACAGGTGTTCACCCAGGAGGGGTCACTGAACGTGAGCTGCTGAAGGGACAACAGCAAATAATGGACAAAACTGAATTCACTAACCACTAATAACCTCTGTGGAGAAATCTCCAAGTTGACACTTTCTCCTGAGCCTTTCTGCATACACATGAATACAGTGATTTAGCACAGAGAACAAAATCTGCACGCACAATTCATGCAAGCTGGTAAATCACAATATTGTACTCAAAGAAACCGAATTAGTTTTGAAAACATTATCCAAGCCTGTTCCTGTGACCTTTACCAAAAGAGACTTAAGAACAAATTCAGACTTGGCAAACACATTCCTAAATGTTTCGGAAAGACTTCAAGATGATCTATATTTTCAGCAATAACTGAAACTCAATTTAGACAGGAGTCACTACTTTCACTGCAGATTCTTTCTCTATTCTAGAATTTACTGTCACCCCTAACCTCTTCCCCAAAGAAGGAAACTCACCCATTACATACTTCGTTAATACAGGACCTGAGGTCTGACACAAGTGCTAGCTTAGTTCTAGCCAAGATTAAAATGTTCTCTTATCATTTTATTGGAATACTGTGTCACAGAATTGCAGCGAGAGGAGTGACTAAGGATGAGGTGTCAGTCCCATGTCTGATTTTCCCAGCTTTTCTAAATGTTAACAAGTGCCTTTATGTTCCTCCAGCAACAGTCTCTGGTTTCATGTAAATTCACACACGCATACCCCCACCAGTGGAAAATAAAAATTGTAATGTTTTCCTTACAATTTACTCCTAAATCACTTTTCATTTTCAATGCTGTATTCATCTATAGCAGGTTCCAGGAAAGAGCTAAATCTGCCGGGAATTTGCTTTCACATCTATGACCTCAGCAGGCAAAACAAAAGGCTCTTTCAGGTGCCCTGGCACCGTGCCTGGAGTGCATGGAAGGTCCCTCCAGCCCTCGTCAAGTGGGCACTAGTGCAGTCATCTGGCAGAGTCCTAAACCTCGGAACTCTGCTCTGCAGTTAAACCACTCTCCAGCTCCCCGATACAGAGCAATCGAAGCAGCTTTAGCTTCAGTGCAGGACTTGTTGGTGTCTGCTAGCACAAACAAATGTGGCGTCGGGGCCTCGTCAAGAGAAAAGAGAACAGGATCGTGGCACTGCAAACTGAACCTGAGCATCCCGACAGATGGTTTGGTCACGCAACAGAGTTATATGACCCAATTCAAAAAGGAATCGAGCAAGGTCACGTTTTTGAGAATTTAAATTAACACCTTCAGTTCTGAAACCTGTTTTGCAGTTCCTGATTCACAGAGATCTGTCAAACTCTTCGCCTGCTACGACCTCTCCGTGAAAGTCAAAGTTGTGTACGGAGCAAAAAGTTCAGTTAAAGAAGACAAAGCAGCCAAACATTTGTGTTTGATGGGACTAACATTTCTACTGAACAAGGTGGAATTTCCCAAACTCTCTTTGCATGACAGCACTTGAAGTAAGAAATCACAGCATTTTAAAAGCTGAAACAATTACATGAGAAATAAATCAATCTTGGTTTATCCTGGGAAATGACATGAGCTGCAAAAACGTTAGTCTGGGAGTTCATGACCACCCTTCTCCAGGCAGTCCAGTCCAGTGGGCTGGGTTTGTGAACAGCATCCTGGAACTCCATGAGTTCTAAATGCTCATGCTAGCCTTAGGTTATGGCTCCTTCCTGCAGAAGACACCCCAAACCTCATTTCTGTTCTACCCGAGACCTCAAAATGGAGAGGAAATAAAAACTTATGTAATAGCAAAGTTTTTCATTCTTCCTCGCTTTTATCCATGCTTAAAGACAGACACCATTAAGTGCACGAGGACAAGGGGCATTTATTATTGCATGCTTAGTTTTTGAGATTTAACAAATGGTCATAATTGTCTCTGGCTGTTCTACAGTAATACTAGTTTGAAAAGGAGACTAATGCACTGTATTTAAGCAAAAGTATTACGGCAGTTAAAGCAGGTTTTAAACTAGACTGGTATATTCTTATGGTAAACAAAAAATGAGAACAAAGTTCATGTAGCAACAAAAAAAAGCCTCTCAAGTCAAACTTTTGCACTGAAGAACACAGACAAAGTTCATATGCTGACAGACATGAGTAACCTGGCAAGGCGATAAAATAAAAAGAGAAAAAAGGGAGAGAGGCAGAGAGATTGCAAAGTCCAGAGCACTTCCATGTCACCTAAGTGTGATACTTGTTTTCCAACAACTAAAACACACATGAAGTACCCACCAACGTGAATAGGGGCTGGAAACAATCCATGCTCATGCTCTCCAGGAGTGTACTCCAGCTTTTCTTTCTTTAATTGTATAAGGCGGCTCTTTGGACTGTGGATGACAGTGACAAAAAAAAAAAAAAAAAAAAAAAAAGAAAATCAGAATGAGCAACACCTGTCATTTGCAAAACCCCACATTTTCTGTTTTAATTAAGGCACGAATGTCTAGAACATCAGGCAAGAGAATAATAATAGAAATAGCCAAAACAATTGATTCCTAGGCTGCTTGCCAAATACACTTATCACATCCATTTCAAAACTCATGATTTGATTTTTCTCCACAACTACTATTCAGGCAACACCTAATGGGACACCATCAACTTTAAGTGCCTAGTATATGATATATAATTAATAACTAAAATTAAAAAAAATTGAAGAAGATCAAAAAATCTTATCTGATGATGTTTGCTCAGGTATTTGACACATTATACCCGTCTAGCGCCTGCTCTCCTAATTTGCTAAGAGCAAATGCTCACGTGCTACTCCTTTAGAAGGCTGTTGATCAAGAAAAGCAGAAAAAGAACAGAAATCAGAGTTAAAAAAGCAACAAGACACCCCCTTTACAGAAGGAAAAAATAGGAGTATGAAATAAGAATGGCTGTATGGGTCAGGCAGATGTCAAACCACTCAGCTCAGTAACCTGACTTTTACAAACATCTCCTCTTGGCTACTGACAAACTATGGAAAGAAAAAACTGATGGGGTTATATTTAGTACTGCAGCCCTGCAACATTCAGGAAAGATTTCTAAACATTAAATATACCGAAGATTAAAATTATACTGAAGCCTATTCAAGTTTACTGAAGTTTTTTAAGGGATTTATTTTAATAACTGGACATACAACTGAAAGCTGACTCAATAAAATGGTGATATTCTTGTTTAACTAGTGAATGGAAAACGCAAGTTCAAAACAAATGTTGAGATACAGATATCAACAACTGGAAATAATCACTGAAGGTCAGAAACAGAACTGATGGATGGCAATAATTTGCGGTTCATATATTCTTCTAGTCCTTTCTGGATTTCTGGTACTTACTGCACAAGTGTAACAAGTTACTACATTTTAGATAGTGAAATAAAAGCTAAGGCATACTGCTGAAATGAGGGCTCTGTTGAGCTAGATGCTGTATATACTCTTTTTTAAACAATCCTCCTTTTAACAGAGTTACATGGCAGGGCTCTAATTATGATACACTTGCATTTAACTTAACTTATACAGGTGGACACAGAGCTGTCCTAATCAAAAGCAGTAACGTTCTCTCAAACAAGAATGGCTATGGTTTTTAAATATTATGACTCTCTGTTTACTGATGGCAGGAATTAATTTCATTTGCTTTGGCAAACAGACAGCTCTGTTGCCCACCAGGCAAAAAATTACATTCTAGAGACGATTAAACACCCCTCACGCCCATCTTCTATCCTTCCAAGCTGTGCTGCACTCAATCACTAAGACTTGCAAAGAAAGCCCATACAGTAACGACTTACAAGACCTGGAAAGCAAGTTCTTATCAAAAGGAAATAGAAAGGTACTCTGAAAAGGCAAAGTGTGAACCTCCATTTCCAGGAGGCAAGCAAATCCTTAAACCAAAAGCAGAGAAAAAAGGAAAAACATTCAATAGAAGTGTCTTAATTCAGGCCAAATGTGCACCATTTAACACACACTTATTCAGTGTAAAGGAAGCCAATGGAAAAATAAATTATGGTAAATAAACTGCAAGGAGGAAACCAGCGTGGAAAGGAAATGCAGAAGGCAATTATCTAAACCCACAAAATATAACATTAATTTCTTCAGGCACTGCAGACACACCCGTCTTAGACTCAGCCACAGAGAACGCTGGGGAAAGCACCTACTCTGTTTTCCTTCCAAACACAGTGATGAAGTATTGTTAGAGGCATGTAAAAAACTTTTAGGACAAATCAGTAAGCTGAACAAAGGCCTTCAATACTTCAGGGACTTCAGAAGGAAAGGCTGAGATGTCAAAATAAAGCCTAAGTACTCATAAGAAAAGGGACTGTAGTAAAATAATAAGTATAAAGAATACACGGAGTTTTAGAAACATAAATACCATGCAAACAAAGCCTCATGAATTAAAGAAGGCCTCTCTACACTATCAAGAAAAGGTCTGTATTAACAGGCCCACATATTCCCACTAGGCAGATGATGAGCTATTTTAGGCTGGGGTTTCTGAGCACGCAATAAAGGTTCTGGTTTTGTGTTTAGCTGCTGTCTTCCTGAGCAGCCCTCTCCCATGCGCTTTGCTGAGGCATGCCCAGAGCCTTGCAGAAGCTTAAATTCGGTGTCAGGGCCCCAAGCACCACTAACGCGACTTTATGACCCCAATCAGCCTCACGGGGTGGGGGGGGGCTTCCACCCACACCCTCTGCCCATGGCCCCTGCAGATCCATTTACACTCAGCCCTGGACTACCTCGTGGGTGCACCTATCTCCAGCTCAGCCACAGCCACGGGAGCTGTGGATCTGGTGGCTGAGCCATGCACTGGCTTCCTGGCTTGACCCTGGACCTGCCTGGCAATGTGTCTGTGTCTGACCCTGGTTACCATCACTAGACCTAATCCTGACCTGCAGACTGCCCCGCTTAACCTTGTCCTGTCTCATCACCACAGCCTGGTCTGGCCATCGGGCTCTTGGCTGACGCTGGGTACCACTGCCTGGTCTGTCCAACTCGCCTCACTCGGGGCTGTGGGAATGACAGTAGGTTGCCTTTGCTACTGCTCAGATCACATTCTGTTCGTGTCATTTTTTAACTAAAGTTGGAACACTTACTAGCTAGATACACCTCGCTACAGATGGCACAGGTTGCAGGAATTCCCAGGATTAAACTGATTGTCCTCGCGGCCTCCTAGGATCAGCCAGCTCTGCGCTGCTATCAAGGCCAAGTACAGCTCATTTTTGCACCATGCTCTTTAAGATGTTTCTCTCAATAAGCAGATATAATGATTGTTGCAGCTGAAAAGCGAAGTATCTCTCCAGAAAGCCAGGATCACTGTCTCCCCTTTTCAAGCAAGCCAGGTAGAATAGGGTGAGACCTCACCAATAATCACAGAGAAATGATACCTTCTAACATTTCAGGTTAGCATACTTTCAACAGTAAGTTGGAGGATTACATTTCTGATCATTTCACAGACTGAAACATAAGCCTGGCTAGATAAGAACTGCTTCCCTCTCTATAATCCACTGCCTAAAGTTGTTTGCTTCAGTTTCTGTAGGGACAAATTTAAAACACACGTTTTGTAAATGGTCCACTTACCAACAATAGACTAAACTGGCCTCTCTGTGCAGGCTCCCAATAACAGAGCGATGGCAAGTGAATTTTTTGCTGAGGATGAGAGCATTTTGTACCACTCTCTGCAAAGGCTGAAGGTCAGGCTTAGTCTCAGAATGTCAGTCTAAAGGCAAATTAAGAAGGGAACAAAGACCAGAACCACAGTCTTCTTTCCCATAGCTCCATTTCTCTCCATCCTGCTCCTTCATGTCTTTCTGATACCATGTTCCATTTCAGTTCCCCCTCTCCAGCTTCTAGTGTCTTCTCCCTACACTCTAACCACGTTGGCTGGGATTAGTTCTCTGGGGAATGCACAATTACATTTTTGAGGTGTGAAGCCCAATTTTCTCTCTTGGACCATAGTCCGACAAACATTTTAAGCCAGTGTAAGCTGGCTTTGATGCTCCCCACCTTCTGCTGGCATAACTGTTGGTATGACTGCCAAGGTCAACTGCACCAGGAAACCTACCGTGGAAGGTTAGATTTTATCTGAATCACTATCCCAGCCTGGTTCAGTTGCCCTGGTGATCGTGGTGGGGCAAAGGAAGGGACAGCACAGGAACAGGACCAAGCCACAGAGGTGAGGAGAAAGTAAAGCTGATTCTTTTAGTGCAGTGTTAGCTTATGCCAACTTAAAGCATTTGCTGAACTGCAATTCACTGGCAGTTCATTTGCACCGTCACTTCAATTCAGCTGCTGATTTTTCAATAGGTTTGTTTCTAAAATGTTCCCTTACCTACTCTGAGTCACCCTGCAGCTTCACAAACTCTAACATCAGCAAAATGGAGGCACTGTAAGAGCAACGTGCCTATCACGTGGGAACAAGGCCCAGAAGAGCCACAGGCCCAGTCTTTGACCCGCTGGTGATACCTAATGACAGGCGAGTGCAATCCAGTGTGGATCACAGCAAGTTCTACAGATTACACTTTTGCAATGAGGACTCATATTTTTTATATTGTTATTACCGATAAAAATAATCTAGTACATAAAAATATTTCCCTAAACAGTATACAACATTTTAATTGATTACAAATTTACTAATTATTATTAAATTTCTTTGGTGAACTCTGCACTCCTCTAGGAAAGTCACTGCTGGCTAAACAGACAATGACCCCTGCACAAAATCTTCCTTTGTTTTCAAAGCTGCAGCCTTGTGCAACCACGCACTGAACTTCTCTTCAGTAAAAGATCTGGATAATTCTTCCAGTGGGAGCTGAGGATTCTGGAAAACTCATGTGGAGGTTGATGTCAGATCAGCTACGCTGTCTACAAAATCACATTCGGAAACTGAGCTAGAACTGAGACTGTCTCCAGAAATTATTCCTTTTATTCTTAATTCATTTGCAAGGAATCAAAATCTGAGCTTTCCTCGCTGTGTTTTAATAAAGTTTCTAGACCAAGGTGAGTTGGAGTGAAATCCCGTTGGGGCAAATTGCACAATTCAAGTGGCTGCAGAGAAATAATGCAGACTTCTCTCTTTTAACAATAGACTAAAACTGGCAATGACAGGACAAACATCTTCCGTGCTGTTGTTCAGCAGCTGGATGTGACAGATGTAGAGGGAGGCTGTAAATTGTAACAGTAAACCTCAGTAAAACCTTCACTACCTTGTATGTTCTAATGACATTTAGGAATTATTTAAGAAAGATGCAGTAGAGTAGGAAAATGGTCTTTAAGGCAAAGTGTCTGCAATTGAACACTGCAAACAGAAATACAGTGAGTACAACACTCATTAACAGAGAATGCAGAGACTGTGTTAATGGAGACAGTGATTAACACTTAACTGTACCATCACTAGAGGGTGCCGTACGACTACAGAGTTGAGTTTTTGTTCTCAACTAAAATCACGTTTTCATATTCATACAGCAGGAAGTTATATAAATAATGGAACAACATGAACTTCTGCTCTCCTCTTGCACTGACATATGTCTGACTGTGCAGTAGAACTGGAACAGCAAGTTAAATCAGCAGAAAATTTCATTATAAAAAAGTGACTATTGTTCTGCTGATTTAGTTTGCTGAACCAACTTAGTACAGAAGTGACCCAGTGCCAGCAGGAAGGAATGGTGGGATCAGCCCTAAATCGAGACGGCCATAGTTCTGTCCTTGCCCAACTGTGCATTTCCATGCTTTGTGCCAGTATCAGAGTTCAAACAACTGTACAGAGGTAGTTCAGATTGGGTAGGCAGCATTTGCTTCCTTGGAAGGGTAAAGTTTCCTCAGGGTTCTTAAGCAGCTCATCACAAACATCAGTATCAGTGCAAGGGAAGAACTCAGCATGTGGAGCAACAGGCAAAGGGGAAGACCAGATCAGACCTCTAAGCTTCCAGGAAACTGCAACACAAAATGTGATGGGAGAAGGAGGGTTGTTAAGTAGAGCTCAGCTTTGTCATGGCCCTCTCCAAAGCGGTGAACTTGATTCCATCATCATCCACAATACCTACAAACCTTGACTTTCACTTTTTGTATTCATACAATTTTTCAAATGACATGTTTGCTTACTGTCTATGAAATAAAGTTCCTCCCTTGGCTGACTAGGACTGACAATGTAACTAACATTTTATAATAAAGAAAAGGAGAAGACTCTCTTGGGTCCTCTCCTAAGGCAAGAGGCCTAATTTTTATGATACAATATTTGAATGTTGCATGACTGTGTGTGTATACCAGTGACAGACCATTCAGATGGCAAAAACTGTAGCACATCTGCTTTTAAACTACTGGAAACATAAGCAGTCTCACTTTGATCAGACCTAGATCTTTGATTCTTCCTTAGTCTTGATCCTTTCACTGATGCCTTCATTGTACTATGGGAAGAGAACACACCAGCAGTTGATAAACTATACTAGCAGTCTCCTGGTGGTCTCTGTAACATTTTTAAGTGGTCTACAACACAGCGAGAAGGTGCCAAATTTTCTCACTTTTTAACCTGTTGGATCATATTAGAAGAGATGCACAAATTATTGACTTCAACACATTTGTTCAAATGGCTGCAGAAAGCTCACATAACTACAAAAGAAGCAGAAGTGGGCTGGTTATGAGAAACAGGAGACGTCCACGTTGGAAAAAAAATAAAAGAATGCTGGATTTTCACTCTAAACATCTCATAGAAAACGAAGGAGATGAACTTCACTTAACTGTGAAATGAACAGGGTGCATATCTGAAATTCTTGCACACAAAAGATGACCAGTTGTCATCATTCAGTCAATAAAAATAGAAACCTAATGGCCCCTTTTATGTAGACACTGTACTCGGTACCTGAACACCTCGAGCTCTCCCAGCACTTTTACTGCCATGATCATTAAGGTTGCTGAATGAAGTTCTCTTACCTTCTTCAAGGTTGATAATCAGAAACACTTTCAGATTGCTCCAGGCTGCTTTCTGACTAGGGTTACATTTAAAATCTTCTCTGGGTCAGATTCTGATAATTATCATGCATGTAATTTTTCACAGGCTTGAATTAAGTTGACTGTTTTATTTCAGCTACTCATTAGTAGCAGCTCTTTATGGCTCTAGTTAAAAAGAGACAGCTTCCACTGGAATATCAGACAGCAGCTTTTCAGTGGTATTACTTACTCTGTTGTTTTGTACACATCAGAGTAGAGCCCTGCCTTCTGGTACTTCTTCTTTGGGGGTCGAGGGGCTTTTTTCTCACGTTGGGCTAGAGAAGGCAAAGGCTGTTCAGTGTTTTCAGATTCATGCGGTTTCCCAAGGGCATCATGTGGACTGGGAGGTTCAGCTACTGTCTCAGAAAAACTGGAAGAAAAAGTAAAGATTAAAGATTATCTTACCATATTTCTTACCATAAAGTTTATCTTACCACATTTCATTATTCCTCCCTATAATCTGGTCAGCAGAAAAAAAAAGTCCATGTTTCTGAATTACTGCATGTCTCGGCTATTTATAAAAAAGCAATTCAATGATCATAGTCAAGTGGTGGTTAAGCATAATCATAAGGAATGTACCATCTTTTTATAGTAATGTTATTATTAATCATTACAAAAAGAATGTTGTTTGTACTGCTAATGTTTATCCCTTGGAGCCTCAGTTGAGTAATTCAGAAGGTGGCTTATGCTATCTGCTTTTGTACTCTAAAAATAGCGTGTGGTAAACCTTTTCTTAGCCTTCAGGAGAGCCATACAATACAACCTCTGAACATGTGCTCCAGCAACATTCGGTGACTCTAAATGCCTGTATTTATTCCTGAACACAAATGGATGGTTATTTCTCAGAACTATTCTGAAAATACACAAAGGAAGACTTCTGGAAGAGTTTGATCTGTTTGTATTGATGACTTTGGGGATAAGCACGTGAAGATTAGGCCAGAGATAGATTTCTGGTGTGGTCCTTTACTGGCCAGCCATCGCACAGGCGCACACCTTACCTCCTCCTTGCTGCTTTGGTTTTACTCTTTATTTGCTGTATATGAACTGATCCCACCTGACATTCTGTGTTGCTTGTAAGTATTTGTTTGTAATGAATATGAGTAACACTTTAAGATTCTCACGGCAGATGTAACTCTTGAAGTTCCTTATTCTGCACAGGATGAAGGAACAATCTTTGCTATGATATCTCATCAGTAAACTGTTACCAGGTTGTTAAAAGTATTCTTCACCAAGATAACCATAAAACGTGCCTCACTTGAGACACAAGCACAAACCCAACAGTTTTACATTGCCTGAGACTCTATTGCATTTTGGGGTGTGTTCAGTAACTTAGGAAGACCCTAAGCACACTGAAAACTGACATGTTGGTTCCCTCTAAACTGAACTCCTTAATAAAAACAAATGTAACAAGCAGAGCTCATTAGAGTAGGATTCTTTCATGGATTGAAAGGTTATAAAATCAACAATGGCTATACTGAGGGTACAAAATTCTAAGGGAATTACCTCTTATTGCTCTCCTGTTCATCTTCTGGCAAAGGCTTCTGTCGTTTTCTGGCCTGTTCTTCTGCAAGCCACCTCTTTCTCTTCCAGCCTTTTCGATGATCTGTATTCAAGTTCACACTTTGCACTACAGCTTCAATCACATCTGTGATGGTGTCAGGTCCAAGGTGTAAGGGACTGCTGCTTTCTTCTCTTTTATCTAACTCCTGACTGACCAGTCGAGCTGCCTGGAAAGCTTGCATGGAAACGACAGCCTGCATCGGGTATTTCCGGGGCCTACCTGGCCTGCGCTTCACAAAATTATTCCCTGTCCGTGACTGCCTTTGCAGCTTTTTGGCTTTCAGAATTTTATTGACGTGGTCAAGATTTTTTTTTGTTGCCAAGATCTTGTTATAATTGCACATTTTCCTAGCTTGTCGCTGCATGGCTTCAACCACGCTTCTCTTGAGGTGATGTGGGGAATAGCTGTTTGGGAGTCTGTCTGACAGGAGCGAGACACTATCGCTGCAGGAGCTGCTGGGGATCGCTGGAGCCACGAGGCTGTCCTGCTTCCCCAGACCTCTCTCCCTATTGTGGTTTCGAGCAGGACTAGCTGATGGTGGAACGGACACGTTAGCAATGACTGCTTCTAAGGTTTTGTCCAAAGTAGCCTGGCCTTCGTGCTGTGCCATGCGCTGCAGTAAGCTATCCACTGACTCCTCAACTGCAGGGGCCAGCCTCGCCCCCCGGGTGGGTACCCCAATCACTGAAACACAAACAAATATACATACACTGAAACAGACCTGAGATATAATCAAATAAAGTTGGAATTAAAATAGAATCACAGAATCATTCAGGTTGGAAAAGGCCCTCGGGATCAGCGAGTCCAACCCTCAGCCCGACTCTACAAAGCTCTCCCCTACCCCACATCCCCCCACAGCTCATCCAAACGGCCCTTAAACACCCCCAGGGGTGGGGACTCCACCCCCTCCCTGGGCAGCCTATTCCACTCTCTGACCACTCTTTCTGGGAAACATTTTTCCCTCCTGTCCAGCCTGACCCTCCCCTGTTGCAGTTCAAAGCCGTTCCCTCTCGTTCTGTCACTAATTCCCTGGGAGCAGAGACCAGCACCAACCTCTCCACAACGTCCTTTCAGGGAGCTGCAGAGAGTGATGAGGTCTCCCCTCCCCTTCTCCTCCTCACACTGAACAGCCCCAGCTCCTTCCATCGCTCCTCACAGGATTTATTCTCCAGGCCCTTCCCCACCTCGTTGCCCTCCTCTGCCCTCGCTCCAGCCCCTCGAGATCTCTCTCGGATTGAGGTGCCCAAACCTGGACACAACCCTCCAGGTGTGGCCTCACCAGTGCAGAGCACAGGGGGACTGTCACCTCCCTGCTTCTGCTGGTCACACTATTTCTAATCCAAGCCAGGATGCCGTGGGCTTTCTTGGCCACCTGGGCACACTGCTGGCTCATGGTCAGCTGCTTGTCAATGAGAACCCCCAGACCCTTCTCTTCCAGACAGCTCCAGCCACACCTCCCCGAGCCTGTAGCCACGCAGGGGGTTGCTGTGGCACAAGTGCAGGACCTGGCACTTGGCCTTGTTGAAGCTCATACAATAGTTGCACAGACTGACAGCCTTTTAGATCCTATAGTTGCCTGGAATGTTCAATGACAAGACACCAACTTCTGTAACACACGTTCTAATGGGAAAGGGACCCAGCGATGCAAGTAAGTGCAAAGTCTACATTTTATATCATCACTTTTAACATACAATTATTTTCTCTTTATTCACATGCAGTCCCCTGCTTCTAATAGCAAAGAGCAATCAGGGCATTCCCTGGGTACGTACAGTCCAGAACTATCCTCAAGCTTTTTTTCTATTCAACACTAAAAGTAAGAAGCTTTCTGTGCACAGAAAAATTAAATACTGATAAAAAAAATTGAGGAACACTTGAAACATTTTTAAGCTAATTTTTCTTTTTTGTAGTTTGGAAGTACTGAAACAACTTTTTCATTGCTCTTGAAGATTCTTTATCAAAAATACAAACATAATGATGACAGAACAGATTGCAACAGGCTTGGATAAAGGTAAATCAAAATATCTGGACAAAAGTGAAACGCTGACTTGCACACAAAGTGAAGTTAGATCTCACTTTTTAAACTAAATGTTATATGCTTTAGAGGTGCAGACTGGTATTTGAAAAAGAGAATTTCCAGGTCAACCATATAGATTACGCCGTATTAAAAAGGGATTTGTTCCAAACTAAGAGCTTCCCAAAGCTGCCCTGCTGGTTCTCAGTGATAACATTTAATCAGAAGAAACCCTGTTCTTTCTGGAATAAAATGGATGCTGTTTTCTCATAAATATATCACAATTGTCCATTAGCATTTACAAAATGTTACTGTAATTGCAGCCAATTATTTAGATTAGATCTACTTAAACTAGTGGGTCCTAGGCTGTAGACTGAAGAGCATGTACTAGTGTAAAGGTAACTTAAAGGGAAGACAACAAAATGTTTTTATAAAAGGGTTTCTATCATTTGACAGGAGGGAGATTATGCATTTGCTGACAAAGATAAAGTACAAACAGTTTAAAATAAATATTTTGTAGTCCTAGTGCTCACTAGTCCAAGTGTGGTACTCTGAAGAAATGTATTCCTCATTAGGATTCCAAAGTCATGAATTTGCAAGTGCAAATGAAAACATGCTTCAGAGAGTGCACAATTTAAAGGAGGAGGAATCAGCATAACAAGTTCTAAAAATCCTCCTGTGAATGTTCTTCCTACAGGGTGAAAAAGGAACAGAGAAACAGTGGTCGGGTCACTGCTGTAAGCCTGTGATCACTTGGAAAACCTAGCAACCTGAACAGCTCTCAAAGAACTGGAAGGATTTACACTTTCAGCTTTCAATTCTAGATGAAATACTAAAGATAAATTACCCTTTGTTTTCTTATGGTCTTTAAATACACATCAGGATGGAGCTGAGGGTTTCTCACACAAACACCATCTGTTTAGCGCAGTGAGCTCTGTAAACAGCTGCACCATCCAGTGATAACCAAACTATAAAACACAACACATTCGGACACAACGTCTGATGGATGTCCTTGAACTAGAGTTTCTGTTTGGAAACTGATCCAAAAAGGATGGGACAACTGAAGGCTGTGATCCCCCAAACAGCTGCAGCCCTGGTCAGGCACACTTGCAGCCCTTGGTAACAAAGCAGCTCTCTGACAAATGCACTGAAATCCCACATGCATTCCAGATCTACAGAAAATATAACAAAGACTGGTCTTTTCAGCTGCATCATCAGTTCGATGACTTTGAAGTTAATAAACTTGTGATTCATTTCATTCCTATGCTCTCCTGCACAAAATATGCCTGAGCTTTTAACACCTTCCTATACACAGACTTACACTGAGTGCAGTTGCCTCTTTAAAATAAGTAAAAGAAAGTTAACGACACAGAGAGGAAAAAGAGAGAACACTTCTTCACTGCAGATGACTTTCGTTAGCATATGCTGAATAAAGCGTCTGTTGCAAATATCTGTTTAAAGGGAGGAGGAAATAGTTTTGGCACATTCTTCCTACATGGAAATCATAACTCGTTCTGTAAGTACCAACCCTAAGGATGTTTACTACAAATCTGCAATCAATTTCAGTGTGTACGAATGTTTCAATTCTGCTAACAGGAGTTCTTTCTACAGCTGGGCTTCCTACAAAATTGGTCAACGTTACAGATTTTTTTCTGTCCAATTACAGGTAAGCTCACATCACATTTTCCTCAGAGGGACTGCAAAGAGGGTCTGTTTTTACTACATGGCTGACAACTTGCCAGTAATATACAGGAAATGAAAATTTTCAGATCTTCCCTCTGACAATTTGGTCAATGGATTCAACAGTTTTGCAGGTGTGAAAATGTGACAGATAGCAAGACGCATGCATTCACAGCCAGTGTGACTGCACAAGTCTGAAAAAGAAAGCTCAAAACACATCAGGAGTACCCTTCCCTTCCTCATGAAGTGAACAAAGATGGGCTTCTTCAAGCAGCCACCTGCACGGTACGTTATCCCATGGCTGAGAAAGCCAGCTCCCTCAATATTCTGGTGGCGTACATTCGCTCAACTTCACGAGAATTTTGCGCAGAGACCTGGTCCTCATTTGACAGAACTGATGAGAATGCTGCCAGATTTCCCATGCCTTTCAGTACTTCCACCTCTCTCCTACTATTATTTTTGACCTGCCTAGGGTCATTCACAACTGTATCATCAGTGATGACGGGGATGAGCTGCTCCTCATCCTCCATCACCTTAGCAGGACCCTCACATGCTACGGAGAAAACACAACAGCACACCCTGTCTTGACCCTAACAGTTATCTACCCAAGGGCAGAAAACTATCTGCCTTCAGAACAGCGTGGAAGTCAAGCTCTTCCCCGTGGAGGAATTAATCTATTCATCTAACGCATTGATTAACTGCAGTGTCACACGTCTTGCTAGCATTAAAGCACTGAGCTTCACGAAGCCTGATTTAACCTGGTGAGGAACCAAACTCCATTCTGCCATCGCTTTGCAGCTGCTTCTCTAAGCGCCAGCTCAGGTTCCCTATTCTTCAACCCCATTTGCAGCACTTACATCCTAAAATCTAAGTAGAAAACCACAGTATCTCTGTGAACACATTGTTGCTGTTAAAGTTCTCACAGCAGTGCTGTCTCAGCTGTCTGGAGCAGCATAGGTCTGAGTACAGCAGCGGTCCCGAAAACAAGGCCACCGAATATCACTTGCCTGTAGAAGATGTGCTCTCAGATGTTGACCTCTTTCTGGAAGGGCTGCAATTTGTGCTCTCTGACTGCCTCTGGGAAGGTTTGTCCTGTGTTGGCATAGTGCCTGAAAAGCACATCAGGGAAGAGAAAAGCACAAAAAAAAAATCATTTCAGTCTGGTAGTGCCAATACAACACACTGTAGATACTAAATATTCAGACTAAGATTACTCTTGTTAACTTTAGGAACACTTGCTTGCTATGATGCACATAGGTGGAGGAGGACAGAAATGGACCCTCAAGAAGGAATTTCTCACAGGCTAATGGCACAGGTAGGACAGTAAACAAGCCATGAGGAAAAGCCACTTAATATCATCAGAGTATTAGCTTTTATGTAAAAAAAGAAAGCAACCCCCCTACACTCCTACTTTCAAATGAACGTCCTAGCTTCTGATTTGCACAGAACAGTTGAGTTTGGAAAGGATCTCTGCAGATTACCGAGACCAACCACCCTGCTCAAGCCAGGGTCAGCTAGAGCAGGTTGCTCGGGGTCACCACGTTCATTTGGGTTTTCAACATCTCCAACGATGGAGACTCCACAACCCAGAGTTCCACCACCCTTACAGTAAGACACCTTCTTGTGTAGGAACAGAATTTCCTGTACTTCAGTGTGTGCCCATTGCCTCCTGTCCTGTCACTGGGCACCACTGAGAACACCGTGGCTCCTTCTTCTTTACTCTCTCCCATCACGTACATCTCCTTTACACATGCTCTTCTCCAGGCTGAACAATCCCAGCTCTCCCAGCCCCTCTCTGTACGACAGATGCTCCAATTCCTTAGTCATCTTCGTGGCTTTTCACCGGACTCACTGCAGTACATCCATGTCTTTCTCGTACTGGGGAGCCCAAACTGGACGCAGCACCCCAGATGTGTCTCACCAGGGCTGAGTAGAGGGGAATAATCATCCCCCTCAACCTGCTGGTAACGCTCTTTGTAATGCAGCCCAAGATGCTGTTCCTCCCAAGAGTTTCCAGCCCATTCCACCAGCCAGCGAAGGTCCCTCTGAACAGCAGCACGATCATCTGGTGTATCCACCACTCCTCTCAGCTGTATCATCCGCAAACTTGCTGAGGGTGCGCTCTGAACCATCATCCAGGTCATCAGTGAAGAGGTTAAATAGTATTGGACCCCGTATCGACCCCTGGGGTACACTGCGAGGCACCGGCCTCCAGCTGGGCTTCCTGGTGCTGATCACAACCCATCTTCAATCCACCTCGCTTTGTAAAAGCATTTCTCTTCACTCCTCACGCAGAACTGCTTCATGTAAGACACTATTAACTGCAGAAAGCTGAAAAGCTAGAAAAAAATTTCTTAAGAAAAAGTACTACTTTGGATTTGTCTCTTGCTATGTTAACTTTTCCTTTTTAAGATCCCGTCACAAAAAAAAAATAAATTTCTGCTTCGGTCAGCCATGGCAAATATGTAAAAACTCCAGGGTCTAAACAAATGAGCGATTATTATCTACACACAAACCAGTACAATGCATTAGTGGGTTTTAGGCACCTGCAAGACATGTTTCACTCTGTGGTCTGGATGCACAGGGCTTGCTACTATTTGCTAATTCATTAGATATTGGTTTATCACTGCAAGATGTCACAGGCAGCGGCAATCACAATCACCATTACGTAAGTTAAAAACAATTTTAAAAAAGGTATAGAAATCTCATGACTCTCGAAAGGTTAAGGGACAAAAAAAGTAATGGCATATTTGCTGATAACATGAAGAAAGGCTTATTTCTGTTTTCTTTCTGACATATACACATTTTCTTACTGAAACTTGTTTTATTTCCCTAAAACTTGAACTTTTAGAGAATCCCATTTACTCTTGAAAGGAAAGGTTGTGGGATTTGGTAAAATTTCATCTAAAAATCTGCATGTTGCAATTATGAAAATGCTGAGGTATTAAAAACTCAGATACTAGTATAAAAACCTAGGTAGGCAAAATTGCACATGGCAGTGTGCAATGAGAATATGCACAACATGAAAATATCTAGAAGATAAAATCTAGAATGCATGCTTAAAAATAGACTTTCATTCTTTCCCTTCCAAATATCGTTTGTGATAAATTAGCTGAGTGCTGCATGTTCAGTTCTGATTTCTTTCCTTACTAACAGACTCCAAGGAAACAAGAGTGGGCTGCTGAAGTTATGCTCTAAATCAAGGCCACAAATTAGCATCCATGCAAATGACCGTTTGCTTCAATGCCTGAATAGAGATCCTACGGTGTGAGATGACGGGAGAATCCTAGAATGCACCAAACTGATTTACCAGAAATCTTTAGGAAAATCTCCATTGAGATCCTGTCTTGCCTCAAAGTTTGGAATTTTTTTTTTTAATCACGGGTGTTATTAGCTCATGGTGTAACATCTAAGATATATTCGACCGATAGAGGAAATAATACAACTTTTCTAAATATTCCAACTTCTCAAAGAGGCAGAGGAATAGTTTTCTTTTTCATTAATTCTTCTCCACAAGGGCACCATCACCAGGCTGCCAGACATTGTCCCAGGTTGCAAATCATATTCCTGGTGAAGATTTTCTGATTTTCCTGCATGGCATCCTGCTGTAGAGATGGTGCTGGGCTCTTACGGAGGGTTTCTGTACTGTCTGTCCCTCCAACCCGCAGGTGAGAGGAAGCTGCAGTGGAGCCGTGCAGGCAGACTACACACACTTGCTTAATATTAGAAAGAGCACTCAACTGGGTTTTTTATTGCAGAATGAATTTTTTTACTAAGGAAGTACAAGATGCATTGATTTAATAAAGTGTAGATTAAATACCCTGGGACCTCAGAGAAAAAAAAAAAGTTCTAAGCAGGAATAGGTTATAATAGGAAGAAAAAAAAAAGAGAGAGGAATTTGGAGGACGGCTTGGATGGCAAAGCTGCTGGCAAGGGCTTGCGGATGTTCATACCCCGGAGGTCTCCTCCTTTCCCACCCCAGTGCCGGTTCCCCTCACGGCAGTTGCCCACCGGGAGGTTTCCAACCCGCGCTCCGGGGGGCCCTTTGCGGCACCTGTATGACCCCCCCGCCCGCGGCCGGACGCGGCGGCTCCCGCGGCAGAAGCAGCAGCGCGGCGCGGCCGGTTGGGGGCGCCGCTGCCCGAGGCACAGCGCGGTGCCGCCCGCCCGCTTCGCGGCCCCGGGAGCGGAGCCCCGCGGCGGGGAGAGGCCCCGGGCCGGCGGCGCAGAGCAGAGCAGCGCAGGAGCAGCGCAGAGCAGCGCAAGAGCAGCGCAAGAGCAGCGCAGGAGCAGGAGCAGCGCAGCGCAGGAGCAGCGCAGCGCAGAGCTTCCCGCGGACAGCCCGGGGCAGGCCGGCGCGGGTGCGCAGAATCGCGGAGCCCCAGCCCGCTCGTGTCTGACCGGGGGTTTTCCTCCCCGAACGCGCCAGCTCCAGGCCCCACGCAAGCCCCACGCACCTCCTCAGCCTGCAACTGCACACCCCAAAGCCGTCCTTCATTTTTAGATGAAGGCAGCAAAGACTTTTGAGCTGCGCTGAGCCCCACTGAATGGCTGATTTTGTTTTTCTTTCCCTTTCCTTCCAGGAATTGTGAGCAGCACACCCAGACCAGTTTACGATAAGCTATCAGTTGTTTGAAATAACTCGGGGTGTGAAGCTGCCGAAGTTTACTGAAGACCACTGTGAACTTCAGGTGAACAGGTAACAGCACCCTACAAAAATCTTAAAGACAAAATGGATTTGCGACCTTCATCGGCGTAACCGTGCGTACGCACTGTCTGTATTAAACAAGCCTACAAGCACGTGAACTCCATCTAAACTTCATCTCCTGTGAAATACTGACCTTCGCTAGAGTCCTCTTCGCCAAAATATGCACGTTTCTAATAAAATGTGGACACAGGCAATCTCTGAAAACACCTAGCATCAGCTAATATCATAGAAAGAATCTGTGTCAATTCAGCCAGGCAAGGCTTACGTTCAAAAGTCTATGGAAAAGCAGCGTATTTTCCAGATGGGATACTCTGAAATAAAGTATCATGAATATACAGATCACACAGAACGATTTTAGAAGGCGTTGCCCGATGCTGGTCTCTGACTACTTCTTTTAACTGCTCTGATTCAGTGTTCTCTCCACCACGCACCTAAATTGTGTCTGGTTCAATAAACAGACAATCTTGGATGCCCCACACGTTTTTCCCCACCTGTGCTACTTTCTGAAGCGCCCAAAACCATCTGAGTCTTCTATGGTGATAGTTTCAGAATCACAATTCAGCACTACAGTTAAAAACAAAACCCAACATGCAATTTGACACTGCTCTTCTAAAAAAAAAAAAAAAAAAAAAAAAACAAAAAAACAAAAAAACAACCAACCAACCAGCCGTTTTATTGGGGCTTTTTCCTAGACGCAGTTTTAAGTTTCCTGATACACTGCACGCACGTGATGTGGGGCATCAGGAGCTCCTTGTGAATGAGATGAATACTGAGCTGAAAAAGCCAGTCTCACAATAAAACCAGCTGGTATCCATTGTGGGAAATACACTTACTGGAAGTGATACACAGCATCTGAGGGACCAGTCAAAATGTACTGTGAGAGTGATTCAGAGCCTTCACCAGCAGGTTTCAGCTTAAAACATCTCTGCTTTTTCCCTTAATTAGGTTGTTCCTCATAAAAACCCAAGCCAGATCATTCACTGTAATGGAAATCCTCAGGAAATTCCCAGAGCTACCACAACCAATTCCTCACTCCTCGGAGAGAAATTTAACCCTTGTGGTGACCCAGCACTTTGAATTTTTCTTTCCATTGCTGCAGGAGAAGCAATCTCACGGCTTTATTGCTTTTTCCTGACTCCCCCCTGCCCCAAGTAGTTTTAGTAATATGAAATAGTATGAAGCAATATGAACTTGTAAAAGAATCCAGCCACTTCCAACCGCCCTTAAAATAAAGAAGCAAAACATAAAACCCCCAAATGCCAAAATAAAACGAAAAAAACCCTCCTAGAAAAAAACCATACATAGTCAGCACAGGGAGGTGGCAGGAGGCATCAGAACGGGAGTATCAGGAGAAAAGGAGGAAGATGAGAGAAAGGAACGTGAGGAGCTATTATTCATCACCGGTAGCTGGTTGTTTGCTTGGCTCTTGGTCTGTGAAATATTAGTCAAGTGATTTTGGACCAATGATTTAAATTTGAAGGGAGAGTGTAGGCAAGCATTGGAGGAAGGGAGGAGAAGCTATCTGACTTCCTTTACACATCAGAAGTAAGCAAGTAAGAGCACAAGCCCCCCTTTTGTCTTTTGCAGGTCATCTTTGTTACGTGGTCTCACTAACGTGTCTATGGCAATTAAGACAGAAGTGGATAAAATGTGAAAATTATTCCCACAAACCTCTGTAGTAATAAAGTACAGCACGAAGTGACACTTAAGCCAGTAGGGAAAGTGATGTATAATACAGCTTCCTCAAGTTCTAAATTTCACATTAGATTTTTTTGCCTTAGTATTATGCAAATGACAACGTTCCCAGTCTCAGAATGGAGATCTTTTCCTTAAACAGCAACCCTCTGACAGCATCACTGCAATTTTCTGTATATACAGCCTCAGCTAGTTCTGTTTCAGTTTTGCTTGAGGCTACGTAAGATGAGTTTCCCAGCTATGAATAAAGCAGTCATTACAAGGTTGGGTTTCAGGCATTCCCAGCATCATTTAGGAACTGCTCTGAGGTACTGCTAGAGGCCTCAAGTCAGGGATCAAAAGCTATACTGTAGTAGAGATTATCAAAATAACTAAAATGAAGTTACAAAAGAAAAAAGAAACCTTTTCTTAAATGGAAATGTTATTCACAATAGTAGTACCAATAGCTAGTCTAAACCAAATCAACCAAACTTCAAAACCAACAGAAACACGGCCTTTAAAGTATCAAAAATCGTGAGAAATTTTAACTCCTTTCTCCACAAAGTTAAAATTGTAAGGAAAAAGAAAAGACCTTTTCATGAGAAAGCACCCTTAGCGTAACTTTATATACTGCTGTAACAACGCAAGAAAAATCTGGTGGGAAGAGGTACTTACACAATCCCATAACTACCTGAGTCTGAACCAAAAGCACAAACAGTGCTTTAACAGAACAGAGACACTCAAAAGCAAAAGCGACAGTGCTGAAATTCAACACAGAACGATTCCTACAGAACCAAAGCTGTACTTGTCCTCCCTTCCTAGTGCATGTTTGGTACAACATAAACCAGCAAGACTCGTAGGAAAGTACACACAATTAAAGCTCCCTTACCTGACAGCGGCTGTAGTGCCTTTTCAATAGAAGGCAACGGTTCCTTTCTGAGAGGTCGATTTAGCGAGGTGTCTTGTGCACTGAAGAGTCCAGGGCTGTCAGTTAATTTTTTACGTCCGTTGGTGCTGGTAGAGTTTGCGACTCTGCAGCTGCCTATTGCACTTGTGAAGAGATTTGTGTGTTCATCGCTGCTGGCTGGCTCAGAGCTCGGAGTAAATCCCCCCAGGGACAGACCTGGGGAATTTTCTGAACAGTCTATCTGCAGCGGTGTCTGCAATCCCAGTGCTAACGAATTAGACTCCGAAGGCTCTCTCCGGACCCACTGTTCATCTCTGCTCAGCAAACCCTTTGAAGGTGACAGGTGTGGACAAGACATGTGACATCTGTGTTTCTCTTTATGTTTGTACCTCTCACCAACAGCCTCCTTCCCAAACCTGTAGCGCTTCAAGGACTCCAGAACTGTTCTAGAAGAGCTATTAGCTGCTATAGTGTCCATGGAAACCTGCGGTTGTTCGGAAGAACGATGTTCTCTGTGTTTATGGCGATGTCTATGCTTATGTTCCAGCATCCAGCCATAAGCCATTTCAGGGGGTACACTGGGGTACGTGCTCATTGACAAGAGCGGAGTCCTACTTGTCGTGAGAAAAGCCTCCTGGCGTAAAAGTTTATGCTTCTTCTTGTGATATTTGGTGGGATTGAGAAGCAAATGGCCTGTATGCATGTAGGAAGGTGGTGGCAGGGGGGTAGTAAAAGAAGGAGAAGGTGGAGGAGGATAAAGAGTTGGAGGGTACCTTCCATAATAACCTAAGCCTATGGGAGCAGCTGCAAGGGGAGAAGGGGAGTAAGGCATGCCGTAAGAGGGATAGAACCCGGTACTGGAGAGAGGAAAGCTGAGACTATGCATAAAAGGCATTTCTGCCATAGCCTCCCGCATTTTTGGAGGCCTGCCTCTCTTTTTCTTTAAATCGGGTTTTCTAATGTAGTGCAAAGGATCTAAAGGAAAAGTAGGGTGGGTGTAGAAACTATTGAAATTTATCCTAAAAATGGTAGGCAGTAAATCACGGGGTATAAAATGGTGACTTCTGTGGGTTATTCTAATTTCACTTAATCGGCTTATTAATTCTTCTAATTCGGCGAGGAAATCTGGGTCCTGCCTACCTCGAAGTTGAGGATACTTCTTTTTCCTTTTTCGCTTCTGTCTCTTCATTTTGTCATAACTAAGGTAATCGTGACTGCGGCGCTTGCATTTGTGTTTATGCTTTTCTTTTAGATTACTTAAAACAGTGGACGTTTCGGGTGGAATAAGGGAAACGTGGTCAAATGAATGCCTTTTCTTCTTCTGCCCACAAAACTTCTCCGCTCGATCTGAAGTACTGTTATTATCTGTCCCTATTCCACTATCGCTGGGAATCGTCTCATCGCTGTGAGACTCACTTACTGGGGAAGGAGTGGCTTCTTTCAGCGATGTCAGCTCACTCAAGTGAGAAGGAGAGTTTGGCAACAACGTAGGTGGAGATAATCTCCTCCTTCCCTTAGCAGCTTTTTTCATCGCAAGTGTCTGAACAACACTTCCTTGTCTGGAGTGTATGTGTAAATACGGCACTGAGCTGGGCTCAATAAATCCTGCATCGCTGCTGACAGGGCTCTGTCCCCCACTCACTGCAGAAGACTGGGAGCAAACTGGAGATGGAAGAATCTCTGAATTATTGGCTGTTGAAGGCAGCAAATGGGGAAGTACTTGTCC
Source organism: Strix aluco (assembly GCF_031877795.1). Lineage (NCBI taxonomy): Eukaryota > Metazoa > Chordata > Aves > Strigiformes > Strigidae > Strix > Strix aluco. Next base: position 3,107,053 of record NC_133960.1, read on the forward strand.
TAGTGACGTACCGGGAGCTTGTTGAGCAGACTTCTCAAGAACTGTCAAACTGGCAGAACTGTTAGTTAAAATACCATTCAGGACAGCTTTAGGTTTCCTTCCTCTCCTTTTTCCTATGTAAATTGTTCCTTTCTTGCTGACATTTATTTGCTGGCCTAATTTTGAACCAAATGTGGCAGCAAGAGTTGACACTGTGTTGTGGAGTTTAGATTGCACTTTCCCTTTGTTATTTGGTTCCACTGTACTAGACAGAATCTGATTCAAAAGTTTCTTTCGCTTCAGAGTTTTCATTTTATTTATTTTTCGAATAATTGTTTTCATTAACTGGCCATTATTTCTCTTGGCAACTTTTCTGTCTGAGTCTACTTCCAAATCAGTCATGCTACAAATATTAGGTTTCTGGACTTCTTCTGGCCCTCGGAGCTGGTCCTTTCTCTCAAAAAAATCCCCGCTTCGGTGCTGATCGCTTTCAGACCCTATCTTGCTCGAGTTATCTGTTCCAACAAAAGGTGCCACAGAAAGAATAGGTGGCTTCATTTTAATTGACGACCTGATCTGTCTTTTAGGTCTCCCTCTCTTTTTAGGAAAAGGTTGTCCTGATAAACTCTGTTTTAGGGAGGGAATTTCTACTTCAGGCTGCAAAATTGGAGGTTCTTGCTCTTCTTTTGACTGCACTGAAAAGACTTTTGATGCTGGGATCTTCAGAGTTCTTTTGGGGGGACCTTCAAGCTCTGGCATCTCCTTGGATTTAGGTCTTCCTCTTTTGGGTTTATACATGTCAGGTAAGAAATCATCTGACATACACAAACTAGAGGGTTGTTTGTGAGCACTGTAGAACTTTTGAGTCTGCTTGTCAGTCTCAGCTAACAGCGCAAGAGACTGTCCGCTAGCTTCGTTCAGTTTTGGCAACTGGTGTTTGACAAATTCATGCTCCACAAATGAAGACGATCCTATGTTTTTCAAGAATTTGGCCTGCTCCAAATTACTGCTTGATAGTGCACTGTATGAAATGTTTTTAAAAAGCTCTGACCTTTCTAGTTCTAGACCCTTTGGAGGTCGACATGTGTTTCTTGACACCACTTTAGTCCATCGTGGTTTCCTTCCTTTTCTTTTCTTTAAAGGTTTTGATTGCTGAGTAGGGCTCAGATTTTTTGCTCCTTGGCAGGATTTATCCGATGCAGCTATTGCACCGATCTTTAGGAACTGCTTGCTACTAAACAAGCTTGTAAAACTAACTACTGAAGGGGTGACAGTAGCATGAAGGCTTGTTTCAGCTGCCAAAATGGGCTTTTTCCCTGTAGAAGGACTAGTTCTTGAAGTTTCTACGTAAGTAGCTTTTGAATCAGTTAAATCTTTATCAGCACCTTTAAAATCGGTGCTCAGAGTATGGTTCAATGTTCTGTTTATATTCAGAAGTGTACTGTCAGAAGAAAACTGAGTTTTGCCAATCTGATCTGAAATACCTTCTAAGAGATCTGCTGTGGAACTTAAATGCAGTGAGTTAGATGCTAACTGTGACGATGTTGTCGAGAGGCTCCTGTTTAAGGTGGTAACAGACACTGTGGGTGAAGGCGATGGGAGATTTCCCTCTCCTACTGCACTGAACGGGGACTTTGCTGTCGATACGTCTGAAGCACCTCCTGTTCTGAAGTCTGGTGAAGTGCAATATACTGGAGGCTGTTTTTCATGCTTAGATGTTTCATAAATCCCTTTCTCACTGGTTGAGTAAGCATCCTGTGGAACACAGATTCCTTCATTAAACATCTCTTTGCCTACGTCAGCAATTTCTTTCCGAATTGAAAATTTTTCCAAGATACTTTCTTTATTCTGTCTCATAATATGCTTCTCAAATGTTTTGATAGTAGTATTTTCCTTCAGTAAATCTGTAGTTTCATGGCTTTCAAGGCTACTGAGGTTTGAATTGCAAGGAAGCTTAAAGGGCTCCGAGGCAGGCATAAGAGAGTCTGCTTTCAGAGTTCCGGAGTCCTTGTTAACCAAACCAACTGGACTGCCAATTCCTGTCGGCTTCTTTCCAGAGTCCTTGCTAACCAATCCCACCGGACTGCTAACTCCTGGCATCTTCCTCCCAGAGTCCTTGTTAACTGGTCCGATTGGGCTGCCGATCCCTGGTGTCTTCCTTCCAGAGTCTTTGTTACTCAGAACTGTTGCGTTGCCAGTCCCTAGCATCTTTCTCCCAGAATCCTTGTTAACCAATCCTGTCGGACTATTTATTCCCAACAACTTCTTCCCAGCATCCTTGTTAATCAATCCTGCTGGAGTGCCGATCCCTACTGGCTTCTTGACAGACTCCTTATTAGTCAATCCAGTTGGAGTGCCGATACCTGGAAGCTTCCTCCCAACATCTTTGCTGATTAATCCAACTGCAGAGCTGGTCACTGGCTGTTTCCTTCCAGAGTCCTTGTTAACTAACCCAGTTGGAGTGCTGATCCCTGGTGGCCTCTTTCCAGAGTCCTTGTTAACCAATCCAATTAACGGGCCAATCCCTTGTGGCTTCTTCCCAGAGTCTTTGTTAACCAATATGGCTGCACTACCAATCCCTAATGGCTTCTTCCCTGAGTCCTTGTTAACCAATCCAACAGCAATACCAGATCCCGGCAATTTCTTTACCAAATCTTTATTAATTAACCCACTTGCAGTTATGGTTCCTGGTGGCTTCTTCCCAGAGTCTTTAACCAAACCAGATGTAGTTCCACTTCCGGGCTTCTTCTGCTTTGTTTTGGAAGACTTTGAAGGAGGACAAGTTGCAATAAGTTGAGCCAATTTTTCTGTTACAGTTGTTGCTCCGTTAATTTGTGTTCTATCCTTTAAGTCAGAATTATGGCTACTGATAAGAGTCGGAGGAGATGACTTTATATAATCTGTCATTTCAGAGTGCAATGGGGAAACTTTCTTAGATAAAGGATTTGTTTCTACTTGTATACCTTCTTCCACATGTAATTCAACTGTTGCAACTTCTCCAGCTTTCTTGTACGACTTTGAAGGGTCCTAGAAGTTAATAAAAAAAATAAAATTTTTAGGAACAGAGCACAAAGACACTCTCTGAGTAACACAGTACCTTTCTATGTTGAGATGATTAATACCTGGTTTTGATAATAGAGTAACTATATGAACACACACTTCATGATCCTATTAATTTTAAAGCAGATATATTTTGGTGGACATGTTAAGGCTTTTCTGATGTTAAGGAAACTCAAACTCGCTCCCAGTCCTCAAATGTAAACCACTGAATCTGTTCCCCAATTATAAACATTCTCCAAAAATACTGTTGATGTTTATTAAAAAAACCCCATTAACAACAATGTACTGGGCTATTTATTTACAGTGTGATAGCACCTGAAGACCTTACATGCTACTGAGAAGCAGCTGAGCACTGCACTGCAAGAGCAGGCGTTGTGTAAACCTGTGTTGTCCCATGATACCCTCAACCACTGCAGTAACAGGTTCTCCTCACAGCAGACTGCTGACAGTACTAAAATAAGTCAAATTATTCTGTTGTTTGTATGGGGTGGGGGAGACGACACACACCACACGCATGGAGTAAATGAAACTTGCAAAATTATTTTCAGTTCTGACCTAACCAAATTTGAAATTTATTCTGTAAAGGTTAAAAAAAAATTGCAATACCTCAACAAAACCTATTAAGAACATCTTAATAAATTAATCTTTTATTCTGGAAGGGCATTCTGCTTTACATACAGTGCCCAACACATCTCTCAAATGCATGGGATACGTTCACTCCAAGCAGGGGCTAAGAATGGAAGACTCTGATCCCTTATGAGGTAATTATACACACAATTTGAAAACCTTCTGGGATCTACTATCTCAAACATTAAAGAGTGAAAGGCATCAATGCCACACCTATTCATCCCTCTGCAATAAAAATTAGTAAGACAATTGCATGGTACTTACTGTACTTGATTACAGTCAGCATTAGATTCATCATGTTTTACAAAACTGTAACTATGGTTGGCCAATATCTAATTAAGCCGAAGAAAGATATAGCCTGGATTCTTTTGAAAGCGTTTGGTAAACAGCAAACTTTGTTGCTGCTCATGAATGAAGTATTTGTTCAGTAAGCTACACCAGGATGACTTAGACTGAATCCAGCTTGCAGTCTTCTGTTTGGCAGTTTCCTAGAGATGGGAAGCAGTTGCTTGGGTAATGCGCTGCCCGAGCTGTCGGAGCCTCTGCAGTGCACAAACAGGCATGCCAAACCCCGCGCTGCTGCCTTTCTGCAGGGATGGAGCAAGAAGTGTGTTTCCTTCTGCCCACATACAGGCCTGGCACTTACGTGGAAACCACTGAGTCAGCAGGACACACGACACGACTCCAAACCTGGAATCCAACCACTCCCACTGATGCTCCTGGACATACCTGGGGTAGACTGTGAGTGCCAGAGATATTAACTAAATAGTATTAAAATACTCTTTATGATCAACCTGAATGACAACCTTCATAGAGTTACATCCTCTTTTCTATGGTCTTAAATTTTGAAAAGAACTTTGGAACAAAATTTTAATCTTCTTTGTTCAGTGGAGCTGGGACACATTTGAGAAATTCACCTACATATTGACTTGGGAATTCAACTCTTAATTCCCGTATTTGTTGAGCCGCCTGTGCTACGCTCTCTTCCTTCTCTCTTCCATTTCTCCTGTACAGTCTGCTACCCTACCAGACAGCTTTGGTGTATTCTCATACTCTTATAATTTCTGGGTATCAAATGCCTCTTGTCAGGCTCCACTTTCTCCTCCGATTCCAAACAAAGAGCTTGGAAGTTTTATTAGATATTTAAATAAATAAAAACATAAATAAGAAAACCCTTCCAAACTAGCTTTGATCTAAATAAGATGCCAGGATTTTGCAAACATGACTTTAGCATCAAACAAGGATTCTTTGAAAGCTGAAGGTATTTGCCCTGGAAAGTTTTTTTCATCTAGGGTGAGTGAATTTTCCAAGCACACTGAAAATTATTTCAAAGAACATAAAAAACAAACCAAGAAACGTTTATTGAGATGACAGAGAAGTAGTCAAAAAAGTTTGTAATTTTTTTCAGCATTTTTAAAACCAAAATTTTATATGGGAAATAATTTTCATTTTTTTCCATAAAGCCACTAATTAATCAGTATGATTAACATAAACATTTATTTGGAGGGGTAGTGGTGTGGGGTTTTTAAGGAAAAGATTTAATCTGATAACAGTTAATAGAGACATCTTGATCAAAGTATCTAACCTTCTTCAGAGAAGGTTGCACTAATCTGGCTGCTGCAGTAGCTGCAAAAACATAAAAAAAACCCATCACAGAGCACAGAGTTCCTTCTTGCAGTTTAAAAACTTCAAATTTTCTGTAAAAGTGAATGGGAGCTATTGCTATCACTAAGGAGTATGATACAGGAGGAGTAAGACCCTTGCAAACTGATGATAAAAATTCAACTTAAGCAGGGCACAAACCATGAACTTCAGGAATAACAAGGGCATTTTCTGTATGGAAGGCGACAAGGGAAGAAAAGAATTTGAATACACTGCTCACATACTGAGGAAATCAAGTACATCTCTCAGGTTAAGCGAGCATCAGTACAACTCTACCAGCACCAGCCATAGCATAAGTGGTGGTACACACCAACTGTTTAAGAAAGTTGTCTAAAACCTAGTGAAAAGAGATCACACCGTATGTCTCAGGCCAGCCCAATCACTGCCTAGTTCTTTACCAGGTCCACAGTGAAACCCTTGATACACCAGAAGCTAAATTTCCCTAGCTGTTATGATCACTGCCCTACCAGCCCAAATGTGTTTCCAGAAAGTAAACAAGATCTCCCAAGACCAGTGATATGTCACAGACCAAAGTTCTCCTCTTGAGGGGGGTGGCCACGAGCATCGGTTGGGGTCGGATGTCTCCAAACCTGCTGCAGTAGCAGAACAAAACCCACCAGTCGTATCTGTTACTGGTTTTAAAGCTGTGGTGTAAAAGAGACCGTGGTCTATGGAGAATAGTTTGGCACTTAGCCCAGCTTTTCTGTGGCAGCTGCAATCTTATGTAAATTATGCTGGAGTGTCACATTTCAGGAACTTCCCCCCAACTTCGCCACCCTCATACTCACAAAACACACAGCTGGGAGGCGGGGAGCAGCCATGATATGTCCTACTGCACTGGAGACAAAAAAGGTGCCACACTTTCCTGAAATAACTTCTATTGCACAAACAATCACTCCATTAGACGGGAAGGAGAGATCTGAAGTCCAAACCAAGTTACAGCGTGCTTGCTTTCGTACAGCACTTCGAAGCTTCAACAGCTGGCATGGCCATGTTCACACGCAGCTCTCCAAACGTGGATCTGGTCTGTTTTCATTTTCTGCTCCCGATGCTGGAGCCTGGCCCTACACCCAGCGCATTCAGCACTGCAATTTTCTCTTGTGGTTCCAGGGAGTAGAAAGCCCTACCTCACTGTTTGACTTGGACAAATGCACAGTTTTATATCAGAGAAAGTGCAAAGTCAGATTTTAATGAAGATAGAAATCACTCACAGAAAGAAAAATAAACCCCCTAACATCTCCTAGGTGTTTCATCCATCTAACTCACCTAATTCCTCTGCAAACAAGCACATACTTCAGGCTACTTCACTGAAGCCTCTATGTTGTGATGAAAGTTGACAATGCCACATAAAAGTCTAAAACAGTTTTTCTTGGATGACATGCATTTTCAGTCAAGAATTCTAGACCTATTCTACATTACTCTGGTTTTCAGATGGTAAGCTGTTAAAAAGGTCTAGATTACATTACATTAAAAAACATTTTGTGCTTTAAAACCAAAAACATTTATTCCTGTGCAACCTTTAGCTGTAACCGTCTGGCTTAAAACTCTATTCAGCAAAAGCAATTACATAAACCATGTAAGTTTTCATAAAATTGGAATTATTGTTAATTTTGCACTGAGCTGAATTTAAAATTTTAAATCTCCTATGTAGACATACAGTTCTAGACTTGTACCATCTTAATTTGAGGAATAAAAATTCCAGGTTATTTTGATGTAAACAGGTTATAATCAGTCATTCCAGAATCATCACAGCAAAAAAATTGGCTTTACTTCTTAAAAAGGCATTCATTGTTAACTACAACATGATCTCAGGGTTTATTATTACTAGATTATTATTTACTGTTATTAGTATTGGTACTTATTTGCAAAAAGCTTAAGAGTAGATAATCTTTCACAAGAACAGGGATATCTCCTATCAAGTCTGCTGTAAAATTCACACTCCTCACACTAGAAACAAATTAGGAAATGCAAGATAGTCTCAGCTTCCAAAAGCTGAAAGTGTTGGAAGAAAACTGCTTGTTAATGAAAATTTTGTTTGTTAATTCTCTTGAGAACTACCAGCAAGCAATAGGGATTTTTGTATGTACATATATACACACACACAGAGATTTACTCATTATTTTAGCCGTTGTACTTCGTGCCAATGCACAGGCTACAGTTCAAATGAGCATTCTGAAGAATCACAGAAATTGTTTATGTAGTTGTGGTTATCAATATATTCTATACAAGTTTCCCAAATAATAATGAGTGAAAGTGTATTTGCTGTTTATTTTTCACCACCAAAACTTTTTAGTCTTTTCTAAAAGCAAGTTTCAGCTAACTACCAGGAAAAAAATTACTTTGAGTAATCAGTCTAAGACAAAAATTTACATCCCGGATCCTACAGAAAATATTCTTGAGCTACTTGAAAAGAAAACAAAACACTTTAGCTTTGTTACTTTTTTGCTTGAAAAATTTCAGTTAGTGGCTGTGATTTCATCAGCAAACTTTCCTGTAGAGCTTCCCTACATAACCAAGGGCAATAGAAAGCACTACAGAGTACTGCACTCAGCAGTTTTACAAAGAAATAAGGAGATGGAGCAAAAGCGCATGTTCCAACTTGCTTCACTGTTTCACCACGACTATTTTAGAATTACAGCAGGCTGTTACTATTACCTCGTGCCTTCCTATTTTCTAAAACTTCAGTAAGGCAACTTTGCTATGTCATTGGCTACGTTTACCTTGCAAGCACAGGTAAACCATTCACACACCTCTTGTGCTAAAATTAACAGAAGCAAAATTTATGTCTAAGGCTCAAGTTTTCAGGCTTAGCAAAGGTACACTGGCCATACAGCAATGTCAGTCACAAGACACTCTTCTGAAAGAAATAAATCCAAGTTTCATATTCAGTGTCAAAAAGCAAATTGAATACTGTTTTATCATTACAGCAACTTCTAATTTTGTTTCTCTTAGTACCTGGGAATCTCAGCCATTTCTGGGTCTCTCTCTTCTGTTCTACGATTTTCTCTTCAGAAGACTATTAACTTTTTATCTACACATTTCTGGAGGACAAATTGTAAATACACAAGTTACCCCTCTCACCTACCCACTCATCTTTCAGAATGGAGATAAACCCTCTATTAACATAACTGAAGACACTCCCCAAGTTTTCAGAGTCCTTTCAGCACTAAGCTTGAGAAAGAAGCATAACTGTCATAGATGGGAGTGCAAAATATTTTCCTACTATTTTAATTTTTACACTGATATTCCCCGATTTCCACTACTTCTCTTTGTGTCTTAGTGGTTAACTGAGTATACTGTAAGTGCTAAATTGTCATTCAAATTCTTTATTCCTCCTTTAAGTACAGAGAGCTCAGTATTGCTCAGCTCAAAGTATTGCCACACCTTGCTCCTAATCGATCATCTATTTGTTTTTTTTCCCCCTCCTCCCCAGCAAAAGGAAACATTAAGGGATGACTTTCATTTTCTGAAGTGTAATTTGCAGGGCTAAAACCTGCTGTATTTCATTGCACTAAGAAGAAAAATCCTTCGGGTATTATATCCAAAGCGTGCAATGGTTTTAAACCACGTTTACCATTTGTTTCTAGAAAGACAATTCTTAATCACACTTGCTAGAAATCAGTAGGATGCTGTAAAGTGTCATTTCCAACAATCCAAAGTGCCAGAATGGCAGCAGGGAACATACAGAGTTAAACGACTTGAAAACCATTTCAGTACAATTTGAGAGAAAGAGAGAGTAGAGTATCTGAAGTGAATTATCATGAGTTCAGGGATTTGAAACTATTTTAAGTAATGCTAATTGAATGCAACAGATCTGAGAGTCTCTACATTACATTTAGGCTGTTCACCAGACAAGGAGCAGGAGTAACTCCACTTAGAATAGCTGGAGTTAAAAAGTGATATGGTATCAATGCTATCATATAAGTAATATTGAACACTATCAGTAGTATTTGTTCAGCAACTTTCTAATTTCCATTTGAGAAGAATCCATGCTGTCACCATGTGAGTTTAGATAGTAATTATTCCCCCTGGTAAAAATTCCCAGGGCATGATCTCTTGATGCAATGGGAAAGTTTCCACGCTTCATGGCTCACTTTGCTAGTAAGAGATTTTCAGTTGCAAGTACCATCTCAATTTGGACATCAAGAGAGAACAATGACTAGATATTCCAGACTGGCCCAATACTTAACTTGTGGCAATACAGGCTTGTTAAAGAAAAAAAAGAAAAGAAAAAAGAAAAAAAGAAAGTCATCAGTATAATGACAAATTGTGATCTACTCTTTCAATTATTTTCAGGATGAAGTGAGAGAAATCATTAGAAATAAAAAGCTTGTTCTGAAATGGAAGAATGTAAAATAAAGGCCATAGCCAAAATTTTACATTACATAATGTACCACTTGAGAATTTCTTGTTTGAGAGGCTAAAAATGCCCTTCTGTTTATAATAGAGAAAAAAAACCAACTCAGTTGCATGGCCGAGTCTGGAAAAAGTAATTTAGTCATTACATGTAACATACGGCACACTTGTTCTTTCAGAGCATAATTTATTATTTCTCTTTGAACATCCTCTTCCTCAAGGAAAACTTAAATCTGGGTATGCCAGAGGAAAGAAAAAGGTTTGGGTATGTCAGACAGACATCATCTCAGTCCAAGATACAGGAATTTTCCTTCCCTTTGGGTAGGCTCTACCTTACAAGATGTGCCAGGACAGATTTATACAGGTAGCCTTATGAATAGCACATGGGCTAGAGAAAGGAAAACTCTTCAGCCTTGGGAACCTCTCAAACAGGAGCCCCATGAACAGACAACCCACGTGAAGGAAGGGCTCTTAACTTCCAGGGACTCGCTGCATTCCCTTTGCTGAACCGCCTGGCGTTGCAAAATCGAACAAGGCTACATAAGGAACGCACGAGGAAACTGGGAGAGATAATTATGCCCTCCTAAGGAAACAAAGATAGATGCAAGAAAAACGGGAGTGTAGGGAAAAACTTCAGCTTTAAATCAGTAGGCACATACTAAAAGGAGACATAGTGTGGAGGGTATATTCTAACATTTTCTTAGTTATCACGTGTATTGGAAAAGAGAGCATGCTGCAACAAAACACTTCTAAAATTTAGCACTATGCAACTGCACTTACAATTGTTGCCATTTCCCCTGTTTTCCCTATCTGTTATTGCTGCTCTTACTTGTTACATCATGCAGTTTCATAAAAACAAGACATCCTCAAGGCAGGACTATCTCCTTACATTTGGAAAATACCTGGCACATCTCTCAAGCCACTGCATTTATGTGCAGTTTATCACTGCATATGATTTCCAACATATCTGGAAAAGTATTTTTTACTTTTCAGACACTGCTGGATACGTTCATCGCAGAGTGTCAGTTAGGACACAGAGCAAAAACAATGGTTCTAACAGGGAAGAAAAAAATCTAAATCCAAATACTAGAGACCAGCACAGCAAATACACAACCCCATTTAGAGAGAAGACCCCCCGCTTTGTTCTGTACAAAAGACTAAAAATTACGCTACTACTTTTCAGAAATGTACCTATGATGTTCACTTCAAGTTAACGTGGGACTTATTGTTCAGTACTGTTAAAAAAACCAAAGTTGGCAAGTGCGAAAGAGCAAAAGCATTTTTTCCTGTTGATGGAAGTGAAATCAAATCATTTCTAACTTCAGAATCTTCAGTATCACAGGTTACATGGAGAAACAGTAGAACGTGATCATGCAGAGATGCCAGAAACTTTTAAATACAGTTTAAATTCACTCTGACTTGCAAACCACTACATAAACACACTACTCACTTGTTTTGAAGGACAGTGCTCGTTCTTCTCATCTGTCATCTTCCCACTCTTCGGTGCCCTTCGTGGTTGCTTGATGCTGGTTTTTATAGCAGGCCGGCACACATAATTCTCAAGGTTCTTGGGAGGCTTTTTCGTCCGCTTTGCTTGAAGACCAATCTTCAGTTTCAAGTTTCCCTCTGAAAAGTTTGTTTCTTTCACTGAAAACTGTTGCTGTGCATCAGTCAGAGCCTCATTCTTCCCATTCTCGGTACTGTTCCCCTCCCAATTCTTCTTCTTACTGTCGTCTTCTTCCTTGGTACAACCTTCTAGCTCTATTTCTCCTTTTCCCACCAACGTGCCAATGTTTACTACAGAGGGGCTTTTCCCAGAAAACCCTTCAGAATCAGAACCCAAGCCTAACATAGCAGTATTCCGAGGGTCCATCACAGGCGGAATATATGCCTTCAGGTAATTTTAGGGAAGATTTACAGAGATATGTTCCACAGAAGATCTGTTCTACTACTGGCAGCCAGCATCTTTTACTCTGTAGAAGGAAAAAAAAGACAGAAGTAAATTTTTATTTTCTAGCAGAAATTAAATGAATATTAAAAACAATTAGAAAGCAAACAATCATACTTCAGACAAGCACAATTATGCAGCTGATGTTTTGAGACACCAACCCTTCCTGTAACCTACTACAAAAATACAATTTATCTGCAAAAGCACTTTTAAGTGATAGGTGAAAAATCAAAAGTATGTGAATATTTTAACTTCCAATTCATCCACAGGACGCTTCAAATGATGGTTAAGACTTTTAATATCGACCATCAAATTTTTTTTTTTAATTTAAAATCAGAGCCCAGCTACTCCTAGCACTGCCACTCTTAGGCTGGACTCACTGAAAGAGCTGCATCTAAGGAATGATGTAGCTAATGAAACCTACCATAAAGCATCCAAAACCCAGAGACAATCTGATTTTAATCATCTGAGCCACTAGAAAAGTTGAGCCCAACCCAAGTACGCATTGGTTTACAAACACGCTGCATAATCTGCTTATTACTTAAGGACTTCCCACAATTCAGGAAGAAGGGTGGGAGAACAGAAAAAACCCCACCAAATGCATTCACACGCTGATTTGTACTTCCTGGAGCATGGGAACAGAAAAGTCCACGCTTCCATCATCAGAGACACTGTTATGTATATATAATTAATCTATTTATCGTAAGATATTAGAGGGAACTTTTTCATCTTAACTAAAGCAAAAGTTGATTTGAATCCACTCGCTAACACAAGGGTTTCAGATCCCTGGCTGACTCGCGCAGCGCCAGCACTGCCTCCCGCGCTCGCACACAGACCACCAGAGCCGTCAGCTGCTGTTCCCCCACTGCCAAAGAACAAAAATCTCTGTGCCCCATTAGATTTTTATCCGGGCAAACAAGAATCATCACAAAAACAATCTGCAGAAGATGGAGATATGGTGTATTTGATAACTGCCAAGGAAGACAAATCGCAGTTACAAAGGAGAAGCTAAACATATGCATTTCAGTCTGGTCAGATACTTAGAGTATGATGTAAGAGAAAGGACACAGCGATGTTTACAGAACTGGGGACTTGAAAATCAGCAACCCTCAAAAGGAGTCCTGCATAGGATGAACAGGAACTCCTGGTGAAAGGCGACAGCCACAAGGACATACACAATCCTCGTAGTGTACTGAAAAAGGCTTTTTGACACTGCTACGACAACCTGTTGCCCGTGTGCCTGTCTGCCCCACGGACATGGCACACCAAACCGCTCCAGATCAAACCCTACTCAGCCTTAACAACAGCTCGGGAGAGAAGTTCTCCTTTCTCAAGTTCCAGGAGCCAGACCAGAACAATCCAGGTGGACAGATTTGTTTTAGGAGCATTCTAAGCAGAAAGTGTTTAAATAAACATCATTTAAATGTCTTAATCATTTTTGAAAATGAAATATGTCAGAAACAGGTCTGAAAAAAGTATCAATGTACTGAAAAGAGCATCACAGGAACTAAAGCAGCATGATCTTCTGTTCTTCTATGCAATTATTAAGGCTGAATTGTAAGGAATGCTATGAAAAGATTTCAATGGTTTCAATGAACTTCAAAATGAGTTTCAATAAGGTTTCAACGAGCTCAGCAATTATCTCTGACATTTGGCCTCCTGGCAGGTCAGCACATGCATACTCGAGCCCATCCGCACGTGGCAGGTCCCAAAGCCATATGCCTCTTGTCCAGACAATAATTAAAAAAACGGCGGTGAGGAGGTGGAATTTTGAGGTGGCTCAGTAAACCCAAGCACTGTATAAAAAGGGGGAAGGATAAGAAATGTGAAAGGCGATACTGGGAGAGGACTAAGGCAACTGCAGTTGGACACAGGTTGGAAGACAGATGCCGGGATTAGTTAGGACAGAAGAAATGCTGCTGAGAACACAAAATGCAAATCGTTAGAAAGCTAGGCTTCATTGGCTGCGTGCTCAGAGAAAACAAACTTATTCTCACACGTTCTGTGCACATTATTGAAAGGGATTTCTCTCTGCAGCTACGACTTTTCAACTAAGAACATCCTGAAAAATCATAAATCGCTATTATTACTTGTAAGACCAGAGGTAATTAGATAAAATCTCAATTTTACAACTAGAAAAAATGGGTGGAGCAGAGTGACACGGGGGTTCGGAACCAACCCAGTTCCTAGTTCAAGGCCCAGTGTTCCGTCCATCAGGCTACACCATGTCACCGAAAATGAGCTTTTTCATACATGCCAACACACAAAGGAAAACTGGCCAGCAGTAAAATAATCCTAAGCTAATGCATGATTTTTTATTATTCAAATTCAAGAAAAGGAAAAAATCCTACAGGCCATCATGCAACTCTCAACTCTCTATCCACACAAATGTGTCCTTCTCTATAGTGACTACGGTTCAAACAAGCTGCATCACTTCAGTCATTTTCTTACAAATAAAATTAATTAACAAGCTTCAAATCTGAAACCAAAATAAATTGAAACAGCACCATTTAGACTGCTGTATCTGGCTCCATATTTACTTAATTGCAAGACTTTAAGTAATTACACTCATACGCTGACCTTAGAAACTGCAAGACCAAGACAAAGTGCACACTGAGGATTAAAGGAGACCTGTGTTAAAATCTTATTCTGTGGTAACATGGAATCAGTAACTATCCTAAAAACAAAGTCACAAAATTGACGGCTCTCGTAAACACATAGCAGGTCAGTTTGTTTATCCATTAATTCCTCTCTACAGACAACAAAAATGCTAATCCTGGACCTAATCATCATTTTGCCTCGATCATTGTAATCTTCATCTCTCTGACTCTGCAATTACTCCACTCTAATTCACAGAAAATGTGTCTGCCAATTTGATCATTTTCATAATCGTGAACTGATTACATCTCATCTCTTTGAATCCCAAGAACGCTGCTTCTTCCCCACCTCGGCAAGTTCAGGCTTCCTGAGAGTGTGGCCAAGGTGTGTGTAACTGTACCTTGGCTCTTCACTTGTTCCTGTTCCTTAGTGCTTTGTTTCACCGGTGACAACCATTATACATGTTCTGTTCTTTTTTCCCCCCTTTCATTTAACACCATTGCTTTCTCTGTGCCACTTGTCACGCTTCATACGCCCCGCCTGCACCAGTCTACAGGATCTTCACCATCCTTCTTGTAGGTCGTGCCTTGAAATCTCCCTGTGGATGTCAATGCAAACGAACAGCCGAATGATGACAGCCATAGTTCAGAGGCAGCTATAAAAGCTTGCATGAATGTACCCTGAAAACTTCAATTTGGCATTTTCAAGACCAAAAACTATAATATTTACCTGTGTGATATAAGGTACATATTTGTGTCTTCGCTTTCCACATTTGTTCTGCTAATTTGCAAGTCTTGTTTTTAATCATACTATAGGCTTCTTCAGGTCAGAGATGGACTATGGACTTGCAAAGTACCTGCTTCGATGATACTGATCCCCGAAAGAGATGTTTCCACTACAAAGACCTTTACAAGAAAAGCACTACATCCATCTGGTGCACCCAATAAGATTCATGTGAAATGAAAGCAGTGGAGCCTGACTGCCCGTGCCTACAATTTTCTAAGCTTGCACACTGTCATTTAACCACGCTACTTTGTAACTTCTAAGACTAGAAAGTGCTGCTATAATCAAGCAGCATGACATTCTACACCAGGCCAAGAACTCTGCTCAGCAATTCCTACCCCACTGCTCACATTTTGCAGACCCACAGCAGGTCTTTCCAAAGCAACATGAACATTTTTTATTTAAAGACTTTTTTTTTTTTGATGAAAGAAACTACCATTTCCCTGGGGACTCCATTCCAAGACCCAATGCACATTTTGCAACAACTTTTATCCATGGGATCTTAGGCTAACATAAATTTTGCTAGATTAAGAACCATCTAGTATCAAATCTCTACATGGCCTTACAAATCATGATCAAGACACATCCTAACCACCTCCCTAAGAAACAAAACACATCAAACTTCCTGTCTCTCATCCAGTAGATTCTGTAGATCTCAAATCCCTCCTGTAATCGTTCTTCACCCAAAAAAGATTAACTAGGAAGCATTTTAACATCCATTTTGACATGTGCTACCTAGAACTAAACGGTGTTCATTAATGATTTTTCTAATGCCATATACAGTTTTAATACCTATTATTCACTTATTCCCCTGTTGACACATCCAAAGCCCTTTTTGCCCGTCATCTGCTAAGACTTCTGTTCTTCTGATCCCCTGTTTTTCCAGAAAAAAAATACCAAGGATTGACTTCTACTGCCAGCTCCTAGATATTTTTCCCCCTGCCCCCTTCGCAACATTAAATGAAAATTTTTTCTCCTCTGTCCAATTTTACTACATCATCTTCATTTCTGCTGCTGCTTTTGTTGATGAAAACATATTGTGATTTTATATTTGGAAGGTGAGTATTTTTCTTTTGGTTCTTTCCATTGATTCAGCTCCAGGGGACATCAAAAAAATTCAGCTGAGTGTCTGAAATCCCAGAACATTACTAGTAACTCCATGGCCTCCCACGATCCCTTTTCATACTCCTTGTCTTCTTTCTTCTGCTATAGAAGATAGCTACCACACTCAGAAGTTCTTTCTCAAAAAGAGAATAAAATGTGTCATAAAAACCCCACTGTATTTCTCTACATCACATATCCTAAGCAGCAACTGGAGGTCACTGAAATAGAAGTTCAAGGACCTTGGATTACCTATGTGAGTATTTTTTAAATGTTTACAGAGATGGAGACACTTGTCAGAAATAAAGTTACTGTCTGTGTTATATGAGGTGACAAATATAATATTTTACAAGTAGAATCTGTTAGGTGTGGTTTTGACAGCAACAAAATAACAGAGTACCGGTCTTGCCAAGAATAATATTCTACAGAAGTGTTCGTAGCAAAGACAGTACGGGCCACATGTTGGGAGAGCAAATGGTAGCAGGACACTTATTTTGCAGGAAGAAATGCAGATGACACTTCGCAAGTATGCTCCAGTGGGAGGAAAACTTTGTAAGCAGATATGTTTCTTCTGGTATCTTAATCATACTTCTTCTGATATCATACCTTAACTGAAAAGTCTGGAAACACAAGATTGAATTTTGACTTGCCTGATAATTTTGTTGTTTCACTATTCACATGCAAATTAATATGAAATTGCTAAAACCTGCATAACAAAACCCGTATTTGATCAGACCAAAGGTTCATTTAGCCTTAGGCTCTTAGTCCCAATATTAGCCAGTACTGGTTGCCTAGGGAAAAGCATAAGAAAACCCAACATATGCTGTGGTAATTCTGCTAAGATATTCTCCCAGCCTCTAAATTTGTGATTCAGGAACTTCCCAAGAGGTATGTCTCTATATCTAATGCCTTTCAATGGACTGTTCTGAACAAAAAACTGTTATTTATACCCACCTAGTAAAAGATAATGTAAGGGACACAGTAAACCAGTATTTCAAACCAGTATTTCACCTTTAAGTCCTGACATAATGTCCAATGTCTTTGGTTATGCCAAAAATACCCCAGTGCTGGGATGGCCATACACAGCATGTGAGCCACACTGCACAACAGGTAATGCCGTGAATACAGAAAATTAGGAACAAGTACAGATTTCACTTTCACAGAATAATCACATTAGGTCTGCATATCAGATTTTTTTTTTTTTTTCTTTTTGCAAGCTATGAGATGAAACACATGACCTCACTGGAGTGGAAGAAATGTGTCCACAATGGCAAAAGTCGACCTCTTGCCAATGGCAGCACAAATTAAGTTTTTTTTTAAAAAGTCAACAACCCATTTGACAACAATACCTATTTAAAAATAATGGCAGTTCAGTAACTATATGTGCTATTTCCATATTTCTCCTGTGACAACAGCATTAGAATTTATATCAATAAGCCTGTCTCTTGCATCAAGTGGTTAAACTGCTTTTTGTATCCTCAAGGACAGTTTAAACTTCTGAAAACAAGCTGCTTCTTTTTGTAAATTATGACTCAAATTATTTTACTGTTTATTATCACGCAAACATTAAGTGCTTTTTAGATGACTGTTGACTGCCTGTAGCAATCAAATGTAACTAAAGTCCAAAAAGAAGTTGTGATAATTTTGTTTTTAAAAACAAGATGTACTTAGACCCCCTCAAAATAAAAAAAGAAAAAAATCTGTCTTATACAGTTTAGAGAAGCTGCCGAAGCTTCAATTTTTGAGTAAGAATGCTTCTTAAGAACTCAAGTAGGCAGACAGATGATGATTTTAGAGCCCATCTCTACCCATATGTTCAACCAGCTGCTACAACTTCCCCATTCATGCAGAGGCAGGAGCACCAGGGACGGTCTCAAGGTCCTCAAGGATGACCACATGAAACACAAGTCTTTCAGGATTCGCTCAAGAAAACCCATATTCTTGGAAAACATTGCTTTTGCAGGTGCAATCTAGATTAATGCAAGGAAGACAATCAAAACGAACAACGAAAGACGCAAAAAAGGGACACTGTTCCTGAAAATTAAAACTAAGTATATTTAAACGTATGAACATAAAGTCACGGATTTTTACCACGCATCCATCCCGCAGTCCCTGCTCCCCAGATCTCTCCTAACAAGACTGGAAAGCCAGTGCAAGAACCCACTACCTCAAGTTTTCCTTACTGGCTCCTGACAACACACGACTAACAGGAGAGTGAATGCGTGTCCTGAGGCCATCTGATGGAAACCCACATGCCAAGTACTTTCTAGTTCTCTGCTGGGTAATTAACAGGGTGAAGGAACCACAAACCAAGGGTGAAAACAGAAGTTAGAAAGTCAGGAGACTATTTAACCAAAAGAAAAGAACAGCAACGCATTTTGTCTTCTGATCTGAGGGATGGGTAAGGCTAAGATGCATTAGTCTCAACCATCTAATCCCACATTACCAGTCAATAAAACTAAAATAGGATGAAAAATGTAATGAAAGTAAAATTTCACAAGTATGGTTTGGGGGTGGGGGAGGACTGCAAGCAGAAGTCGTCTACAAGCCACTGACCTAGTAAACTGGCCAATATCTCAAGAAGCAAAAAAAAAAAACAACAATCTGCCAGAGAGACCCCGCACCTCCACCACCTCAGCGCCCCCCGCTCCCCCCGCGCCCCCGCCTCCCGCTCGAGGCAAAGACCACGCTCTGCCCACCACCTCCGCGCTCCACAAAAATTAAAGTTTCGGGGATGCGGGGACTTGCGCGCAGACCTGATCACCAGGAAACTTCCTGAAACCCGACACGGGCACCTGCCCGACGAGGGACTCCCCCGGGGCCGCTGCCAGGGGTGACCCGCGGCCCCCCTGCCCCTCCAGCGCGGCACCGGGCCAGCTGTCAGGTGATATCCCGCCCCCCCGCTCCCGCGGGGCCCGACACAACGCATGAGCGCGGCTGTCAGGCTCCCTCCACCCCCGCAGGGCACAGGCCCGGCTTCGGGCGTCCCGCCGGCTCGCGGCCGCGCTGCGGGCACCGCTCCTGTCACCGGGACCCCCCCCGCCCCGCGCCGCCCCGCGTCCGGGCCCCGCTGGCGGGGATACCCCGCCTCCCTTCCCGGCGCGGGCCCGGCTGTCAGGGATCCCCCGCCCCCTCCCGGCGCGGGCCCGGCTGTCAGGGATCCCCCCGCCCCGCTTCACGCAAGGGCCCTGCCGGGGTCCCCCCCGCTCCGCTTCGGGCGCGGGCCCTGCCGGGGCCCGCCGCGCACGCCCGTCGCCGCAGACCCCGCCGCCGCCGGGGATCCCCCGTCGCCGCCGCCCCGGCAAGCCCCGCCGCCGGGGATGCCCCGCGCCCGCAAACGGGCCCCAGGGCGGCGCGGCGGGGATGCGGGGCAGCGCGCGCCTCGGCGCCGGTGCGGGGCGGGGCGGCCCCCGCCGCGGCTCCCCGGCCAGGCTCCCCTCCCCCCGGGCTCCGGGCCTGAGGCGGTCCCAGTCCCCGCCCGCCGCCCGCTCGCTCGCTCGCCCGCTCCTTACCGTGTCAGCGACAACACGGCCGGGGCCGAGGACGGGCTCCTCCGCGCCGCATCTTCCCGGCCGCCCGCGCGGACGGGGCCAGGGCGGGACCCGGACCGACCGGCCGCCGCTTTCGGCCCTGCTCCGAGCCGAGGCAGCGAAACCAAAATGGCGGCGGCTCCTGCTCCACCGCGAGCGAGCGCCCGGCGCCCCGCCCCGCCCCCGCCCGGCCACACCCCCTCGGGGCTGGCCCCGCCCCCCCGGCAGCGCCGCCGTTCGCCCAGCGCGGGGCGGGGCTCGCGCCGCTCCGTTCCGTTCCGCCCCGCGCCGCCTGTCCCTGCCCGGCCCCCGTAGCGCGGCCTCGCGTCATCCGCGGCCTCTCGCGCGGCGGATCCCGTCAGTGGGGCGGGCCCGCCGCCAGCGGTGAGTGCCGGGGCGCCCGGCGGGGAGCGCCCGGCTCGGGCCCGCGGGGACCGGCCGCTCGTTTTGGCGGCAGCCGCTGCCCGCAGGGCTCGGCCCGGGGGCGCGGCGGCCGTGCCGGAGGCCGGGCCCGCGCGGGGCGGCCGCGGGGCGGGGGGGCGGTGACTGGGGCGCGATCCAGCAGCGAGGCCGCAGCGGGAAGCGGGCGGCGGCGGGCGGGGGAAGGCGCCTGTGGGCTGCCGGCAGCCGGGGCAGGCGGGAGGCGGGAATGGACGGCGGGCTGGTTTCCCTTAGTTCCCTCCGCAGGTTTTACGAACAGAACTTCCTTTCTCCCGGTTTTCTCTGGTGGCCCCCGTTTCTAGATCAGGTTGACTGATGTAACTTTATGCCCCTTTGTTATCTCAGTCCTGTGCAGGTCTAGAAAAAGAGAATATGGGAGAACGGTGCAGAGCACATGGGAAGGAAAAGTGGGGAGAAGGCACCAGGAATACGTGTGCGCAGCTTTTGCAATGTCACTTTTTTGTGCCCAGGTGGCTAAGAAGGCCAATGGCATCCTGGCTTGTACCAGCACCCCAGCGTGGCCAGCAGGGACAGGGAAGGGATGTGACCCCTGGGCTCGGCACTGGGGAGGCCGCCCCTCGATGAGTGGGTTCAGTTTTGGGCCCCTCACTCCAAAAAGGCCATTGAATGACTCGAGCGTGTCCAGAGAAGGGCAACGGAACTGGTGCAGGGTCTGGAGCACAGGTCTGATGGGGAGCGGCTGAGGGAACTGGGGGGGTTTAGTGTGGAGAAGAGGAGGCTGAGGGGAGACCTCCTGGCCCTCTGCAACTCCCTGAAAGGAGGGTGCAGAGAGGGGGGAGGAGTCTCTTGAGCCAAGTAAGGAGCGATAAGACAAGAGGGAATGGCCTCAAGTTGCACCAGGGCAGGGTCAGACTGGCTCTTAGGAAGTACTTCTTTACAGAAGGGGTTGTTGGGCGTTGGAATGGGCTGCCCAGGGAGGTGGTGGAGTCCCCATCCCTGGAGGTGTTGAAGAGTAGGGTCGACTTAGCACTGAGGGATATGGTGTAATTGGGAACTGTTAATGTTGGGTTGATGGTTGGACTGGATGATCTTCAAGGTCTTTTCCAACCTAGATGATTCTGTGCTTCTGTGAATAGGTCCCTGGAACAGCCGTGGGCGTGCAGACACCGGTCGTCCAAAGACAATAACACTCTGGTTAGCTCGAAGTTGTTTCTGTCTTTGCCCCTGTGTTTCTGGCACTTGTAAATACACAGCCAGCAAGCAACCAGAAACTTGTTTTTAATGTAGTCTGGAGAGGTGATAGGTTGGGATTACTAAATGATGTCTGCAGATAGCACTTTCAGGGTTCTTTGCATAATTTTTGCTAGAAAATTATATTCTGATCCTAAAGACCCCAAGCAGCCAAGTGTTTTTTCTATAATGGAACGGTACGCTGAGTTAGTTTTGTAACTCGATGCAGGTACAGATCAGTGAGGTGGCTGCAGTTTTAATCTGCTCTTCTGCTAAAGCTCCCCTCCCACAGACAGACAAACCCTGGAGAAGAGCCCTTACAACTTGTGTTAAAGTAGTGATTCAGGAACTCTGTCAGAATGTTAGGGGGGCCCAAAATAAACAAACTTCCAGGGTTTTATGATTTCTTATTTTTACAAGTTGTGTTTGAGAAAACAGCTTTCCCATCCCTACTTCCTTTACTATTAGAACTGTCATTTGAAACAAATGGGATACGTTCTCACGTGGAACGGGATTTGTGCTTCCTCTGCTGCTGTACATGCTAGCATGGCAAAGCCAAATATCTAAAAAAGCCTTCACAGGCTGATATATTCACTTCTTCTTGAAATAGCAAAACTGGGGCTTTTTTTCAAATATGTATTGTGCGTTGAGTGTTAGATGAAAGAATGTAAAGCATCTTCACAAAATTAACGTCCTTTAGTGTGGCGTTTCCTCATTCTATGCAGTAACAGTTGTGGATGCCATTCTATGCAGTTAAATCATCTTGGTCTTGCTTAGCATTAACACTGCAGTTAACCACCGATTTCACTAAGACAGCTATTCCTCCTAAAGAATTATAAGGTAATTATCTCACTTCGAATGCATTGTGTAACTTACTGCAACCAAGAGTCCTTAAAGCATCTTTGTTAGATATTGTCATTATTTCCTCCTAAGGAAGTGCTACGAAGAAGGCCCTGAATGCTGGCACAGATGACAGATTTAACTAATTTACTTACCTTTTTGCCTTTATTTTTGCATCACAATTGGTCAATTGTTCAAGTGTTTTGTTTTTTCTCCTGTTGTAATCAAAGACAGCTGAGCAGCGGATACTAATATATGATTAGGAGGAAGCCAGACACACAGAGGCATCTTCAGTCTCTGCATTATTCAAGTTTCTTCAAAATAATCACTGTGTAGCCCTTCCTCTTGCTTTGACAGCTGCAGTCAAAATAGATGCCCTTCCCCAATAAAAGGATCTGTCCTCCTCACTAGATGAATGAAATATCTTTACTTGTACCTTACCATTTATTTGTGAATGTCTCTCTGAAAAAAGGCAACATAATTAATGGAATATTTTTTTATTAGGCAAATGATGCTGATTATCAGTAGTCAACTGTATTGCTGCAGAGCATTCTGACAGCTTCTCTGAATTATCTGTGTGGCTTTAAGCTCTTTAGGCAGGAACAATTCTCTGCCAGTATAAGATACATTAAACATAATAAAAAAACCTAAAAAAATCCACTTCTGTCTCTGCAGAAAAATGCTGAGAAGTCTGAAAGGACTTGTCTGCCATCCTCTCCGGGTAAGTTCTGTAATAGCGTGACGCTGCTTCCAGTATTTCAGCTGTCCTGTGAACTGCAATGACAATTTACAAACTGTAAAAAGTGAGATTCTTCTTACATTCACCATCTAAAAACCCGGTGCCTCCTACAGGCTGGTTGTGTAAACTCCCATTACGGGCAAAGGAAGGAGAGACAGTTTGTGTGCGTGATTGCGTTTACGTTTCTCTCCCACGGCTACAGAGAGAACGAGCGAGAAGCCTGGAGAGTTGGCTTAAAAGAGACTTTTGTTAGAAGACTAAAGTTTAGCATTCTGCAATGTCCAGAATGTCGAAATTCTACATCTTTAATGCAAGGGTTTCTCAGAAAACAGAGAATCGACTTGCTCTGCACTGCTGGAGAGCACAAAGGAAGACCAGAAGCACCAGCCTTTCACAAAGCCTGGGCTGCTGCTGGGAAGAGCATTGGCCGGAGAGGGCTCAGTGCTTCAGGTGGAGGCAGTAATATTAGCTCTGCCACCACAACACTGCAGCACTACGTTATCCAGAAAGCCTCCTTATGTTATAAACAGCATAATGAGTTAATGCTGCAGATCTGGAATGACTTTCTAACGGTAAAGAATTTCAGTTGTTTGCTGTTGTCTTTTAAATGCTTTTTCACTGGTACATAGTGATGTGCAGCCATTAGACAGGATGACTGTGGAACTACGAGTTTCCAGAGATGAGATCCTGGTTGTAGGGTGCTGTACCTATGATGGCAGCCTTTATGAAATAAACAGTCTTTTCTAGAGACCAAGATATGTGGAAACATGTAGGAACAGCTCCACCTTATGGCACATGACTTTGTGATTAATCTCCACGTACCACGTGATTGCTGCCATTTCAGGGATCCGAGTTAGACTACTCTGTCCTTTGGCAGATGGAAACTTACTATAAAATCCACTCTACACTACTAGGATAAACTGTGTTAAAAGATGATGTGAACATGTGAGAGCCTTACGTACACGTTAGGATTTACTACGCAGAGCTCTACAGTGAGCCAGAAAGGTACATGTTTCTGGCATTCTGCATGAAGTCGAGGGGATCAGTGATAAGCCACTGTCTTTTGTTCGGGAGGAGGGATCAAGCGGCATAAAGTCAGAATATATAATGCATTAGCAGTGGTATTCTAGGTCACTCAAAGGTATTCCTGTAGCCTGCTAAAAATGCAGATGGACTTCTGCATGGATTTTGTAAATGGAAACAGTAATTCATAAAATGCAAGTCTGTATCGCTCAAATTCAGGAGAACTGTGAGCAGTGTGATTCACTGCCCTCGGAGCTTATGCTGATTCTGTAGCACTGCAGAGAGTTAGGAAGGATTGCCTGTCTCCAGGTACTGAGAAGCTGCTTCTACAGCCCAGTGCAGGCTACAGCCCACAAAGGAAAAGTTCCAAAGCACTACAAGGCTACACGGAGATTTTGAGGAAGACATTATCGTGCTAAGGCTCAAAGAAGTGATGTTCTAAAGTGGTATCCTTGCAGGAGAAAGATGTAGTAATTTAAAAATGGGGTATGTTCGTTTGATGGAAAAATATAAGTTCTACGTACTTGGCTGCAAGAACAGAGGACTGGGCTTCAAGACAAAGTCCTTCTCACACTTGCATCCTGCCTTGCTGTGCTGTCTTGTACTCCCTTCGTAGAATTTAATAGGAACTGGCTTTTGTACCATAGGGAATCCAACTCCTGCTGATCTGAGATGGTGCTTTAAAAAAGTGGTATTGGTGCTGTTGTCTTGACTAAGTATCATTCAGCTAAAGTCTTGAGCTGTATCTAGACACACATAAAAACTGAACACACTCACAACAGGAAGTTAATCCCTGCTTAATTTTCATTCACTGTTACACAGGTGAGGGACGAGGATTTGTATGGTACTCCAGAGAAAGGATGGCCACGCAGCAGTAAGCTTGCCTTTGCTTTTAAGTGAGCGAAGCTCGCAGCCCCAAGACCTTCACTTGAGACTTGAGAAGGAGGGAATGCAGGATGTGCAAAGAAAATGAGAGGGACTATGATTCCAGATTAGGAACGACTTCAGGCTGACATTTTCTAGGTGAACAGGCGACAATAGTTGCATGCTCTAGATATTCGTGTATTAAATGAGCATCTTAGTGCCTTGCTCTAGGCTGTAAATTGTCACTTGTGTGGACGTAAAACTAAGCATGGCAAATAAGACATCCTGACTGATCGTTTGGATTTGAGGAGGAAAATAATGTGGGAACAAGAATGTGGCGACAGAAGTGAATGTTTGGTGATCTCCCATATTCCCACTGCAGGATGTTACACAGGTATCTCGTGTTGAGTACAAACCGGTTTAATTCCTTCCCTAAAAGGAGAGTGAGTGCCAAAATGCTGATTCAGGAGTCCATTGTGTGTTTAACATGGGATGTGGGGTAATCTGACATTACACTTTCTTCTGAGCCCTTGTGGCTTTCAAATGACCCCCTGAGGAAAACTTGGATGACAGCAGAATTGCATCATGCCATGGAGAACTGAAACAGCTGTTCCTGTCTCTAAACTTTAGTTTATGGCTACTCTCAGCTTAGCAGACAGACAAAATAGGAAACTACTTGCTCTGTTTACAGTTGGAGCCTGCAACTGTTCCAGTCAGTAATATGAAGGGTGGCTTTCAGTTTTGCAGGCTTTGGTCACAGCCTCTGTTTGGAGAATACACTTTTTTATTCATTGACGAATGCTTATATTTTCTTTCACCATAACATAATAAAGTGCTTGTCCTTCTACTACTCACTTTCTTGCCTATTTTGGCTAGGCTTTACAGGCATGCTTCAGCAGTCTGTCTATGGAAAAAAGAATTAATCAGCTTAGCTGGCTGTTTCAGTTTCTCAGCCATGTCTGTATTATAATGAAAGAGTCTGTATGCAGGGACACAGTTAGGAAAATCAGTGCAGGGAATGTAATTATAAATATCAAATAGTGGGCAGCACTGCACTAATCCCTCAATAATTGAGGTGATTATGGATTATTAGACAGCTTGAATTTTCAAGGTACTAGCTACTATTCATTGGTGTAGGCAGAAGCATTGTGGGAACTTCCCAGCAATAAAACCTTAATGGCTGTACTTGTGCTCTGAAGCAATCTTGAAAGGGACAGGGGACAGGGCTTGGCTGTCTACATGACTTAAACCGGTAGCAGACTTAAGTGAATGGAAATGGTTTAGAAGCAGGCATCTAAATGTGAAACGTGGTTCTAAAGCGTGGGGTTTTTCATGATAAATTTACATTCTAATGATGAATTTTTATTCTAATTGCAGAGAATTCTATTCTGTATTGCATGCTACCTTGACCCCATCGTAATGTGCGGGCAGTGAGTGTACAAAACAAACCACTAACTGGATTTTTAACTGGTAATCTTTGACTGCCAAGAAGTTTGTTGTCTGTTTGCCTTTTTCTTTCCGTAGTTGGACCATGGGTATGCCCTCCATACGGCAGCCAAGGATTGCTTAAGTTCCGTTGTCAGCCAGGATGTCCAAACACTGGCAGAAAGACCAAGAGGAGTTTTCTATACCAGTGAGAACGACCCGGTGAGTTACTGCCACAAGTGTTACTGTCAGACAGCAAGTGCCTGAGTTCTGTCAGTCTGCCTGGGGACATGCTGGAGCCAGGAGTGCTTACTGGGATTGGGTTGTTCTAGTAAACTTAAGGGAGGGGAGTACACAGGCCTAATAATAGGCGTCCAGACCATGATCCCCAGCCCAAAGGAAAACAGGCCGTGGCTGTGCAGTGCACCTGCCTGGCTTTGAACAAGACAGGGCTGGTCCTCTGCCTGAAAGCTCCTGGGAGCAAGTATTGATTCCTTCTCTATAGTTGCACAGATGAGATAGATAGACTGTGTATTGTAGAAGCTCAGATGTGGCTTAGCTTGTCATCAGACACCATTAATTTCAACTCCAGGGTTATTCTTCCCTGACTAACCTCCTCAAATTGGCTGTGAAGGGGGATAAAAAACACACCCCAGATGACCTCAGCACAGCACAGCTCTCCAGCATCATAATTCCAGCCTCACACTCTCTGTCTCAAGCACAAAATGAAGTGGAATAAATGAATGGAATAAGCCTTTGAGGTGCTTTTCTGCTGCCTCTGTAATTGGAGTCTTTCAATACTGATTCCTCTGGGGTCTCTATGGAAACAGCAGCATGCAGATGATCTTACTCACGTGATGCGAGTGTCTCTATAGATTGCACAGAAGAGTCCAGATGGCAAGGATTGTCCCCACTGTCCTGTGCCTACCATTTACGTTGCCAGGCAACTGGCTTTGGCATTCTGACTTCATGTGCCTGATGTTTGGCGACAGCCGCCATTGCTTATTAATTTGTCAGCTCAGCGTTCCTGGGACTGGCTGTGCTGCAGGTCGGGGATTGCAGCAGAGAGGCTCCGTGGCTCGCTTCAGCAGCAAACCTGATAGCTCCAACTGCACCCATACTGGGGCACCGTAAAGTCCCATTAAAAATGGATAAAGAAGACCAGATGAAAACTAAATTTTTAATAAGACTTAGCTTTTATACACCTTTCTATTAGCAAAACTCAGAGTCACTAAATATGAGGATAAAGATACTGACTCACTTCTCAGATGTAGGAGCTGAAGAGTGAAGGAATTTCCCTAAGGTTATGCAGCGAGTCAGTGATGAAACTGAGAATGAAAATGGTCTCTGGAGTACTGCTCTTCTGTTCAAGTCCATGGGTAGCACTGCACCAGCACGGGTGCTGTCACTCTGTGTCCAACACATGCAGCAAAACGCCAGGGAATCCAGCCCGGAGCTTGAAATACAGCTCTGCTTGGAAAAAGACTGAAGTGTCTCTTAATAGGTCTCCTCTTTAGTCCATCTCCAAGTAACATCTCCTTACAGCAGAGGAGTTACTGACTGACCAGGTTTTTAAAATTTTCTTCCTGTTGCTAAGATTTACTGACCCGTAAACACCAGATTGGCAACTCAAGCAGCTTAGATAGCAGTTTGCTGAAGTTACCAAATGGTTTCGTCCTGTAACTAGTTCAGCAAACCTGTGGGTACGTAAAATCCTACAGCTGCCCCAAGGTGAACCACAGAGTCCAGGACACACTGACCTGTCCTACCAGTACCCTTCCTCAGCCAAGTATGGACTAGGGCTGTGGTTAGCATGGGCTTTTCAGAGGGGAGGGGGGGCAGAAGATAAGAGAACAGGCATGTTGCATGCTGAGACACTGAAAATCTGAAGAAAGGGAGGGAGACTAACATGTAGCAAGAATCCTGGGGCTAGAGAATTCACGGGTCTGCAAGAGAGCTGCAGCAGTTGTGCGTGAAGAGTCCATCAAGAAACCGGGAAAAGCAAAATATTCATGGCAAAAGCAGGCACTAGTCAAACCTGTAGGTACAGCTGCTCACGTGGTTCCGTGTGAGGAGTACAGCAGGCAGCCAGGTCAGGGTAGCAGTACTCATCACAAGGGTTTTCTCCCCATCCATTCCTTCTGGTCAAACCATTTGTCAGCCAGACTGCGCAGGTGAGCGACCAAGCCCAGGCCAGTGTTGTCTCATCTGTTCTGGGCCTCAGTAAATTAAGCTCTGGGTCTACACCGGAGCTAATAAGGAATACAAGGAAAGTCTGGATCAACCCCAAATCTGCTAAAGCTGCCAGAAATAACGACAGCTTCTTTTCCTTTCTGAATAGTAAATAAAACTACTTTTTCTGAATCATTATTATGCAAAATAAAGAAAACAAGGACGTTGTTACATTTTGATTCCATCTCAACCAAAATGGAAGCAAGAGATTGGCATGCACAAGAATAAAGAGGGGCATTTTTTTACTTTAAATGCATGGAAAAGTGCAGAAAGTATAGAGCAGGACGCGAAAAGCTTCAAAGCTTTGCACAAAGCTGCTAAAAAAGCCAGGCAAAGCTTGGCACAAAAGTTGGTAAAAGTCCCACAGGAAGTACTGCAGAATAGTGTCTCGTGTACTCTCCTCATTATACAAGACCCAAAAACTGATGACTAGACCAAGAGTAAATAAATAAGTGCTTTGCAAGTATTGCATGGTAGAAGAATAGAGTAATGAAGGGAAAAAACAAGGATGTATACCAAGGCATGAAACAGGTATTAAATTTTCAGATACCAGTAACAACTGTTTCTTAGAGTGCATAGTCAGAGATCTTAAAGTAATCACTGTAAATCAGTGCAGAACGATGCAGGTTCACTGGAGGAATAACACTGACCACTTCGGTCACAACAAGGGACCTGAAATTATTGCCCCAGAAAACAGATCATGAGTTCTTAAGCAGCCAGTCCTAGTTAACAAGGCAAATTAGGAATTACTATTGAGAGATAACAACAAGGAACAAACCAGAAAACAATTTTGTCACAGATTTAATGTAAATTTGAACTTAGCAGATAACTCAAAAGGGGATCATATTGCTGTTAAGATACTGTGGTGGCCAGAAGTACAAGTGGACTAATAAAAGATTAGATAAATTCATGAAGCACAGGGCCACTGGTGCCCACAAAACACCACGGTTCATACACAGGCTCAAGGAATCCCTTTAGTGTTTATTGCCAGGTGGAATATCCTTTCTTTAGACTCTTCCTAAGCACCTGCCAGTAGTGTCCTGCTGCTGCAATTCCTGCTGTACTTTAATATGCCAGTTCTGACTCTCAGTAAGCAGGTACTTGCTTTGATTGAGCATTCCCTCCCAGTTCTGCTCTCACAGGCCTTCTGTATCCAGAAAAGGGGTATCAGACCTTCCTGAGTGTTACAGTTTGCGTTTTACCTTCCCAGGCCAAGCACACCGAACACCACGAGGGCCGCCACTACAGCATTCCGCTCGAGGAGGTGAAGGCTGTGTTTCCACACGGGCTGCCCAATCGGTTCCAGCAGCAGGTACTTTGTCTTGGAGCAGGTTTGTAGGGAGTGGACTGGTATGTGGGAAGAACCAGATCCATCAGGTAACTACGCTGCTTTCCTGTTGGAATAAGAGAGTGACGTTCTGCAAGAATGCAATTATTCCTGGTCCTTACTGTTATTTTCTACATTGAAAAGATATGAGTCAACCTAACCAGAATAGTGGCAGAAGAGTTTGAGGATTCTACCTTAGGCAACTTTCTATGCGGTATTTTTCGTCTCTAACTTTTGAGTACATCACGAATTACAGAAATATTCTCCACAGTTACATTTCTGAATGAAACATGCTGTCTCATGACATAAGTTCATATCGGCAACAAAAAGATCTTGCCTCTTGATTTCTGTTGTGAGACAGGTCATGCTGTGACTGGATCAGGCTACGTAAGCAGCTAAGGCAGACTGCCTACTTGAGTTTAGGAACAGATCTCTTATCTGTGAGAATTACTAAATTCTAGGTGACTGACTTGTGATTCATTGAGAGGCCGGTCGGCCTCACCTCGATCTCTGGGAGCGCAACGAACAGCTACTCCTGGAAGCCACTTCCAGGCACACAAAGGACAAGCAAGTCCTCAGGGCAGTCAGCGTGGCCTCCCCAAGGGGAAGTGACGCTTGTCCAACCTGATGAACTTCTGTGAGGGTCTGACTGGCCCGGCAGACGAGGGGAGAGCCGTGGGCACGCAGACCCTGCCCAGGACCAGCCCGAGCTGGAGTCGTGCCAGGAACAGCTGCAGTGTGCCAGCACCTGCCGGCCTGTTCATGTTCTGTTCCTTTTCTCAGATTAAGACCTTCAACGAAGCCTGCCTGATGGTGCGAAAACCAGCTCTAGAACTTTTCACTTACCTGAAAAGCTCCAACTTTGCACACCCAGCTGTCAGATACGTGATCTGTATCTTTTATCACTTACTTGATGGTAGGATGCGAGTTAAATACAAGCAGGTGAATTTACGCCGATGAGGGTGATGTTTTGATCCTATGCTGACCACTGTGGTTTAGTCTTCAGGAGGTGGTTCTGCCACGTGTCTGTTGTCAGCAAAGCTAGTCTGAGAAGTTCTTGAAGCTTGTGCACTTTATTCTAAGCGTGACTTGGCTTATGGCACAGATCTACAAACAGGGCTGTCGGCACAATAGGGGAATGGGAATCATCAGCTCTGCTGTACTGGGGCGTGGGCATACAGAGAGAAGAGACCCTTTAGGCTGGGCTTGCTGCTGAACAGAAGCATGATGGAATGCCATCCTTGCTTCGAACTTCCTTTATGTCTTTTGTGAAAGAATTACAGTCAAGTTTAAATGGAAGTGGTTTTCCAGAAACTTTCCTTGACAGTCCATGTTGGAGATGGTGAGAAAGGAACAGGGAAAACCATGACTCTGTGTCACGTGGTTCACTACTGCGTGAGGCAAGGCTGGCTGGTGCTGCACATCCCGGACGGTAAGAAACGCTGATGCTCTGTGTTCTACATCAAATACACAGAATCCCAGAATCCTCTGGGTTGGAAAAGCCCTTGAAGCTCCTCCAGCCCAACCATGAACCTCACCCTGACCGTTCCCAACTCCACCAGATCCCTCAGCGCTGGGTCAACCCGACTCTTCAACCCCTCCAGGGATGGGGACTCCCCCCCTGCCCTGGGCAGCCCATTCCAACGCCCAACAACCCCTTCTGCAAAGAAATCCTTCCTAAGAGCCAGTCTGACCCTGCCCTGGCGCAGCTTGAGGCTCCAAGAGAAGGGTGTCGGGTGGGCCACAGCAAATTGCCTTTGTTTTTCCATAGCAGAAAAGGCTTATAAAGCACAAAACCCCAAAATAAAGTAGAACATAATTACAGTTATTTTCACCTGCTCTCACATGATTAGTCAGTCGTCTTCTCCCCACTGTTAATGAGTGTGACAGGAGATGTACTGTGTGGCTGTGTGACCTCCTCTGTTCTCGGGGGACACTCATCTCCATTAAGGATGGCAGACTTTTCTCAGCGGTGTAGCAGAAAGGATCAGACATGCAGACACACCCCCCACCACCCAACTCATACAATTATTTTGACTTTAAAAAAAAGCAACTTTTATTTTGCTTACAGCTCATCTCTGGGTGAAAAACTGCAAGGAGCTCATGAAGTCTTCCTACAAGGAAGAACGGCTTGATCAGCCTTTGCAAGCATCTGTCTGGCTCAAGAACTTCAAAGCCTCCAATGAACGCTTCCTAAAAGAGGTTTGTAGAGCCCGTCAGGTCGTTGTGGTTAGTAGCTAAGAACTCCCCAGACTGCCCCCAGCATCCTCTCCCGGGGACTGCACGTGCACCTGCTTCCTGTCATTGAGCACCTTGACGCGAGTTCTAGATTTGCTCGTTTTCAAAAAATGCTTCATGTATTAATGCCCTTATACTGCATACAAACCCACAAACCCTACCCTTCACTGGAATTCAATTTTTGTAGAAAAAGAAGCATTTTCATTCCCCCTGTGGGGATGGCTGTTTGCGATGAATACTTCTCCCCGATTCTGCACTAGTCTTTAATGCTGGCAAGGGACCAGGAATCTTTGCCAAGCTGCCTTTGCACTACTGAGTTCCCAGTCTAATTGTAGTTCTTTTACCACAGATAAAAACACAAAAAACATATGTGTGGGGCAAACAAGAAAGTACTGAGGAGGGCAGACCGCTGGGTGAAGTGGTGGAGCAGGTAAGGAACAACAACTGCTTCTGGCTTTGTCTCACCTTTTATTAGGAGACCCCGTCATTGCGTATGTAGAACAAATTGCTTCTGAGGATCTTACAAATGCGAGTTCTAGAAATGGAAGGCATTTCCCTATCAACAAGGTGGCTACAAAACACATTGTGGAAGATGTGATGGATCTGTAAAGGAAGTTGTGCAGAGAACTTGGGTAGAAACAAAGATTAGAATTTGAAGGTTCCTACGTCGTTGATGCTCTGTACCTTAGACCAGATTACTCCTCCGAAAGGAATGAACAGACTCCTGGCTGTTGCTTTATCTTCCTTCCCCCTTAGAAAGGGCAGACGGTGCCCGAAGTTGCCAGCATTATATATTAACAAGAAAACCAACCTGAGTTACATGCTTTTTCCTATTTAAAGGGTTTAGCTCGCACGAGAAATGCCAGCGATGCTGTGGGGGTTGTGCTGAAGGAGCTAAAGCAGCAGTGTCAGCACGGCTCGTTCCGACTTCTCGTGGCAGTGGACGGCGTTAACGCACTCTGGGGAAGGACGACGTTGAAGAGGGAAGACAAAAGCCCCGTAAGAAGTGACCTGCTCTGATGATATTTCTGTATTCCTACTGCAAGGGAGAGCTGGGGAGGGCGTTTTGTTCATTTTCAGGTTCTGTATAATCCCTGAAAGACATACAGTTGGCTTTGCTAGCTTGGAGGGACCTGCAAAATTCATATTTTGTGCTTTAGACAACTTTTACTGAAAGTTCTCTCGGTATAAAGAAGTGCACGTATGTCTTGTTACAGCAGGAAGGGTTTGGGCATTTCTCTGTGTAACATTACTAAGGCTGAATGCTACAATGCTGAGTGACAGCAAAGAAAAAACTGCATCTAAAGGATGCAAATGACCCTTCCAGTCTAATTTAAAGTAGGGGAGGGAACTTCTGTCTCAGATGGAAACTGCTGGCAAAAAAAGTGACACAGACAATCTTCACCAGGTTTCTCCAGAGGAGCTGACGCTTGTGTACAATCTCAGGAAGCTGATGATGAATAATTGGGTGAGTTGTGGTCCCTTTGGGTGTGTTATTCTCGGCAGTTAAAGCCACATGCTGCTAGGCACAAAGCTACAAATCAAACATCACACTGTTCCTTCAGCAAAGGAGAGCATGAGCGTAGCGTGAGTGTTACGGGTTCGTATCTTGTCAGTGCTTCTGACGTCACCCAAAGGGAGTAAGAACAGGTCAAATCTCTACCAGTGCTTTTTGTGATTACTGTGCCAAACTCCAGTTTGTGACCCTGAGCCAGAGGTATTTATTTAATAACCCTTAGGACACTTTATGATTTTTTTGAACTGATGAGGTCTTTCAGTTTCTAAACATTTTGCTATAGGAGGTCAACTCCTTCTGCTTCTTCAGTCACCTGGATGCCAATAACTCTAACAGGCAGTCTTCAGATTGAAAAACATATAGAAAAGTCCTTTAAAAGTATTTCAGTTGGTTGTTTATAGGCAAGAATGACACATTTAACTGTGGAAACACTGGCTACGTATTCCCTGTGCTGCACGTGTACTTGGAGTAGCCAGACTTCACATAGTCAGGAGCGTTAAAGAAGCCCATTATATAGAATGTTTGAGTTGAAATAACTGTAAGATCAAAGGAGGAGGTACCTCACTTGTTTAAAATCAATCCCTAGGTATTGCACAAACCCTACACTTGCAACTAAAAGGGTTTCTAATCTGCCTTGTAGAACGGAGGAGCTATTGTGACAACCCTCAGCCAGACCGGCTCTCTCTTCAAACCCCGTTCTGCCTATCTGCCCCAGGAGTTGCTGGGAAAGGTGAGTCACGGCCTCCCCCCCCCCTTTCACATTGGGAAACAGAAATCCTGGTTGGGAACTGCCTCGGGTCATGGCGGCAGAGTTTGCTTTAGTCTCTCTTCCCATAATACCTTTATTCTTTGAATTCCACTGCTCGGGCTCGCGTGCGGCCAAGCTGCGCCCGGTCCCAGGTGGCTCCTGCGGGGGCGGGGGGGCGATGCCCGGGCGCTGCAGCCCGCCCTGGGTCTCATCACCGGTTTCCCCCCCACACCCCCAGGAGGGGTTCGATGCCCTGGACCCCTTCGTCCCCATCCCGGTCCCCAACTACAGCCCGAGGGAGTTTGAGAGCTGCTACCGCTACTACCTGGATTGCAAGTGGCTGCAGCACGAGAAAGGTCAGTGCCCCGCCGGGAGGGGACACCGGGGACACGGGGGGGGGGGGGGGGCTGGGACCAGGGGGCGCCCCACGGCAGAGGCCACGCCCCTGAAAGCTTCACTCCACAGTCAGAATTGAGTATAACCGTTCAGCGGGGATTCTTTATTCGCAGCACTGGGGATCGCTCCAGCACAAGTGCCACATTTACTAACAGAACTCTGACTAATGCACACAAAAAGCACACATATGCATCAGATTTCTTAGAAAAGGCAGTTTTATGCTAATGCGTTCTTAGAATTCATTTACATAGTCTGAGCATGCGTGGTAAAAATAGAGTGAGGGTCTTGTCCCCTCCTTAGGGGTCCCCACAGCCTTTCTCACACTGTCCCTTAGTGAACTTGAGGTTTCTTGTGTCCATCTCTGGGCACAGAGTTACTTCATCCCTCCTTCAGCTCCTCTTTGTCCCAAGGAGGTTTGTTTGTTCCAGCTTCCAGACACTTCTCTTGACACTGGCTCTTCTTAGGCCCTTGTTTTCTTTAGGTTCCTGCTATGAGGGATGTACTCGGGGAGTTTTTCAGACTGTCCAAGGTTTGTCTTTACTAGGCAAGGAGTTAAAGGTTTCAAAACATCTTACAAGTGGGTGATGACTACAGAGGGTAGTTAGGAAAAAGTATAAACGAAATTATATACATACGGTAAAATAGAGGAAAAATAAAAGCTAGTAAAACACAAGTGATGGTGAACGTTAGAACTAAACGTCCTACTTTCCAGGTCCCTGTTCCAAGTGCACTTTAGCAATTCCCCTTCACCCCCAACGCACCTTCTGTCTTGCAGCGCGCACGGAGGACGGGAAGGAGGAGCTGCGGTTCCTGAGCGGCTCCAACCCGCGGCAGCTGGAGCGGCTGGCGGGGCCCCTCTAGCGCAATAAAGGCCGGAGCGGCGGCGGGTCCCTCTCGGTGTCGGTGTCCGTGTCCGGTTGGGGGGGTGGCCGCGCCGCTGACGCGCTTCCGGGGGCGGGGGGGGGGACACACACACACGACGCCGCCACCACGCGCCTGCGCCTTGTGCGGGGCGAGGGCGATGCCGGGGGAGGCGGTGACGCTGCAGCTGGGGCGCTACGCGGGCTGCGTGGGGGCGCACTGGTGGGGGCTGCAGGTGCGGGCCGGGGCTGGGCGGGGGGCACCGGGACCGGGGCCGCGGGTCTGACCCGCTGCCCCGCTCCCGCAGGCCGCCGCGCTGCGCAGCCCCGGCGAGGCCGCCGAGCTCCGCGCCACCGCGCTGCTCCGCGCCGGGCGGGACACGCAGCACACGCCGCGCCTGGTGGCGCTGGAGCTGAAAGGTACCGGGGGGCCGGGGGGGGCCGCTGGGGGGCGGCCCTGCCGCGCCCGGCCCCGCCGTGACCGGCCTCTCTCGCAGGCGGCGTGAGCGCGCTGAGCCCCGGCGGCGCCGACCCGGAGGCACCGGTGGCCTGGTGAGTGCGGGGCGGCGGCGGCGGCGGCGGCGGCGCGGGGCTGCCGGCAGCTGCCGCCCGTTTGTGTTGCAGGGACGGGGAAGTGGCGGCTTACCGGGAGCGAGCCTCGGCCGGGGGCTCCGCGCCGCGGGACGCCGGCAGCCGGACGGTGAGGGCGGGCGGAGCGGGACGCGGCAGCTCCCGGCCCCGCCGGGGGCACCGGAGACGCCCCTCGGGTGCGCTTCGCTCGGGGCATTCGCTTTAATTTCTGCCCGGTGGCCCGTGGGCGAGGCAAAGCCGCGTCTAACGGCCGCGCCTGGGCTTGCTCCGCAGGAAGACGCGTCCTCCGAGGGGAAGGGGAGCTCCGGCGCTTCGGTTCCAGGTGTGTGGGGGCGTTTTCGGGGCATCGCTTGCTCTGACCCGTCTGCTCGGAGGGGTTTGGTTTATTCGCTGGGATCAGAGCTGGGGAAAGGCAGAACAAGCCCCGGGACAGCGGGACAGCACGGGGGGGGGAAGGAAAACCGGGCTACGATTTATTTGCTTACAGAAAGATGGGTGAAAGAGCAGCAAATAGGTTAAGAAACTGGATGAGGGAAAAAGTTGGTTTTGTTTTCTTTATTCAAGGGGGTGTTCAGAGTTGAAGAGGTCTTTGCTCTCCTCACCCCTCTCGTTCCAGGCGCAGCTCCTGCCCCCGCCGCGCGCGCTGGGGCCCAGCTCTGGCCCGACTACCTCAGCGTGCGCCTGCACCCCAAGAGCATCTACGTCGTCCGACAGTACATGCACGATGGGTACGGCCTAGAGCTTTGGTTCAGAATCTGCTGTCCAGAACAGGATCTTAATTTTTCCTTGAAGGCAAAACTAAGGGGGTACAATAAGCTTTTTTCCCCCCTTTTTTTTTTCTCCTCAGGGAGTGTGGTTGTCTAGAAGCCTTTGGACAAGGTGAAAGGCTACTGCAGGATCCCAGCTGCCTAGAGGAGTTGGAAGATCGGTTGCACTTTTATGTTGAGGAGTGTGATTATCTGCAGGTTGGGCAGCTTAAGCCAAACTTTCTTTTCTTTCAAGAAACTTTCTGCTCAAGATTAAGCAGAATCTCAGACGCTGCCATCATTTTACACAGGGGTTTCAAGTGCTCTGTGACCTACACGATGGATTCTCTGGAGTTGGTGCCAAGGTGACAGAACTGCTCTGCGACGAGTATTCAGGAAAAGGAATTCTGACCTGGGGCTTGACTCCAGTCCTGAGTAATGTGGGAGTAAGTAAACAATGGGGAAAAACAAGAACCAGAGATGCTTTCCAAGCCAACTGGGATTAGACTTGTTTCTTGTTGCATCTTTGAGATTCTAATGGTTGGGCTTTTTTCCCCCCCCCTAGGATTCTCAGAAGAATTTCTACAGACTGATGAACACAGCCCTAGGGATCGTCCACCTCTCCAGTCACAGCTCCCTCTTCTGTCCCCTGTCACTCAGTGGCAGTCTCGGAATCAAGCCACAACCTCCCCTCACGTTCCCGTACATAAACTATGACGTACGTACCACAGAGTGCCTGATCTAGAACCACCACCTACCTTGGCTGGCTTTCAGCTTTTTCAGATTTACCCCTCTCTGGTTCTGGAAGGGTTTTCTGCAGTTACGTATTTTTAGCAGTGTTTTTTCATGATGGTGTTCTGCGAAGCAGAAAAGACTTTTTCCCGCTTTTCACTGTTAGCAGAGACTTAACTGCCAACTTTTTGTTCCCATAGGTTTTTCATGCTTTTAAAAATACTAACACGTTTCCTTTTTTGCAGTCTTTCTGTTGGTGTACTGCTTTCACTTTCAGTGCTGAAAAAAAATGCTTCACTGCATGATTCTTCATGTGTGGAGTGTGTAACTCCAGCAGCTGCTTCGTGCTCCGACAAGGCTGACACGGGAACTGGCAGCACATCGTGTGTTAGCAAACAGCTGACTTGCTTATCCAAAACCTGAAATAACTGTTAAATGCAACCTCTATAAAAGCACAATTTACAATATGCTTAAGTTTGTCCTGTAACTCTTCCGTTTGTCTCCCTCCACAGGCATCACTCCACTACCACAGCAGCGCCATCCTGGCAGCAGTGCTCGACACCCTCACTGCTCCGTACCGGCTCCGCTCCTCTCAGGGCTCCATGATGCACCTTGCTGAAACACTCAACTTCTCTGGGAGAAAGGTGAGGGCAGAGAACAGCAGCTTCTGATCCTTTCAGCTCTCCCTGAACTCCCGCTGCAGGCAGGAGCTGTGTTCTACCCCCCGTCCACGCAGAGCAGGAGCTGGGGAGCGTGTTCCGCACGGTGGTTTGTCACCCCCCCTCTGACTCGTAGGTTGTGGCTGCGTGGGCTTCTGTTCCCTTTCCTGCCCTACGTGGCTGCTCGCTCCCCGATACTTTATGTGCCTACCAGCAGGACGTGCCCTGGAAGCTTCTGTCTTCATGCAGGGAGCAAAAGGTCAGCTGCTGTTTTGCTCAGTCTGTTGTGCTACGAGGAGTTTGCAAAGAAAGTCTCTGCAGGTAATCAGCATTTGAACTGCACTTTCCCTTTCACACCTCTGGCACTCTCAACAGCAACGATTTCTTACAAGTGTTCCAATCCTCCTATTAGGAGTGTCCGCTGAATGGAAAGGGGGAAAAAAAAAAAAGTCTTGTTATCCAACCAGTTCTGTGCTGCTACACAGCGAAACGGCTACAGAGCAGCTGAGTCACTGACATTTTCAGTCAAGTTACCTTGAAAACTATGAATTGTCTTTGCAGCTGTCCAGGAAAGCAGCCCCCTTCTCCCCTCCACGCCTGTGAGAGCACCGAGCAGGTTCTCCAGCATTACTTACACACTCTCTTTCCTGGGGCGTTCAGGTTGGTAACAGCCGTTTTATTTTTTGAACAGGGAACACTAACTAGGAACTGAAGGTAGAGCAAGTTTTGGGTAACTTTATTCACCTTCTTCCTTACAGCACATCCCACGTGCTCGAGCAGCCATGTAATACCCTTCCTCCCTACCCCCAGTTTTTTTCTCCTCTTCTTACCAAACAAGGCTTCCTCCTGGACAAACCTCCCAGCTATTCCTCAGCAGGTAACAAGTGCCCCTTAAACTTACTTTGCAACAGAAAGAGATGTGGGGGCAGTAGGGTCTAGCAAAGGTAAAGGAGAATTATTGTAAAAAAAAACCAACCCATACTTCTGAGTGTTTGTAGGGCAAAAAATGACGAGTGTTAAGCAACTCTTATGCTACGCTGAGTTCAAGTAAAACAACTGCTTGTGAAGTGGGACAGGGTAGGGGAACAAGCTCTGATGGGTGTCGTACGAGGAGCGGCTGAGGGAACTGGGGGGGTTTAGTGTGGAGAAGAGGAGGCTGAGGGGAGACCTCCTGGCCCTCTGCAACTCCCTGAAAGGAGGGTGCAGAGAGGGGGGAGGAGTCTCTTGAGCCAAGGACCCAGCAGCAGGCCAAGAGGGAATGGCCTCAAGCTGCGCCAGGGCAGGGTCAGACTGGCTCTTAGGAAGGATTTCTTTGCAGAAGGGGCTGTTGGGCGTTGGAATGGGCTGCCCAGGGCAGGGGGGGAGTCCCCATCCCTGGAGGGGTTGAAGAGTCGGGTTGAGCCAGCGCTGAGGGATCTGGTGGAGTTGGGAACGGTCAGGGTGAGGTTCATGGTGGGGCTGGAGGAGCTTCGAGGGCTTTTCCAACCGAGAGGATTCTGGGATTCTGTATTTAACCAAAGCTGGTGTCCCTGCAGCAGTTGAGAGCATCCCCGTCCTCGCGGCCCTGCGCTCCTCCCCAGCCCTGCGCACGCTCCTCCGCAGCCTGGACCAGGACCTGCAGAAGGGGAACGTGCGGCGCTGCACCAGCTTCTTCTCTGCCGGCGTCGAGCACGACGACTTCCAGGAGGCCTTGCAGGAGCTGAGGACTCTAGCCCAGTGCTATGAAACGGGCTTTGAAGCAGATGAATCTGAGGATGAAGCAGATTCGGACTAACTCATCTTTATTACTAGAGATACTGGAAGTAAGAATATCCTTAAGATCACTTTCAAAATAAAGGGAATGGCTTTAAAGATGGTACTTTCTTTTCATTTCATCAAAATCCTGGTACAAAGGCTGGCTTAAAGTTCTCCAGCTACTTGCAGTTGTGTTGTAAAGGTGGAAAGCTGCTTTTTTGGGGCTGTTTTTGTATGTTTGGGTTTTTTAAACTTTGCAAAGTGGATTTCCTCTGCCTGTTAGAATAAGACCACACAATAAATACAGAATTCAGATTGAAAATTTCCCACGTACAATCAACACAAGGGGAAAAACTTACAAAAAAATCATGTGTTTGTTCCACATGAAAACAGACAACTTATGGTACAATATTTACATGTTCTTCTCAAAGGCTGGTGGCCCAGTCTTCACCACGGAGTGAGGTCAGTGTCCACAAGCATCACTTCTCTCATGTCACTGCTGAAGCTCCCCAGGTAGGTTTCTGGAGGACGTTACCACCCTTCCTCCTTTCTTCATTCCTTTAGTTTCAAACAGACTGAGAAGTGCAGCTTGTCAGAAGTGTAGCAGGAAGTGAACCACAAAAAAAAGGTGCTGTCTTTAGTACCTGTGCAAACATTTTTCCTTTATCCACAGCACCTGTCTAGCAGCAAACTGGCAAACAACTCTCCTTCCAATGCAGTCAGTAGCTTATCAAGCCAGAAAAACCTTAGTCATCAGGCTCTTCCTCAGAAAGCAGAAGATCTTTATCTGACAACTGGTCTGTGTTACTGGTACTGGTCGCATCCTCCTCATCTTCAGAGCTGCCATCACAGGATGTATGAAACAGCCTCATCAGTTCTCTGAACCTGTGGGATACCTGAAGAACAAGGGGAACCCAAGATGACTAGTGACCTAAAGGTGGTGTCAAATGGAAATTTCGTATTACAAAGTTCAGGGTGTTTCGTGTTTTTACGTTAAACCCACAGTCACATTTTATGCAAGATTCAACCATAAAGGGGAAGAAATGAAAAGAGTACTGGGTTGTTTTCTTTGAAAGAACAGTTATATTCTACTGACTTGCAGGAAAAAACCTGGCAGTTTAGGAAGACTCCTAAGCAGTGATGTGGGAAGGTTAAGGGACAACACCCAGCAGGTTCCTTGTATTGAAGTAGAAGGCTGGAGCCCCAAGCAGCAGTCACTGAAACAATCCTGCTACCAAACACAACGCTAGAATATCAATGGTAATGCTGTAAAAAAGACCACGGCAGTCATCAGTCATGATTTTTGGCTCCACCAGAAGACACCGAGGTTTGTTTTGCTTTTTTATTTGCAATTAGAATTATTTTTCTCTGATGCAGCATCAAGTTAAGTTTGTGAGACTATGACAGCAAACCACCTTCCCTTCCTCCCCCCTCTCCCCCTTCAGTCACAGATGCACTGACACAAACCCCTCACCTCACTGGCAGTCTTGTTGCCCAGTTTCTGCGAGATGGCATGGAAGGTTTCCAGATGGGCT
Source organism: Strix aluco (assembly GCF_031877795.1). Lineage (NCBI taxonomy): Eukaryota > Metazoa > Chordata > Aves > Strigiformes > Strigidae > Strix > Strix aluco. Next base: position 3,148,534 of record NC_133960.1, read on the forward strand.
CCTTTCTCCTGGCAGGTGGTCAGGATGACTCTGTCAGCCTCCCTGTAAAACAGTACAGCAGCCGTGGCAGCAGCTGAGAACAATTGTTGCCACACTTCAACCACCACAAGCCCGAGAGGCCTGTTCCTGGGTGAGGACAACGACCATAGAGCAAGGCCTGCAGGCTTGTTCCGTTACTACTGCTACCACCACAGTCACAAGACAGAGCTCTAAGCAGAGCTGTAATTTAGACTGTTTCTAAGCTGTTTGAAGGAAAAAAAAAAATTTCTTCCCCAGCGTGAAGTTCTACAATAATGACATTGCCACGAGCAGACTATTTCTCATAGGACCGAGATGGTGGCTGTGACACACCACGGTTAGAGGAAACAAGGCAGCTTGGGGAGGTGTGGCTGGAGCTGTCTGGAAGAGAAGGATCTGGGGGTTCTCACTGACAAGCAGCTGACCATGAGCCAGCAGTGTGCCCAGGTGGCCAAGAAAGCCCACGGCATCCTGGCTTGGATTAGAAATAGTGTGGCCAGCAGAAGCAGGGAGGTGACAGTCCCCCTGTGCTCTGCACTGGTGAGGCCACACCTGGAGGGTTGTGTCCAGGTTTGGGCACCTCAATCCGAGAGAGATCTCGAGGGGCTGGAGCGAGGGCAGAGGAGGGCGACGAGGCTGGGGAAGGGCCTGGAGAATAAATCCTGTGAGGAGCGATGGAAGGAGCTGGGGCTGTTCAGTGTGAGGAGGAGAAGGGGAGGGGAGACCTCATCACTCTCTGCAGCTCCCTGAAAGGACGTCGTGGAGAGGTTGGTGCTGGTCTCTGCTCCCAGGGAATTAGTGACAGAACGAGAGGGAACGGCTTGAAACTGCAACAGGGGAGGGTCAGGCTGGACAGGAGGGAAAAATGTTTCCCAGAAAGAGTGGTCAGAGAGTGGAATAGGCTGCCCAGGGAGGGGGTGGAGTCCCCACCCCTGGGGGTGTTTAAGGGCCGTTTGGATGAGCTGTGGGGGGATGTGGGGTAGGGGAGAGCTTTGTAGAGTTGGGCTGAGGGTTGGACTCGCTGATCCCGAGGGGCTTTTCCAACCTGAATGATTCTGTGATTCTGTGAATATTCAAAGGGAGGGGGGCAGAAGACATTAGAAAATGGGAATACAAAACTAAACTAAAGGTATTCTATAACATGAAAGCTGAAGCCAAATACTGAACGCATGAAGGACGCAAGGTGTAGTTCAGGCAGATATACCTGGTCCAGAGGACAACCTTCTCCCCCGTCGAGCTGACTTTGCTGTTCTTGGCACACACAGTTGCTTCTGTGACTCGCTGCTGCTGCTGCTCCTCTTCCTTTTGCCCCAGGGAGGCAGTAACCACTCTGTATTCCAGCTGCTCAGAGTGCTGATGCATCTGGAAGCAGTTGTTTGCATTTGACTTTAATCTGCTCTCAGGAAAGTTTCCAGTGCAGCCCGTATCATCTGTTTCCAAAATGCAATTATCAGGGGCCTGTGAGCTGCAGCTTTTACCCAGTGCTGGTTTTCTACCTGGGGTTATCCAACCCTGCTTTGCTTCAGCTCTTCCTTCCAGAGATAAAGGTGGTCCCTCAAATTCTTTCACACCTGATTTTGAAGCATGACCAAAGCCAGTGAGCTTATCTGAAGAATCAGAACGAAGCCCTTCAGTCTGACATAAACTCTTTGCAGAAGAGGAACTGGGCCCCGTTAAACCTTTTGCTGTAGCAGAACGGGAAGACAGCAGCAGATCTCTGCTCAGCCCAAGGGAAGCACCTGCATTTCCCTGATGCTGGTTTAGTCCCTCACTCCCCACAGTGCAAGGGCAGTCTTTGGTTTCTTGAGGTAGTTTTAGAGTAGCTTTTTGCAGAGGTGTCCATCTGGGGCCAGTGATAGAGGAGTCGCTGTCCCCTGCAGCATTCACAACACTGACACCTGCTTCTTGAACCTGATTATCAGGCAGTGCAGCTTTTTCAGAAGATGCATGTCTGCCAGAGACAATCTTTCCTTCCAGCTGAGATCCTGACAAGAAACCCAAACAAGTTTAGACCAGCTGTTAGTAAGAAAAACTTCTGGAGGCTTTATTCATTTACTTTTTAAGATTTTTTTTTTTTAAGGTTATTCTAGAGCATAATGCTGTAAATAAGAACAGTTTGAGAGCAGCTTTGTAATTCTATCTGCAGTTTACCCATCCTGTACTTCAAAGGAGGCAACTCCGCAGTCACAATTTTCTTCACCACTGTGGGTTACTACAACCAGCTGCTGCGTGAAGAAGTGATGAACACGTGAAAAAGCTTCAGTGCCTCGTGCAGAACAAAATTCTCACGTGAAAGACATTGCTGCTCGTGGCACCCGATTTACAGACCCACTGTTAACTAGACATCAAGTTGCATTACATTTAAACCACTGCGTTTAAACCTGGGCATTGGCTCCAACAGCAGCATTACCTCAGCCACAGTTACTGAAAGGGGGAAGAGATCTCTTTCAGGTTTATCCTGCAATAATGATGTTTCCCCTTGTCTGTACCAGACTGAGGGAAAAACAAGTAACATGAAAGATCGTTTAAAGGAAGATTAGAGGGATGGTGATTTTGAATTTTTGTGCTAAAATGAAAACTGGAAAAAGAAACAGCATCATGGACTGGTAGTACCAGGAATCAGATTAGCACACTAGCCAGAGAAGCTGAAATGGACCAATCATTCTGAAAAGGGGAGAGTATTCCTCTAGTCAGGAAAGCTTTATTTGAAGAGAATGCTCTAGACATCTGCATGTTTAGAGCATCCAGAGTGGATGAACACAAGGTAAAAAATGAAAAAAGATTATTAGAAGTTCTCATTATCTCAGTAAATGTGCATTAGAAAGCCCCACACCTATTTCATTTGTGTGAACCAGTTTGGAGATGAATGATGTACCTGTCTGTACACAAGACTTCCACACACCTGAAGCCAGGGAGTCCACTTTCCTAGATACGGTTTTTGTTCTGCTCTGGACATCCTCTCCCTCGTCTCTGTTGTCCAGACTTTCTTCTGCAGGCTCCTTAGACAGTCCAGAATCCTTCCCTTCAGGCGGGGGACTTGATTCTTGTTGAACAAGGCTTGCGGTCAGCTCATGAGAATCTTTGTTTTTATAAAATTTGTTTTCACACACCTGCAGATCAATAGACAGACAGTTACCGATGTGCTGTGTCAGTCCAAACCCAACACCTCGGCCTTTGCTTCCCAAGTATTCCTTGACCCCAACAAAGGCTTCGGTTTGGCAATATGTTTGCATTTAGAAAGCTGAATCTTTTTTATTATGAACAGGTACAGTTCTTTCAACATAGTGGCCACACAAGCATCTTCCACTAAAAAAGCTTATTCTTAACTCAAGAGAACATCAAAATTAACACTATTCAGCACAGCAAGGAGGGGCAGTAGGAAGTGAGCAGGAGATAGACGGGGGAAGGCCAGGCAGTGCAGTCCGAGCTCTGAAGAGGGAGACACTACTGCTCAGCTTTTGATTTACTTTCTTCCTCAGCAGGTTATTTTGGAGACACGAGGCCCGAGGCCAGACACAGGGGGACTCTTGGCAGGGCTCTACGTTCCACTCACCACTCCAGTGACTTGGCCTATCAACTAACCTTACTACTACAATGGCTGCAGGTCCTCCTTTTGCTTTTCTTTAGCTTGAGATCGCTAGTGCCTTCATGGCAGGAACATGAACATTCCTTCATCCCATCTACCCACTCGACCTCCTGGAAACAGACATACTCCAGCTGACACACGTGCACGGTAACAACGCGACGGTTGGGGGTGGGGTGGGGGTGTCACCCCCAGAGCGAGCCGGGAGGGGCGGAGTGGCACTCTGCACACACCCGGAGGACTAAAGCCATTATGCTGCTAGCAAGCAGAGCACAACGGACACGTTTCAATCCCCTTTCTTCACATCTTTTTAGGCTGTTGTCATGTCTCTCGAGAACACACATTTACCCTCATGGGCATGCATTTGCTCAGAGTCCAGACATGTGGATTAGTGAGATACCCCAGGCCCACCTTGTCATTGTTGTGGCCTCCGATCTCTTTCCGCTTTTTATTTTTTGAAGCTGTGTGCATCTTGGGTGGTTCATCCTCCTCTTCTACATCTGGCAGAGACACCTCTTCAAACCCATCGAACTACAAAAAAAGAAACACACAAGAACTGCTCTATCATGATCGCTCTTCGGCAGATCAAACTTCATTTTCCCCAGAATTTCTCAATACTGAGCTCAGTTCCAGGACATGAGAAGTTCAATTATGTTAGAAGAGACATAAATGCTCTAAAAAAATTGGAAAGTTTTAAAACTTTAAGAAGTTTACTTCAGTCCACCAACAGCTATCCCCCCCTGCTACTTCCCTCTCTCTGGAAATGCAGCCTCAATTTGAATTCTTTAAGTTCAAACATGTCTTGTATCTCTGCTTTTATCTTTTCTGGTCTTGGGGAGAAGATTGCCCCACCTCATATTCCTTCTCTTCTGTCCAGTTGATCTCCTCAAAATCTCCCATGCGGCTGGCTGAGGGCCGTAAGTGATCAAAGAAAACAGAGAACTCGTCCTGCAAGTGGTCGTGTCCCTTCAACAGTTGCCACATTTGGGTCTTCAGCTGAAGGAGAGAAATCCAGAAAAAATAAGTGTTTCATTCCACGTCGTCACATTCTTCTCAGGAGGATTTTTCAAAGCAAGTGGAACATCAAGGCGTATCAGACCTCCAGCATGGAAGTTCATGCTTGCATTGGTATTACTTCATGAATGTTTTGAGATCATTCCACATCCAGCTATCAAATTAGCATAGAAATATCCCCCCAAAATTCTAGGCTGACCTGTAGCTAAAATTTCACCTGCAAGGTGATAAAAGCACGGTGGAGGTAAGAGAGGAGACACACAGGGCAGTTAATTGTAAAACCTCTTGAAGAGGCAGCTTCAACTCTCTACCACACCCCACAGAGGGAGATCACACTTGATCGACTCCCGTGCTCTCAAGGAGCAGTGAAGCAGGCCAGCTAACTGCATTCTCAGGGGTTCTGAGAGAAAGGAGGGACCTGGATGCCCGATTACCTCTGCAATCTCCTGGGGGAGGCAGTCTGCACAGCTCTGCAGAACTTTGATGATCTTTTGATGGTGGGCAGGATTTTCAGCAAAACAAATCTCCAGCTGCCTGAGGAACTTCCGGCTTTTTTCAAATGCTTGCTGCTCTTCAAACTGACAAAAAGAAAAAGATTCACCCCTCACGTTCAAGAATATATTTCTAGTTGGCTTAAGCAAGCTACAGAATGCCTGTCTTGCTATTCGTTTTCCATTTGTATTGACATCCACTGCAAAACTGGGAGAAGGTGGAGGAAGAGAAACAAGACTTTCTATAATCAATACTTACGTGAGCTATGAAGTTTTGCTTCAACCATATGCACACAAGATAGGAAAATCCAGCAAGAATGTAACAGGTGAAACCCTCTACCTTACAAAGTGGAAGGCTGATTTGTGAGACAAGGGAACTGTTCCACTTGCTGTATCTGCAGTGTTGGCTCTGCAGTCAGGTTCTGCAACGTAACTGGGAAAGGCTGATTCTCCACAGTAATACTTAGGATGAGACTTAAAACAAACACTAGACTTTTCAATTCTGATTAATAAAACAGCAAGGTAGGCAAACGATTTACCAGCTGTCTACCTTGCTTGCCCTACGAAGAATTCCTTATTCTTTCACTCCCACAAGCATTGACACTGTCTGCTTAAAATCTGGTCTCCTTTCGTTCTACCTACCAGTCCACACTCCAGAGCTTGTTCTGGTAAAAGAAAGGCAGCAAAATCGGTGAGTAACTGTGGCCAGTCATGCAACAGTTTCTGTAAAGTGGAATAGAGATCCACAGCTGTTTGCTTGTCCGTGCTAATCTCAAACTCATAGATAACACGAAGGAAGTCTTCGTACTTTCCAGGAACATGCTGCAAGGCTTCACGCACCTGGGAAGAGCAACAGACCTTTACAGGACTACGTAACATCCAGGAAGAAAACAAGTTAATTTAGTAATCCTTGATCTCTTGCTACTCAGAATTTCCACAGTGCTTCCAGTTTTGAGCCAGCCAAGTCTCTTTCTTAAAGATAAATCTGAACTGCTCACAAGAGAGAAGGGAACCAAATCCAAGACCGTGACATTAGAAGAGGCTCAGTGGTTGGATTGACTGCAGCCAGCGGCCAAGCACCCCCCAGCCCCTCACTCACTCCCCAGCTCCCCCGGGAGGGACAGGGGAGGGAAGAGGGAGAGCAATAGCATGAAAACTCATCGGTTGAGATAAAGACAGTTTAGTAAGTAAAGGACCACTATACAGGGTGCTATGAAGAAAGAGAACTCCATCCCAACCAGATCCAGTATGCCCAGCTGGAAGTGGCAGTGACGTGGCTCAGGCATGAACCACGTTAGAGGACTCATGATGTTCCCACTCCTGGGCTGCAGACTGCTCTGGCTTACCCTGGTTAGATAGGCTTGTGCAAATGCCAGATCCTTCTGTTCCCGCAGGGGATCCCTCTCCAGGATGTCTTCATCGTACAAGAGGAGCAGCTTAGATGTATCTTTGCTAGCACGAGCCCGTCCCCTCTTATTTCTGGTTCTGTGGGAGCTCCTGCTCTTCCCAGGAGCTTTCATGTTTTCTCCTGTGAAGAAGCACAAAGCAAGTTGTACAGGCACTTCTCATACATCCCTCATGTGTTCTTCTAGATCGACATTGCAATAGAAAAGTGGGTTTTCAGAGTCAGTGATGAGTTTACTGTTTATGCTCTCCTGTAGGAGCAATATACTTTTCACTAGTCAGGCTGGCTAACCTATTTTAAATTGGCTGTTTATTTTTATAGCATCTGACTGGAAAAAAATCTCTGGATACAGCAACAAACCCATCCTAGCTGTTACTCAGCCAGCAATCCACTGCGAAACAACAGATACAGCTACTGATACCAGGGGCAAAGGACATCATAGTGGGTAACAGATACGAGCATCAGAGCTGGCTCTTAACACTTGCAGATTATTATTTTAGCTTATTATTTACATGAATAGAGTTAACATCACAGATTAATAACTGGTGTCACACAGCAGGGAATGAAATAGTATGCTAGGAGTTGCTACATCGACATTCTTACTAGATTAGGGATCTGTTGGACTAAAGGGCTGAGATCCACCTCCTCGAAATTCACCGCTCAGATTCATCTACCACTTGTCAGATTCTGTTAAGGTATTATTTGGTGTCACTTATTTTTCCCCAACATGACCTTATAATAAAATTCAATTTAGCAAAGATTTGACTATTTAATATTGTTCTCACACAGGCATTGGGAAATTCTGAGTAGCAAGAGATCAAGGATTACTAAAGCTGACACAAACCACAAACCCTATGCCTGCAAATTTTTGAAGCATAAATGCATCACATGGACTAAAAAAAACCCCCTCGGTGCAGAAGGGCTTCTATGGTAAGAGCTGTCTTTACAGAACTGTGACTGTGTTGCAAAATTTAATTTCCAGATGGAAAGCATCACTAAGCTCAGATACACTAAGTGAAATTAAACCCAGATACAGTTTCCTCACTGTTCTGCTTTTAATGCAGAGAGCAGCTCTATTTCCCCCCGTGCTGTGTCAAAACAACCCCCCCAGGACTCACCTGCTGTCGTTCTGTGGGCTTCCACCTGTGGGGCCGTCTTTGTCAATGTGAAGGCAGATTTAGGTTCCTCTGATACATCTCCACATATTTCATCATCTTTCTGCAAACTCTCTATTCCTTCCCCCTCCTCCTCCTCCTCTTCCTCAGGCTCAGAGTTCTCTTCCTGGGAATTCTCCTCTTCAGAATCTCCTTCTTGGCTTAAACGTCTCTCTGTTGCAAGCCAAGTAAGTTTTTCCATTGTCTCCTTAGAAAGCAACAACAACAAAACATCACATTGTTTTCTTTTAGTGTTTGTTTTAATGCCATTCAGCAACTAGCTCACTCCACCATAATTCTAACAGCCAATTTCACAGATCAACATCTGACCAACTAGAGGATTCTACTGAAGGGACAGAATTCAACAACAATTAGAACTGACGATTTTATTTTATCACGCGCAAAATTAAATTTCAGAATCTGCCACTTATAAAACCCTTAAGCTAGACAGAATTCCTTAATGATGATCTTAGTTCTTAAAGGCTTGCTGGAATTGTGACCTGGAAAATAATTTTCACTTAAAGTACTTTTTATTAAAGGACAGCCTCAGTTGAGGAAGTCCTTATAACTCAGCAGAAACTGAATCTGCGTGTTTGCAAGATATTCCTTTGGCTTGGACTTAAAATCTCAGATTGTCCAATTTCTGTGTAAAACAACACAACACCACGCTATTATTACACAGCTAACAGCCCAGCTTTCCAACTGGATTCCAATTGTGATTTGCCCTGACGCCACTAGGGTGTTTCAGGACACTGATGTGAGTTTGTTAAAGTTCTGTTTGCTTTTACCTGAAGTTCTGGCACTGAAAGAATAGATTCTTCTGAGGCTGATGACATTTCTTCATCCTCATCTTGTGTAAAATCATCAAAGTCATCATCTTCCTCCTCTTCTTGTCCTTCTCTCTCTCCTCCAGCTTCAGGGCCAGCTGGTGTCCCAACAGACTGGCCATCTATACTGGACGAATCCTCTGGTCTTCCTAGTGGACTACTGAATTCTGCCTCAACATCTGCTGTATAAGAAAGATTCTTTGGAGACTCACTGCTTACTGGGGGTCCAGCAACAACACCTGCCTCCATCTGCTGTTCCCCATGGGGAGATGACTGCAAAGCCCGTTGTTGTTCTTCTCCCTTCTCGTCACACGAAGTATGCTCCTTTTTAACTTCTTTTGGGTCATTTGAACATGAACACGCAGCCTCCACGTTCAGCTCCTGGCCAAGATCCAGCATGAATTCCTCCTTCACTTCAGCACATAAAATATCCCTCTTCTGTACTGGATTTACTTCCTTGGTAGCATCATTTGAATCTTCAGGCTCAATTTTCACCGTTTCATCTGGATCTTCTAAATGAGGCAAAAGGTCCACAGACAGTGGCTCTGAAGTGCTCTTGTCTCCTTCTACCACTGTCCAGCTGCAGCAATCACTCTTATTTTCCTGACTGCCATTACTTGAAGTGCCAGGATTTGTACTACACTCCTCCTTGGGGGAGACAGCAGAGGATGAAACATACAACTCCGGGGGTTCGACCTTGGGCTCCACCGTGGGGTAGGTATTTTTGTTGTTTCCAGCAGGGCAGGAAGGAACCAGATTCAGCTGCTGTTCTTCATTTTCACCCACAGATGATGCAGAAAGACCAACCGGGTTAGGAGAGACTATCAACGAAGGGATGGAAGAAGTCACTAGAGGCTGATTTAAGGGACATGGGAAAGTGGATGGATTTACCAGTAAGGTTGTAACTGGAATTGCCTGAGTGCCTCTACCAACTGTTGTATTTATGGGCTGAATCATATTGCAACCATTGCCTATGTTAACCACTTTCACGGTGGTAGCAGGCACAGTAAGGATGACAGGTGATGGCTGAATCAAAGGTGAAGTCTTTATCAGTGGGGTGGATTTTGTCCCCTTCTTCTTTTGGTATCCCTTACGAACACAAGGTTTGCGTATTTTTGCTCCGGCCAAAGCTGGCAACATCAATTTTGGCTGAAAAGTTACTGGATTTGAGGACACTAGAGCTGGTGGTACAGCAGCTGAGAAAGCTTGTCTGGAGTCTGAATGCGAAGTGGAGAGCACGTTCTGGAATTCCAAGGCATCCCCACTTCCCACCACTGCTGGAACATTCAAAGGCTGCACTCCTGGCACCGTCTGCATCACTGTAGCTGGCTGGATTAGCCGAGGAATCTGAACCATAACTTTGCTGGGAGGAGCTTCTGACTGGGACAGCTTCACAGTTTTCTGGATGTTAATAGCGTTGGCACTGGGCTGCAGACAAGGGCTCGGCCGAATGAGGACAGGCTTCAGAGCCGAAGACCTCTGCCTCCTCCACGCCCTCCTAGAGAATCGATTGGCAAGAGGCTTCAGGGTCAGTACTAGTCCCTTTGGCATGAGTAGAGGATATTTTTCATCATATTCTGTGTCTGAAGTTTCCTTTCCTGTCCCCAAAAAGACAGATTCTGCATCAGGTGAACCTGGCACCTCCCTGGCATCTTCTGCTAATTGCTTCAATTCCCCCTGAATGGAGGGCAAGCTGGCCTAAAGGGAACAAGAGCTTATTAGTCCCGTCCACAGGCTACTCCTCTATTACCACCTTCAAACAGCACCACAGAAGGTGACAGACAGTAACTTGCTTCTAAAAGTAAAGCAGTTTTTATTTACTTCATACTACTCTATATTACTTTATACTTATTGTATATTACTTTATATTCATGAGTTTTACTCCAAGGCCTTCAAAAGAATCTGAGAGCCTGAAAGAAACACCGGAGCTGAGTTACTTTATAAAGGTTCCTTTAGTAAATACAAGATTTTGTGGGAAGGAAGCTTCACTAACAATGAAATACGAGTGATTAAGAGAACTGGATTTTATGGCATCTGAGTCTAATTCTTTCCTCAGACCGACCCGCAGGCACGGTCACTATGCCTCGTGCAAAGAGTCTCAGAGAAAGAATCCTTATGAACCACGAGACATTTCGGTATAACAAAAATAACAGCCACGCTGCAGGTGAAGATAACCTTGAAAAACCCCAACCCAAGCCCCCAGCTTTCTTCTTTCCTCTCAGAAGGTGAAGTTTTAAGGGGGGAAGAACACACCCTCTCTCATGGCTGTAATACAGTGGAAAAGATGGCAACACTGCTAACCCTAAAGTGAGGGTCAAGCTCTCTTGATTAACAAATTAACAAAGCTAAATAACAAAATCAACATCTCAAACTAGACATTAGAAATACATCCCCGTAGTAAAACAAGGATGTGACAACAAGCACTATGCCCACGATAACTTCAATCCTGTACTGCACCTGGGCAGACAAGCACCAAGAGTAGCGTGTAATACTTCAGGTTGCTACATACTACTGCTCTTGCTACGATTACTAGCTAGAGCCAGGACAACACAGGCTCCCATGCAATACAATCAGACTGCCTTTTGACTTCAGAGCTGTAGGCTAATGAAAGAACTCGCTCTGGACCTAGGCTGGACAGAAAAAGGAAGGAAAAAAAACCCAAACAAAAAAAAACCCAAAAGAAACCAAGCAAACAACAAAAAACCTCATATACTGGATGAAGAAGAGCAGCAACTACCTTTAGCCAAAATGGCAGGCGATGTTCTTCTCTCTCCACAGGTGGCTTCCACTCATTCGGCTGGATTTCCTCACAGCACTTGAACAGAATGGGCAACTGTTTTGTCTTTTTATAGTACTGTTGTGGAGACAGGAGAGAACGCAAGATGACTGCGGTCAGATCACCTGTTCAATACCTGCTAGGATGTAGGATAAGGACTGTGCTCTGCAGAAGTGTTCACGTGAACAGAGCGATTCTCATCACTACTACTTTTATAAGGTACTACCCACAGAAACAGTAAAATAGAATAATAAAGGCTGAAGTTCTAGCAGATGTGCAGGCATACTTAAGTGTTTCTGGTTCTTAATCTCTCTTCAGCAGTGGCCATTAGCTTAGGGGACAGGATATTTGGCCAGCTGGACCTTCAGCCTGACTGCAGACAGCACTTTGGTTTAAGCTTTGCTACTCAAAAGTTCGTATGTATGAATTTGCCAGGATTACTGAAGCCACATTTGTACTCGGACTGTCTGCAAGTGCTGGGCTCTAAAGAGTCAAAAGAGTAATGTAAGTACTTGCAAAGTACAGAGGATAAGATCTTTTTGAAGAAATCCTCATTGCTAATAAAAGGATGACATTTTCTTTTAAGAAAGCATCAGTGTATAAACGGAAAGGTCCGTGGAGCAAACAGCACATCTCTTCTTGTGTAACAACCCAACCAGACACACAGATCTGAAAAATACCAAACCATGCTCTGAACACATCACTTACTCTGATGATATTATCAGGGGCTCGATTCATATTGAGATTCTTGATTCGTACTGTAAGCTGGTGGGCAGTTTTTGTTGGCAAGAGATACTTGCTGATCAAGGGCTTTGGAAACTCCGTCCCTTCAAAATGTTTCAAACCTAAAGCTAATAAACTGAAAAGGAAGGAAGGAGGGGAAAAGAAAAAAAAAAAAGTCTTTTAGACAGTATGGCAGATTGCTATTTGGATGTGCAGTTGCACAATACACAGATATCCCGAGAGTCTACATCCCAGGAATCCTCCTTAACAAAGAAGCCTCATTTGTAGGTGTTTTACTCAATGATTCCAAGCACCTACTTGTCCTCTGCCTTGGTGAAGATAATCTTGTCCCGGGGAGGGTTTGCTTTCAAGGAACATATTGGCAGTAACTCTGGATACATGAAGACTCTCCTTGTTGCCAAAATCCAAGCCACTTGCTTTGGCAAACATGGAAATTCATTGGCTGTGAAAAAAATGAACAGATACGGATAGAGGTATACACGGAAAATGATGTTTTTCACAACCGACTTCTTGAAAACGCCGTTTCTTTTACTTCTTTTACGCAAAAAGAGACTTTCTCCCTCATTTTTAGAATTTGCATATTTCCTAGTTTTTGCCCTTAAGTTTACATCAGCAAAAGTTAAAATTACTTTCCCCCTTCATCTTTTCTTTTGTTCTACAATGAAAAAACAAATTTAAAAAGCTCTGTTTACTTCAAGTGAGTCACTCTCCAGGTAGTAGAAAAATCACAAACCAAATATTTGAAACTAACAGTTTAGAGCTTTTTTTCTTTCACTAAAACACTCTAATGAGGGGAATATTTCCTTGATGAGTGTTAACCAACACATTTGGAACAATTATTTCCAGTTTCATAGTTCCTTGATGGACTTCTGCAGCTCCAAACGTCGTCTGCAGAACAATAAATGGCAGGATTATGATGTCAAACAGAAGTCAACAGCTCATGTAAGATGCTTTACTGCACTGCAAATTTAAGCAGCAAAAAGGCAGTCAATAAAGTGAATGGTTTTATCTAAAAATACCTCACAAAATTTAAAAAATTCCAAAGAGCAGTCTGAACCATCGCTCATCTAGAGGGTGCATAGCATGAAGTAACTCCCCCTGTCAATGCTTTCCCACCCTTCAAATCCATACTGCTTCAGAAAATCCCTTCAGACCCATACCACTCTTCTTCACAGCTTTGCGAGGGCTCCAGTCAACCTGGACTTGGGCATGAAAATCCTCAATGAGCTGCAGTGCTCCCTTCAAGTTACATGGCTGGAACATTGTTTGAAACTTGGGACTGAAGGACTGACGAAGGAGCGTAGAGCTTCGAGCAAAGTTCCCGAGCTCGCTCTGCAAGGTCAAACACAGAAAAAGATAAAAGAATGGAAGGTAAAGAACAAATACATGTAATGCAATAATGCAAACAAATAAAAGCTAGTGAAGTGACAGGCATAAAAGAAGCAGACTGTTACAGGTCTTCTTTTTCAGCATTACAAATCTAGGAACAATCAGACCAATTGGTGGTTTTTAATTCCCCCACTTTCCAGCAACTTTCAAGGTCACAGAATGTTTACTAATTACAGAAGCCGTATTTTTTTTTAACTTTCAGTATTTCCAAGAAAACAATAAAAAAAATACAAAGGCATGCCAATTCAAAGCAGTTATCAGTCAGCACAGCATGAATGATTTCTCCAAGTACTGAGCATGTTCATAGTAGGCTGGCAACACTGTTCCTTTATTGCGTGGTAGTCTCTCTGAATTTGATAGGATCAATTAAATAAATTAAGCTCTCTAAATATCTCCAGTGACCAGCAATCATTAAAATTCATGTAGCTCTGATTTTAGACATGTCCTTACCAAAAACATCCTGGTAGTACTGGCCTCTGAACTTAGAGCAGGGTTGGAACTTGCGAGAAGATGGATTTGAGTCAGAAGCTGAACATGCTTGAAGAATAAAATCAGACAAATGGGTTTTTTCAGTCTATCAGAAATCCAAGAAACTGGAAAGCATAAGTATAGAGGCACAAGAAATATCTCCTGAGCACCCCAACAATCACATTCTGACTACAAAAAAAACCTTTTAAGCAATAGAAAACTGAGAGAAAACTTTAATATCCACTGGCAGGAAGTTTATTACACAGACTTTGAACACATCATCTGTTTAAGTCTTAGGGCAGTTTCCCAGTTTTTGTGCCAAAGTCTCATACCATAATGATCAATACAGAAAGGGTATTTTTTTTCTAACTAAACACTTCAGAAACAATGACTTTATTGTTTCTGAAGAAACAATGACTTCAGCTCTTGGAACTCCCCACATGCACACAAACACCATACATCTTGCTTTGCAGCTGAAAAATTGAAGTCACGTACTCTACACGGCTAATGCAAGATGTATTCCTTCAGCTTGTGTTTGAGAGGTCTGTGTCCCTCCTCGCCGCCACAGACCAAGGCATGACACCGTATGGTGGATGCAGAGTAAGAAACGACTACTCAGCAGGACTTGTATCAACTTCACACAAAACCAGTGCACTTTGTCCTCACGAAATCGAGTTGACAGGAACTTTCAAATTTTGAGAAGTCCTCTTGAATTTTGTATGGACATGAAAAAAATTTTCTTAAGTACAGCTTCTCATCTATGCTGCTGACAGCTTTTTAAATGTTCAAACTGAATTTCTACACAGTTTTGCGTGGTGGGAAGAGGAAAAAAAAAATCCAAACTACATCAAGAATAATGTTCTTAGAAAATAATAAAGAAGTTGGTGAAAATGGAGGATTTTGACAGATTACGGTCAGAATTCAAACATGGCCAAGGCAGCTATCTCACAGGAGAACCATACAGATACTAAGTCAGCTCTACTTTGCACATTCAATTCAACTGGAATCAGGCATGTACACATCACCTATTAAAGCTCCAGCCTCAAATGTAGCTTTTTCAATTAATTTCTTTAAGAAAGAACTCCAAAGCACTTGCTGTACCATGGGCTTTCCCTGCCCCCCACAGTACACAGCAAATATTCATTAGGTCAGACCAGATAACATTTTATTACCTGCTGCATTTGCTGCTGGAGCCTCTTTCTTTGCATACTGTCCAGAACAAGGCTCTGGAGAGGCTTCTCATTCTGAGGTTTTGATTTTTCTATCTCTTGTGGTGGCTTGATCGAGGACTTTTTCATTCTCAACTGCTCAAGTTGTTCCTTCACTGTCCGGTGTTGTTCATTCAGTAAATTGGCCAGAGGCTCTTCAAATCTGTTTGAGATCAGGCAGACCGAAATATAATAAGCACATGATTTAATAACCATTCACATTTATTTAGAATATTTCACTCTGTAACTGGGATACACAGTTTAAGAACTATCACTCTGTACTACTCAACACTTTGACAGTATACTTCACCTTGAAAAATGTTATTTATACCTTTGGCTTATACATCAATCTTTTCATGTGCCACAGCACTGCTGTAGTTCTGGGATGAAATGCTTCAACTGTTTATTCCAAGAACAGTTAACAGTCTTGTCCACCACTCCCAAATATATCCCATGTGTGTTCCACTCAAGTGCTCAGACACTCTCAACAGCAGTCAGGATCTATCATAATCTAGAAACCAATCCTATTTAACTTCTATCATCAGGCAGGGTCTGAACCCAAGGTATTAGAAGTGGCATTTTACCACGAGGGTCTCCAGAAAGATCACACACTGACTCAAATGCTGTTACTTTAAAAAATAAAAAAAAGTATTACCTAGCTTTATGCAGAGTGCTCTACTAGACACTTGCTGATACTGTAGTAAGAACTAGTCCAGTAGCAGAAAAGAGGATGTACATATTACTGTTCTTTCAAAACCAGCTTCAGCTCTCCCCTGCTTTACAACAGATCCTCTACTTTACTACACCAGTTAACACTCTGATTTCTGCCAGTTATCAGCTTCACTTCTGTAACAGGCCTGAAGTCAGTTACAAGTTGTTCCATGATGCTTTCAATGCAAGGTATCATAAAAACAACAATAAACCCAGCAAATGGGTATTTTGCCACAAAACAACTTTAAGAATCCTGTATACAGACAAAACTGGGGAAGAAACAACTGGGGGAACCGCCCAGTTGAAAATTAAATGAATACAACTAGCAATTATCAAAGAGAAATGCATATAAATAATAAGAGAGCATAAAGTTTCCCTGCTTTTAGTCTGTAGCTGGTTTAAGAATTGCTGCACTCCCCTCTGGTACTGCTCATCCCAGAGAAGAGTATCCAGAAACTCCAGCCTTCATTTTAGCTCCTTTCCCAAACAGATACAGCTTCATCTTGAGCTGATCTGCCCCATAAACAAGGAGACACCATTCATCCCACAGTTCACCTTTAGTCAGTTTCCAGAATTGGTGAAACAGAGCAGTAGTATTACCTAGGCAGAAATGCTTTAGACCCTTTGCTCTTCAAGGCACTGTTTCAAGTATAACCCCGACCAAAAAAAAATCAACAAAAGCCAATTTCCAAACTTCATAGTCATTTCAGACCTAGGCCTCAGCTATCTTACGCCTTTTTCCTTAGAAAAGGCCACCATTACACCCAGGCTATTTACTTAAAAGATAAGGTGACACAGCTGGTCAAACCCAAGTATTTGTCACCAAAAAAAAATTTAAGGGCAGCAAGTGAACTTTACCCCTCCCCTTAACAATAAAAAAAAAATTAAAAATAAAAAAGGCAAGAAAACTATTATTTTTCTGAAATTATTTCAGAACACCCACCACCACAGTGCAAAGCACAAGAATTAAGAGAGTAGAGTGGCTGTCGCTCTGGGGCTGGGACCTTCTTTGCACAGGTCCTAGCGAGCTCTGATCAATATGCAGCAACACCCCAGCAGCCACTGCTTCTCCACCCCCTGCTTTGAGGTGTCATCACCAGTCCTGCAGTATCCTGCCCCACTAACTACTGTTAATTTAACAGCTGAAGTAAGCAACTTAACAGGTAATGATACAATTTTTTCAGAAGAATCAGTCTAATAAAGGGGGGGATATGTGGAAGGACTTCAGAAATAAACACAATTTAAATACACAGAGACAGTATATATAGCATGGAGATTAAAGAAGCAGGAACTGAATCCTCCAACAGAGATGCTGGCTTGTTGGAATAGATCATTCTGAAAGACTTGGCTGCTTTCAGCTATGACACCAATCGTTTAGTGCAGGCATTCTTGCTGTCTCTTTCTGAACAGGTACATTTTCACTGTTGTTGTCATCTTCTTCAGACATATCACAATCAGTAAAGTCAAAGGTGGCAGACAAAACAGAAGGTCAAGTTAAGTGCTCGATCTCATAAATAAAAACGGCTCAGAGCTTTCTAATCAGCGGCCAGTGCTGAAAAGGCATTACCTCTTTGGTGGATGGCACAGCACACTGCAGGTAACCATAGGCTTTTTATCATAACAGAGTTGTTGTGATTTTTTTAATTTTACGACCATAACCAAATGATCCTACCTTAGTGCCTGTGGTGTATTAAAATTTGGCCGTGACTCTGTCACATTATCTTCATCTTCTGGACCTTCATCTTCCATGTTTGAGAAACCCATCTCATCCTGGAACTGACAGCAAATGTGTAGCAACAGTCAGGAATAGAAAGCTCAAGCAGTACAGCTACTACCAGATGTCTTTAGCTAATAAAGCCCATGATGATCCTCTTAGCATAGACATTCATCTCTGCAAGGATTAAGGAAGCTCCTATATATGTTCCTTCCCAAGGCTAAAAATTACACTTTCATGGTAGGGGCCTGTGCACGAAGTCAGCACAAAGCTTCTTACAGAGACACCCCTTTATGGCTTTAGAGATTTCACGTCAGATCTGAGAAGGATCTGTTCTTCAGTGCTCTATCAAATTTACCACTTACTGTCTCAAACAGCTCCTCCATCAGTTCATTCACTTCCTTTTCTGCAAATAAAATTAAAAAGAAGTATGAAGAACTATTTTCCAAG
The DNA here is from genome assembly GCF_031877795.1 of Strix aluco. Taxonomy (NCBI): domain Eukaryota; kingdom Metazoa; phylum Chordata; class Aves; order Strigiformes; family Strigidae; genus Strix; species Strix aluco. Next base: position 3,166,486 of record NC_133960.1, read on the forward strand.
AAACACTGAGCAATCCTGTCACAATATCAAGTCATTTAAGGAACCTTTCTTGCGAAGGGAAACTCTCCTCTTGCACAGAGAGGACCAAGGAAATGCCCCTGATATCATACCCTTTTTTAATGCTGGGCTCCAAAAAACTTCAGCTGAGACTTTTTTCATTAAGAAATATCACATAAAAACTAATTTTCAGAATTTAAAGTTGCATTAACCTGTAATAAGACCTAAAACAAGTGTGCTTTACTGAGAAGATGAGAAGTGGTATGTTTATAGAGCCAACTCAAAGATTGTAAGGACCTGGAGAAAATTTAATTACACTCAAGTCATAAGGCAAGTGTTCAGTTCTCAATTGGCTGAAGCTTTATGACAGACTGTACTGTCATGTAAGTATTATTCTTCAGTCTGCTACGGAGTAAAGTTGCATCTGAGCACAGCAGCTCTGGTTAGATCCTTTCAAGCATCCACAGAAAGCCAGCTTTGCATAGAAAAGCTGTTCAGGTCAGTACGCAGGTTTTTTAAAATCAGTCTACACTGCAAAATCTTTGCAACAAAACACTCACTTTTCAAAATGAATTATTAATCCTAACAAGAAAGGAGGTGGCATTCCCAAAGGACTTACTGGTAATTCTCACAGCACGATCATTTCTGAAGTCTTCTGTATCTGGTTCATCCAGGTCTTCCAGGAAGTTGTACTCAGGGTCATCATCATCATCTGCTTCATCTAATAAGAAGCATGTTTTGAAACGTCATTACCCTGCCCTAAGATCAACCAGTTGCCAGGAGCAGAAGCACTTTATTTACTGCCTGACCTGACACCAAGAGGGCTAGGACTACTGCTTGAAATTAACCGTATGTTCCTTTTTATGAGAGATATCAAGCCCATTCTCTTCTCAAACTGAGCTACTAGCACCCTTATTTGTAGCCATTCCCATTTAGAAAAGCTGGATCTATTCTCTGACCCAAGCTTCAGCTGAATTTAGGAGTGAAGTAGTCTTATTTCAATTTGTGCTTTATATTCAATTTGCACAAAACTGTAACCAATCAGTAAATTCAGGACAAAAAGAATTTGAGACCCAAAGCTTGCTCTTGTTTCTTCTCGAAGAACAAAATAGTTTCTACCAAAACAAGTCACGTCCCTAACAAGGAGCATCACTCACTCAGATTCAGGTGTACCAACACTGCCAGGTTCATGACACAGAGGATGGATTAAGGGCTGAAACACATCCCTTTGGTTGCCACTTAGTGCATGTGCTGGCTAGCAAATATTTACAAGTGAGACACCTGAAGTTTAAAAACCCTCACAAGACGAGGAAAGCTGATGGCATTCACAACACATGCATATTACTAAACAAGATAATGGCTGCAGCCAGGAACATCATGCATAAAATAGGAAGAAAAAGCTCCAGGCTGTCAGTGTAACCCCCAATTCCAGTGAACGCCATCACCAGCCTCCACATCTGTCACATACCTTCATTCTCCACATCGTCGTTCATGAGCCCCCCAAGCCACCTTTTCCATTCTTCATCATCTGCGGTGTTGGGATCGTACATATCAGGTGTGATATCTGGGGCTCGGAGCTCGGCCTCCAGCTGGCCCAGAGGAACATCCTTCAGCGGCCTCTTGGACCGGGTGCGGAAGGCAATGAGGCTGTCTTCCAGGGACTGAGACGGGAAGGAAAAGCACAACACAACTGTGTTAATAGTATATTTGCCTGCAAAAACAACTAAGCTAACAGGATATCTTTCAAAAGGAAAACTATTTTCATTACAGAATCACAGAATCATCTAGGTTGGAAGGGACCTTGAAGATCATCTAGTCCAATCATTATCCTAGCACTGACCGTTCCCAACTCCACCAGATCCCTCAGCGCTATGTCGACCCGACTCTTAAACACCCCAGGGATGGGGACTCCACCACCTCCCTGGGCAGCCCATTCCAACACGTGACAACCCGTTCTGTAAAGAAATACTTCCTAATATCTAGTCTAAACCTTCCCTGGCACAACTTGAGGCCATTCCCTCTTGTCCTATTGCTTATTACTTGGTTCAAGAGACTCATCCCCCATCTCTGCACCCTCCTTTCAGGGAGTTGCAGAGGGCCAGGAGGTCTCCCCTCAGCCTCCTCTTCTCCACACTAAACCCCCCCAGTTCCCTCAGCCGCTCCCCATCAGACCTGTGCTCCAGACCCTGCACCAGCTCCGTTGCCCTTCTCTGGACACGCTCGAGTCATTCAATGGCCTTTTTGGAGTGAGGGGCCCAAAACTGAACCCAGTAATTGAGGTGCAGCCTTACCAGTGCCGAGTACAGGAGCAAGATCACTTCCCTGTCCCTGCTGGCCACGCTATTGCTGATACAAGCCAGGATGCCATTGGCCTTCTTGGCCACCTGGACACACTGCTGGCTCCTGTTCAACCAGCTGTCAATCAACACCCCCAGGTCCCTCTGACTGGCAGCTCTCCAGCCACTCCTCCCCAGGCCTGTAGCGCTGCTGGGGGTTGTTGTGGCCCAAGGGCAGCACCCGGCATTTGGCCTTAGTGAAGCTTAGTTATATAAAGGTCACAAAATCATTTAACAGTCAAAACAATGGCAGTGAGAGACATACGAGCATAAAGAGAAACCACAGTTACAATAGAAAAAACTAAAGGAACACCTCACAGAATCATCCAGGTTGGAAAAGACCTTGGAGATCATCTAGTCCAGCCATGAAACAGCTAACAACCCCTTACGAACAGCTACCTCTGCTCTCTCAGAGCTAGTGTCTTACACACTACGGAGATCCAACTCACTGTTTAAAGTTACAAAGGAGAGCGGAACACAGTAAAAGTAATAGCAGAGAACACCAGAAAGCTACCTCTTTTCTGACAAACTTTACTCAAACTAAACCCACACCATTATAGCATCCCCCAAAGCAGTACCTGGTAAGAATCCATGCACACTGGGCTCGAAGCCAATTCTTCATCCACCGCATGCAGCTTCTCCATGAACGTGCTGTCTTTGTTTTGCTTTGGTTTAGGAGGTGGTGGAGGTCCCATGGGAACTACTTCAGCACTAATATGTCTAACAACAGGTGCAGTAACCTTCTCCATCTAATTAAAAAGGCCTTTGTGTTAAAAGGTTTTATTTAGAACATAAATTTCCAAGGACAGAATAAGTCTTTTTCTGCCTGACCAGAGTCTAGCACAATAGAAATGAGAGAAATGCTTCACAGAAGGATTCTTTATATTACAGTCACTTCGATTTTCAGAAAGTACAAATAAACTTACTATTCAAAAGACTTGCAGAAAAAGAGACATTTGGGAGATCTGAGTATTAGTCTCCACGTTACTAGAGCTGATAAACCTGAACGCTAGTAATGGTGCACACCGCCAACCCTCCCAGAAACAAACCCATAGTGAACAGAAGGTGGAAGTATCAATACATTATCGTTCTTGCCCTGAATCCAGTGTCAGTTCTCACAGTTGCTCTCTCATTCCTGTCTGCTGCTATCGGGCTCTTATCACTCTGCACACACTCCTTCAGTGCACAGTCACCACAAATACCTTTATGCTCTTATCAAAATCGCTTTCTAAGCCAAGCACAGAAAGCAATTCTCCTGCACTCCTCTCAAAAATAATGAGAAAAATAATCATTATCTGAAGAAGAGCACTTGCCAGTGCTTTTTTTAAGCACTGGTGTTTAATTTAGGCTGCACTCTTTCCGCAAGGGTTCCACTTCACTGCTTGCGCAGGAACTATCGCAGTAGGACCCTAAAGCCACGTAGCACCTGTAATGTCACCACAACTTTAAGCAATAACATGTATTTTTGCTTTTGCATTAATAATTTAGGAATAATGACCGGGAGTTGTTTCTGAAGAAAGGAAAAGCTCTCCTGCAAGTTTACCTCGCAGAGTGTCCCTCCCTCTTCATCGGATGATCGCCTTGTCCTAGATCGTTTTGCTCCCCGCGGAGATGAAGCAGTGCTCTCTACATCACTTTCCAGTAAGCTCTACAGCGTAAAAGATGCAGAATGAAATCAAACACTGCTTCAACTAATATTCCAACGACTCTTTTTTAGACAAATGAATAATAGAGCATTGAAAAAAGATTACTAGAAGGTCTGGGAAACCTACAACTTTTCATGTGTTAAATAAAGAGAGTTCTACTGCCTCAAACACACAGACAACTCCATGCTGAACAGAACAGATCTTTGTACAAGTTGCATTTACCTCTTCTGCAGTCTCATCCTCATCCTCATCATCAGGCTGGTATTCTTCATCAGATGAATCATCTTCCTCAAGAGGAATGTCCACAAACTGAGGAGGCTGCAAGAGAACAGAAGAAAGGTGAAAGCTTTTTACAGGCAAGATAAGAGAGCTGTACTCTAATAGTGCACTATCAGATCAAAGATTGCTAACTGAGGAAATACCCTGAAGCTTGGAAAGGAAGGAGACTACTGAAAAAGGCTGAAGAAACTAAAGAAATTACTAAAGATTGGTAAAGCAGTTTGAAAAGGTGCAAGAATGGGCACGAGTAATTTGGCATTTATATGATGGAAACACTGCACGAGCAGACACTGTCTCAGAGACATTTCTAGTACTTGAACGGCCATTCATTGCTGAACCCTGCCTACACCCAGACAATAAATCTGCTGGAGCGGGCAGAGCTCGGGTAAAAAACCTGAGATCCAGGCCCCATTTCCAGGCAGTCCTACAGCGTACACATAAAGCAGTCCCAGGGAGGAGCACCTCGCAGCGTGAGGCCTGGGCAGTGACATTCACTATCAGGAGTTTCATCCAGGTAGAAGCTGCTGCAGTACCAGCATGGGAAGCTGGGACACCCAGCAGAAAAGACATCCCCATGGCACCTCACCACCTCCTCGTGTTCTGTCTGCCCCTGACGGCAGCTCCTTTGGGCCCTCTGGGCACCTGCTGCTGCTAAGTGCCCTGTCCTGCCTTGCACACCCTGTTTGCAATGCTCCTGGTCACCAGTACTCCCAACATGCTTGACACCCGTCTGCTCCACCCCTCCAACGGGTTCCTTGCTCAGCAGGTGCCTCTAGGATGGTCTCTGATTTCCCAGCAGTTCACTTACCTTCACCTCATTTGCCTTCTTAATTGGTGAAATATTCCATGTTGGAATCACCTAAAGATAGCAAAAACAATTTAACTGTCTCTGAAAAGCACGGTGAGTACTTGAGCTTGATGCCTTGTTCTCCAAAGTAGCCAAGTAACAACGTACTTCAAACAAAGGCTTTCAAAACTGCCCACGTGATCTCTCTAGAGGCAGTAACTTCAGTGTAGTGGATACTGTCGAGTCACTGCATTTTCTAACTCTGACCTGATTCTATTCTGCTCATCTAAAACGAATTCTTTTTTACATTGTTTTAACTTATTTTTTCATTCTAAGAATAAATCACATAAAAGCCCACTTTACACTTCTTTTAGAAGACCCAACAACCAAAACCATTTGGGTAGAGGGAGGGTGCAATAGTAAAAGCAGATGAGTGCACTTACCACTCCTTTCTCCACAACTTCCTTCAGTTTGGAACGAGTCATTTTGGGCTCCTGAGAGTTTAAAACAAGACAACAACAATCTGTTCAGCTGTTTTCCTTAACTGCAAACTTTTCCCCAGCAACTCCTCACTGCAAGACTCTTTTTTAAAGTTCATTACCTTTTAGACACGATCAGAGTGATGTCAAAAATAACCCCTCACAATTCTGTTCCATAATTTACACTCATACACAGACACTACTCACTTCATTCAGGTGGCAAATCTGGTAATGAGATGTAAATTACGGTGCTACCTGTTGTGCCTACTCTCCCCATAGCACATCATGGACCAAGATAAGACTGGTGAAGGTATCAGGCATTTGGAACAACTGAAAAAGCTTTTTACTTACAAACAGAGGTATATCTTCTGTCTCACTGATGGCTGCTTTCATCATGGCAACCACATGCTCATTTGTGATCACCTCCTACAGGAACACACAAAAAAAGTATCCTTTACATTCTGTTTGTTAAAAAGAAATAAGTTTAAAATAAGCTAGTTGGAAACACGACAGAGAAATATTCAATGAACAATATACTCTGTGATTATACTGTAATAAAAGAAGATTGTTCAGTGATCAGACAAGAAAATATAAAGCAAGCACAGCAGTGATCAAAACATTTGCACTACCTGCTTTGTGAATACTCCACAGAGTAAATTTCTGCCAGAAGGAAAGAAAATAGCCAAAAACAAAAGGTCGCACCGGTTTTCCTCCCCTCGTGTTACATAATCAGTAAATGTGCCAATCCCAGCCACACGAGAAATATTGCTATGAAGCTGCAACAGAAAACTGAAATCCTTAAGCGCTCACAGGCTTCCAAAATAGTAAGAGTCTAATTCTCTGGAGAAAGTATGTAGTAACCTACTCTTTGAAACACTGTGCTACATTTCAGAAAACAATGTATATATTTAAAAGAAACAGGGAAAGGCAGAAGTGACCCAGTATCCATTAGGGTGTTTTCTGAAGGTTCCAGGGAAGGTAGGTGAATGTGAGATATTTACAGCCCTTCCACAGTGCCACGTGACAGAGAAGGGCATTAATTTATGGCACTTGCACAAAATCAGATGGTGAATCTACCCCAAAGAATCATGGCAGTCTCCAGATTGTTTGCCACAGGGATGGCAAAAAGGGAAAATTTCTGAGATCACCTGGATTAGAACAACACTGGCTGCAGGGGGGGTGGGGTGGGGGGTGTAAAGCAGCACAATTTTTTATTCTGTGGGAAAATACACTATTGCTCTCCAGACCCTGCTCATGGGATAAACTGAAATCTACACCTAATATAGGCAAAGAATTAAAGTTTCACTACGCAGCTGTGATAGCACAGATATTCTTCTTGCAGCTCCTTTCTAACTGCAAGTTGTGTGATAGACTAAAATGTTGGCTGGGGTCATTAGCGAAGAGTAATGCATTTCTGTCAGCACCACTAGAATTCCACCAGGACTTCATCATGAAACAGGTTGTTCAAAACAAGAAACGGTGAGTTCACAGGCTGTCACAGTGTGTGAGTATCACAGTCAGTCTCCTCACACAGAACCAGAAGTGTGCATTTTAGTTCTGCTGCTGCTGTTACAGTACAGCAAAACAGACCCCTTCGCCGTTGTAAATAAATGGAAGTCGGGGATCAATACCAACTAACAAAGTCAGGTCCAGGTACCTTACATGTACACCACACGCTTCTCTCTTTATAGCTTTTTATAGGAGAGATTAGGACACGGGTGCCTACCAACTCTTCCTTGTTTATTAAATCAAGTGCTGCCACTAGTACTATACTCAAGTCTAGGCTGCACTTGGTTAAAAAGCCGGGCATCTCCGTCCCTGTCACAGTCCCAAGCACTCACATGCAGGATATTTCGTACGTTGACAACTGTCAGGTTATGTTGTTTAGCTCCATCTTCCAAGGTGCGATCGAGGGTATCATCTAGCTTGATGTCACAAGACAAAGATCCCTCCTCTTCTTGAGTTTTCCCTTCTCTTTTCCGTTTGGTTGCCTTCCTCCTCCTCCTCCTCCTCTCAATATCCTCTCCATCTTGCTCCTCTGAAAATTAACAAAAACGGAATCTAAAAATTCAGATACTTCACATCCAGCACATTCTGACAGTATGAGTTCAAAAACAAAAAGCTAAAACCCTTCAGACACTGAAGTGGCAGCAGCTTTCCAACAGCAACTAGAAACAGTCTTTTGAATGACGGATTCAAATTCTGCAGGACCTGAGTGAGTCGCATTCGTCAAGCAAATAAAGGTTATCTATCTGCCACCTCTACTAGACTAATTTTACAGAATGGTCTCAGCAGCCCTTTCACACCTTTTCCAGAAGCAGCTGTTTTAAGTATGCCCTCAAGATTAAAACAGTTGCAAAACTCCAGGCACCTCACAGCAAGAGCAGATTAGTTTCCAGGACTTAAAGTGTTACCCAAGTGGTGCTGTTTTGCTGACTCGGAAATGAAAGGATCATAACTTCATCTGCAGGAAAGCAGTGTTTTTAGTAATCAAAACTTGCAGATCAGCTCTACCAAGTTTCACTTGGACACCCGTAGCTTATTCAGCCGCTGAATTAGAGCGCAGGATGAAAACTTCAAAAAACCATTGCACCTCAACAGCCCCTGCCGTGGTGTGCACGATCCCAGAGCTCTGCATCTACTGTATCAAGTCACAGGTCTGTTCCTTGCACAAAGCTTACCCAATGGAATAAACAGCCCCAAATCCTCATTCTCCTCATCAGTCTGCTGGGGCCACTCACCAGCTCTGGTGTTCTTCAGTGGCTTCAGCACGGCAGGATTTCTAACAGCCAGCTGCAAAGAACTTCTCCCTGGAGACTCCTGCACTGCAGGTTGGTTTTCAGTCAGACACGGATCCCTCTGCGAATTCGCTTCCACCTCTGTACACACCTTCGGTGTTTTCCCTGTGAACAGCACACACTAGTTGTAGTTAGATACGCCACGCGGACACAGCCGAGCAAGGTTAAGAGGCTGCGGCCGCTGCAAAAGCCTCCCGTGACCCATTCAAATCTGTTAAATCAAGTGCACGAGTCTAACTGAGCCTGTGAGAGCGATCCAGCCACCCCCAACACCGCAGCAGCAAACAAATCCAGGTGAAGAGATCCCCACCTCCAGCTATCTCAGTCTTGCTCCCTCCACTATCAGTTTTGCACCGGCCCTGTCAAATGATCCAATCACAAAAAACGGATGATTTGGTTAAAACGTGGTGGTACTCCCTGTTGTATAAATACAACTGCACCAACAGGAATCAACAGCTAGGGGCAGGCACTCCCTCACCCAGACAGGTTATTCACGGCTACGACAGCAACAGTCGACCACAACCTCAGGACGCAGTTTCAGGGGGGTGGCTACAGCCCCCCCCCCCCGCTCCTATTCCGCAGGGTCCTCGGAAACAACCGTGAACTTGACCCCTGTTCCACTCCCCTGAAAGCCAACACAAAATCAGCTTTCAGTCAAATCAGTGAGCTAATCACAGCAGCGCAGGGACAGAGACGACACTTTCCATAAGGAAGTGAGGAAGCACTGTCCCTTTTTGCTGCAGCCTGTAGTCAGATGGGCTTACAAGGATTAGTAAAAAACGGCTGGAACCTAAAGTTTCATGAACACCAGAACGAAAACACATTGTCACCCAATAAAACCAGCTCCCCAACACCACAGCAGCTGCTGCTCTGGGCTGGCACAGCTATCTGTGTAGCTGTAAAGAAAATCAGATCAGGGAGTTGATCCAGACGGAGAGGAAAAAACACCCCCCCAACACACACACACACACACACTTCCCACACACCCCCACTTTTTTTTACCAGATCAATTCTCCAATCTCATTGAGCTCAGAGATGAAGAAGTATGTCAGGTAAAGAGAAAAAGAATAGGACCGGCAATTTGGGGAAAGAGGGGAAAAACCACTTATTTCAGTAAACTTAAAGATGACAGGAGATACAAAGTGAGCATGGCTTTGATCATGAATACCTCTCAACTCCCTCACAAGCTCCCACATCACACTTTCACTGAGTGAACCTCAGAGCAAACAAAATTCACCAGGGCTTTTTACACAAACTTCAAAAATATCTACATTCCACAACAAATCTGTAACTTGATATTAAGTTCTACTTGCATCGGCTCTCGTAAAGGATCACAGCAGAGCCCCGTGCCCCTCTGGACTGCTTTTCTAAATGCTTGAAATAATTATCTTCTGAGAATGAAAGCAGATACAAACAACTCTGAAAACCAATATTTTCAGAAGCAGCAGCTTGCACTTTTGCCTGTCTCACAACTCAGTAGCCAGATATTTGTTTTTAAAAACCAAATGCAAAGTGACTGTTTCAAACGAAAGCCTGTATTTACAGAGACTCGTCTGAAGACGAGCTGAAAGTAACGCCAGGTAAAACCTGAGAAATATGTCTGTGAAACTTACTGCTGGGACTGATGGCTATTACAATCCATAAAAGATTAAACACGGGGGCAAGCCCTAGAAAATGCATGCAAGTTTGTAAAACTGGGTATTTTAGGTTGGAAATTTGAAAAAAAAAAACCCAACAACTTCTAAAGTGCTCGGTGTCTGGCAGCGCTAGAGGCAAGTGGCTTAAGCTCTTGATTAGTTTTCTAATGTTTTAAAGGAGGAACCCCCCAAACTTTGAAAATGGGATGGCTCCTAACCTGTAATACTTCAGAGAAAAAAAAAAAACAACCACCAAAACTCACAAAAACTAAGCACCCGAAGGAGAAGCTTTAATAAACACGCCCACGAGGCGCTCCCTGAGCCGGCCCCGGCGATGAGCAGAGCTCGCAGGGCCGCGGCCGGCAGCCGGGGGACGGCGCGCGGAGCCCCGCGGACACCCCAACACCCCCCCGCGACGGGCAGCGCCCACATTTACCTTCCGCCGCCGCTTCGGGGCTCCTCCGGCCCTCGGGGAGCGGGGCGGCAGCGCAGGCCTCCTTCGCGCCCGGCGCCTCCTGACCGGAGCCCGGGGCCGCCCTGGCGAGGGGCCTCTTCCCGCCGCCCTTCAGCGAGGCCTCCCCGGGCCCCCTCCACACGGCCGGGCCGCAGGAGGGTGACCCGCCGGCTCGGGCCACCGGCGCCGGTTTGGCGGAGGAGCCGCCATCGGCTGCGCCCGCCGAGGAGGAGCCGCCGGCGCCGGGCAGCTCCCCGTCCTCCCCGCCGCCGCGCTCCCGCGGGCTCGGCGGCCCCGCCACCGCCGCTCTCCTCTTCTTGCAGGGCAGCATCTTCACCGAGAGCGACATCCCGGCGCCCACCTGGAAGACAGGAAAGCGGCTGGCCGCGCGGCACCGCCGCCCGGGCCCCGCCGCCCCGTCCCGCTCGCTCCGCAGGAAGCGGAAGCGCCGAGGGGCCCGCCCGCCGCGCAGGCGCCGCGCCGCCATGTTGGCCGGGCGCGGGGCGAGCCGCCGCCATGTTGGCGGCGCGCGGGCCGCCAGCCCCGCCGTGACGACGCGGGGCGGCGGGGGCGGCGAGCGCGGCCGCCGCCATCTTTGCTGGGCGACGCCACCGGGCGCCGCGCCCGCTGCCCAGCTCCGGCGCTGCCCCCCGCCGCCGCCGCCTCGGAGGGTCTTCCCGTGAGGGAGGGGGGGGCCTGCCGGCTCTACTGCCCGCGCTCCCCGCAGCTCCCCTCGGCCCCGGTGCCGTCCCCCTCACGGCGGGAGCGGGGTGACCGGCCCCGCGAGCCCACGCACACGCCGCTGCGCTGCCCCCCGGCTCCTCGCCCGGGAGGCGCGGCCGGAGCCCCGACACTTGCCGAGTCACCGCCGGGCGGCTGCGGGGCGGGGCCGGCCGCCGGCTGGCGCGGGAGGGGCGGGCCGGGCCGCCGGGCGGGGCCGGGCGGGGCCTGCGCCGCATCGGGACCAGTCGGCAGCTCCTGCATCCCGGGCTGCGAGCATCCTCCGGGCGGGGGCCGGCACCGCGGCGCCTCCGCACCGGGCTCCGCATCCCGGCTGCCCCGGCCTAACCTGGGGCCATGGCGGAGATCACCAGTGTCCACCCCGGCTTCGGTGAGTGGGGCTGGGCCGCGCGGAGGGGCCCCTTCCTCCGCCCCGGCAGCGCCCGGGCGAGGCCCCGCGCGGCGCCCGCCGCCCCCGAGGCCGGGCCCTGCGCGGCGCCATCGGCCCCGCTCGCCGCGCGGAGGCGAACCGCGCCGGCCCCGGCCCCCGCTGCCCCCCGCGGGCCGGTCGCCCCCTTTCCCCGGCGCAGCCAACACCCACCGCTCGCCGCCGGCTGCTGGGGCGGTGCCAGCGCTCGCCCCCGGAGCCGCCGCGGGAGCCGGGCCGCGGACAGCGGAGCCCGGGCCCGCGGGGAGCAGGTGCGCGGCCGGGCCGGGCGCCCCCCGCCGCATGACGTGATGTCTGTGCCGGGCCGCGCCGCGCCCCGGCCTTTGTTCGCGCCTCCCCGGGGGCTGAGGCGGCTGCGGCACCGGCACCGGCGGCCCGACGAGGCGGGGCCTGCCAGGGCGGCCGGGGAGGGGGGTCTGCGGGCGGCGGCGCGGGCCCCGAGCGCGGGTGGGGAGGGGGCGGCGGCGGGGGGGGGTTGGGGCTGCGGCGGCGTCTCGCCGGGCCGGGTGGCGGGGCGGGGGGCAAGGCCGGCCCGGGGCCCGGGCCCCCGTGGAGTCGAGAGCCGGGCCCGGGGCTCCCGGGAGCGTCTCGGTGGCGACGGAGAAACTACAGACCCTGCAAAATCATCAGAGGCGAAGCGGCCCGAGGCCGTGCCTGGGTGGCCGCGGTCCAGCCTGGGCACGGACATGGCGCGGCTCCCTGGGTCGCCGGTAAAATAATTCTCCTGAGCTGGTATTTGCGAATATTTAAGACGCTTTTTTTCCTGTAGTCCAGTGGGTGACGAGGGCTGGTACCGCAGCGCCGGGTGTCTCTGTCGGTTGGGTTTCTCCAGTCCTGAAGATTCAAACTGCTGCCTCTTTCGGTCCTCCAGCAGTTGACTGACCTTCCCCTCAGACCATAAGGCCTTGTAGTTAAAACACGGTTACTAAATTTCCTTTCAATTCTGAAGTACTTAATAACAATTCTCCATACTATAATTTATCTAATGTACAATGTATCTATTTACCTTTTACCTTCTGTGCTTCCTGGAATCCCAGAGCCATGTGCTGTCATCACTGCGCACCGTTAGCCATTAGGGTACAGTTAGCAAACACCAGTTTTAAAAGGCAGTTTTCAATGATTTTTCATGAATCGAAAAATAATTCCATGTCCCAAAAAGTTGAGTTTGTTTCAGTTAAATCTCAGCTTCACATCAGCACAAAGTTTGAATAAAAAAGCATGGTTCTGCTCTTTTTTGAGAGAGGAGACAGGCTGTGGTGCCATTTAAAACGGACATTACGCATAGTGAAGTGCTCTGAAAGCTGCAAAAGCTTCACGAAAATTGGTTTTAGGCAGGTTCACATCAGTGTAGTTTTCACCTGGAAGGAATTACAGAGACAGGACTAATGAATGTATGGAATGATTACATAAGTAGGAGTCTTCAGCCAGGAAGAGAGGGGTGTTACGTGCATTGCAGAGTAGGGAACAATTGCTCCCCGTTTCTTCTAACGCAAGAACAGACACCAGATGAAATGAGGTGGGGTGGGCTCAAAATAAAAGCCCTTGTTTTCTCATGCCATGTAATTAAGCTGGGGAACTCTTTGCCACAGAACTTTATGGGAGCCAAATTTAAGAGTTAAGATAATTTGATGGGAGAAAGACCACAAAGACTTGTTTGGTGCTTTCTAGTGTGACTGCTGGTTCCTTCTAAAAGTGTCCCATCAGATCTGCAGGCAGTGAAGGTACAAGGGCTGGTTCTATGAAGACACAATAGAAACAAAACACACCCAAAACAGAGATCAGAATAAGGAGTTTCAGCATTTGTCCTTTTTTGCATATCCACTGAAGTTTTTAATATCTGTGTATGTCTGAGTTGTGTTCAAATTAGCTGTGGTTTAACCCCAGCCTAAGCACCACCCAGCCGCTCACTCACTCCCCTCACAGCAGGATGGGGGACAGAATCAGAAGGGTAAAAGTGAGAAAACTTGTGGGTTGGGATAAAGGCAGTTTAATAGGGAAAGCAAAAGCCACGCACGCCAGCAGAGCGAAACAAGGAATTCATTCAGCACTTCCCCTCGGCAGGCAGGTGCTCAGCCATCCCCAGGACAGCCGGGCTCCATCACACGGCACGGTCACTTGGGAAGACGAACACCATCACTCCAAGCGTCCCCCCTTCCTCCTCCGTCCCCCCTTCCTCCTCCGTCCCCCCTTCCTCCTCCTTCCCCACTTTACGTGCTGAGTGTGAGGCCGTACGGTGTGGGCGATCCCTCGGCTCAGCTGGCCTGGCTGTGTCCCTTCCCAGCCTCCTGGCCCTGGGGGTGGGGGCAAGAAGAGCAGAAAAGGCCTTGACTCTGCCTAAGCACTGCTCAGCAGTAATTAAACATCTCTGTTATCAACACTCTTTCCAGCCCCATACCAGCTACCGTGAAGAAAATTAACTCTATCCCATCCAAAACCAGCACAAGCTGTTAAAGACCACTCGCCTCATTTCCAAGAGGGAACAATAATAAAACATGGGGTTTGGGGGGTGCTTTGTTAATATTATAAATTCTTCTTTAGTTCATTCAGTCCAAGGCTATACTTGCAGTGGGGTCTGAGACAGTCAGTCTCCATTGCAAAAGACTTCCAGTTTCAGTCTGGGAAGGCTTCTGTCTTGTGGTTTTGCCATTTTTGCAAAAAGGAGACGTATTCTCTTGAAAGTCAGAGTTTTCCCTGAGCCTATCAGATATTCAGATGATAGCCTGGCAGTCTTGTCTTCTTGCCTGTTAACCTCAATAAATAGTAATGTGGAAAGAACAGAGAAAATACAAAGTCAAGGTGCTCTCTATAGCTTCAACTATGAGGTTGCAAGATTATTTTCTCCTGTTGATGGTACAGAATGACAACAGGAAAGTCAGACAAGCTCACCGTGTTTACTAGCTGTTCCGCTCAGCCATTGCCGTGATTGTCATGACCACGATTATTGGTTTTGCCTTTTAATATGGAAGCAGTTTGGACAATTTGTAAAGAAAGAGACGTAGGGCTAGAGGGGTTTTTTGTTTGCTTGCTTCCAAAAAAAAATTAAATTGCTTTAATGATGATTAAACCAGTAATACAATGTTATAAGAAAAGCCTGGCTCTACTTGCCTGTAACCTCCCACCAAGACATTGAAGACCGCAAAAAAATTGCTCCCTTTTCCTTCCCTTTTAAGCCTGAACAAACCCTGCTTTTTTGGTCTCTCCTCATCTTCCATCTGCTCTCCATCCGCTCCAACTTTTTAATTGTCTTGGTGGCCCTTGACTGGGATTGCTTGAGGATGTCAATATAACGTACTGGGGAGCTCAACACGACTGGTTTCATTCTGTGTCTTGGTGATACTTCTCCAAAGCCAACCGTTATAAATAGAAAATAACTAGCATGGTTGCTAAAAATGAACACGGCGCTTTTTTATTCCGGCTTGTCATTACTGAAGAACATGGTTGACATAAGCTCTAGAAAGTATGAAATAATCCCTAAATCCAAATACAGGATTATCTGTCCATTGTTTTTGGACATTGCCTTTCCACAGGAAATTTTGTGTATAGCATTGGCCCCATATCTGCCGTGAGGCGCTAGGACAAAACAATCAACCGTTTCAGGCCAAACTGATTTTTTAAAAATTAATAAAGGAGAACTCCAGATCCAGTGTTATGGCCAGATTTATTACTCCCTTCCCTTTGTTAAAATAGAATTGTGTAATGTTTCTGAACAGGGCATTTAAAAAAAAAAAAAAAAAAGAAAGCATGCATCCTGCAAATCAAGAAACTGTGTTCCTGTGGAGACGCTGGTAATGCGGGAGCTTGGTTTGGCAAGATGTGGCAGTCAACTGTTAGAAATTCTGAGCATGTGAAACATAGGTCAAGCATGCCTCAGGAATGGAAAATGTTTCCCATGTGGGAAAATATAAAGAAAGTAATTTTTTATTCTGGGGAAGCTTTGATACCAAGATCATTGACTTAAGAATAACACAATAGTAGGGTGCAGATCCCTCTGCAGCCGCGCTTGGCCCCGTGGGGGCACGGCCACCACGAGGGTACGAGCCTGTTCTGACTGCCTTGTCTTCTCTGCAGATGTCTCTCCAGTTGTGGCAGGCCTTATCGGTGCTACTGTCCTTGTGGTTTCTATCTCAGTAACAGTTTTTGTGTGGACATGCTGTCACCAGCAAGCAGAAAAGAAGCACAAAACCCCACCATATAAATTCATTCACATGTTGAAAGGCATCAGTATCTATCCGGAGACCTTGAGTAACAAGAAGAAAATTAACCGAATCCGGAGAGACAAGAATGGCACTCCTAAGGAGACTGCAAGGGGAAACCTCTTGGTGGATGCTGCTGAATCTGGTTTAATAGGCTCCGATAAGGCTCCAGATGGGCCAAATGCAGCCCCCCACGTCGACCAGCTCCCAATAAAAGTAGATTATGGAGATGAACTAAGTCCAGATCAAAGCCTCACTCCAGGAGGAAGTAAAACTTCCTCCCCATCTTCTCCAGGGGATGACATCATGTTGGGTGAACTGACTTTCTCAGTGGACTACAACTTCCCTAAAAAAGCGCTGGTGGTTACCATTCAGGAGGCTCACGGGCTGCCAGTGATGGATGAGCACACTCAGAGCTCTGACCCTTACATCAAGATGACAATTCTCCCAGACAAAAGGCATCGAGTGAAGACTCGTGTACTTCGCAAGACGCTAGACCCAGTCTTTGATGAAACCTTCACCTTCTATGGGATCCCATACAGCCAGCTCCAGGATTTGGTGCTTCACTTCCTCGTGCTGAGCTTCGATCGCTTTTCCCGAGATGATGTTATTGGAGAGGTCATGGTGCCCCTTGCAGGGGTGGATCCAAGCACTGGAAAGGTTCAGCTGACCAGGGAGATCCTCAAAAGGAACATACAAGTAAGTCGCTTCATGCACAAGGCTCCTTGCGCTGTATTTGATCCCGGTGCTTTTGATCCGGAAGCCTCCGTGGTCTAATAAGCAGCAATACTGCAAATTCTTGTCATGAAACCCATTTTTCCACAGATATCTATTATTGGTATTCTATGGCTGTGCTCTTTTAGTCAGGCAGTTCGCTGCTGTGTGCTTGTGGTGGTTTGATAAGGCACGGTCACTATTTCGGCACAGAAATGATGAATGTTGTAACTGGTGATGCCAAGAAAAAAGGGCAAGTCCCCATCTCCAAGTAAAAGAGATGATGTGATAAACAGGACATTCATCTGCAAAGACAGACCTCACAGAGAGGGAGGTGTGTCTGGTCTGACCATTTTAGACACCTACACTTGGCATTATCCACATCCAAATTGTTACTGTAAGCGGGAATACATCAGCATAGTCAGAGGAGCCTGAGGGGTTTCCTCTTCTCCTGGAGCAGATCTCAGCTCAGATGAATCCCACCCTGGATTACTATTTTTTTCTTACTTGAGAACAAAGCGTGTCTAAGATGGTTTTGTCAAATGTGGACATCTAAAATTTAGGTGAAATGAATCCCACTCTCAGTGACTCTTCTGTAAACTAGAAAGAGGAGCAATCCATGTAAGATGTTAAGGCTTATGTTGGGGAAGATGTCTTCTGTCCTCAGAAAATACCCCACGCTCGAGAAGGAGGATGAGGTGGTACTTCAGGTTTTTATTTTCTTTGTTTATTTTTGCTACCCATCCTCCAGGTTCAATAGAAAAAGGCATTTGGGATCACTTATCACCTTAACATACTGGAAATTGCTGCTGGGCTCTATAAAATACTTCATGAACTCCTAGAGTGGCAGTATTTTACTTGAACAGTTTTTTCTACTATATGGGGCACTTAACTTTTTTTTTTTTTAAAGTTATTTAAAGGAGACTCTGTCAATGACCCAAAACAAACCAAAAGAATTCCAGCAAAACCAGAGTTCTGGTTAGTACTCTGCTTTTCTTAGGTTCTTGGAATGCTTTACATTATGATGCAAGAAGTGGCTGGTTTAGGCTCTTTCAATAGTATTCAGTGCATTGACCATGTCTCTTGGAAGTAATAGATTAAAAATAGAGAAAAAAGGTCATGCTAAATGAAAACAGATTTAATCAAGGATGCAAATTATTTAACATTAGTAATCAAAACCAGATTTACCTCAGTGTCAGGTGTGCGTTCTTGAAAATCTGTGCAGTTCCACAATGACAAAACAGCCGTTATTGAACAAAGTTTTCAGTGTCAGAAGGTTTGAAACTTTTGAATTTCTGAAAATTTGAAAACTTTGAAAATCTGGAATTCAGAATTGCATTTAAAACCAAGTAAATTATTGCACTGATGCCAGCAAAGGTGACATCCCATCCTAATGAACGTTCCCAATAATTTCTAACAGACACTCTAAGAATGCAAATGACTTTGAAGTAACTGCATTAAATTACTTCAGACCAAAAGAAGCCCAAAACTCTTAACAACATAGACACTACCCCCGCCCCAACACCCCCTCTGGCTGTTGTATCTGGTGTATCCAAGGAGCCAGAGTTCTGAACGTTTCCCTTCTGGGGCCAGGAACTTGCTCATATATTTACTCTGCTCGCAGAATTTTGCATGAACAGCAATAGCCTTTGTTCCTTGCATTTGGAAAACTTCTCTTAAACACACAGAAACTGCTCAAATAAAAAGAAACCACCAAAATGATAATGAACATTTTCCGTGGTTAAGTTTACACGCACAATTTTTTCCCGCTGAGTAACGGCAGTTGAAGGAACAGCTTCACCCCTTGGGCGATCACCGGAGCGTTGAGTGGGATGTTTGCTGTAGTGCTTCACCGCTTTGAAGGGAGGAAAAATTCCTTCATTTGGGAATTCCCCCCCCAGCCTTTGCCGGGTTAACTGTACCAGACAGCGATGGGGGCAGGAGGAGGGCAAAAAACCAAGAGTCAAAACCTTGAGCAGGCAAGTGTTGGAGCTGCTGCAGTAGCCCTGCTGTCGGTGCGTGACTGGCACACACCACTTCATACCCATTGCTAATGCTGTTGGCCTTGATAGCAAATAAACTTAATCTAAATTAGTGCCATCTCAATGAAAGTTGACGTAAAGCCATTTGAAAACCACAACTAATTACCTTAATACTATGTTACTCTTTGAAATACAGCAAGTTCAACTGAATAGATCTCATCTTTTATCTTCACCCCGTACCTTTGCAGACTAAACGGATGGTGAAAGTGTCAGAGCACACCCAAAGAGCTGAGGGGCTCGGCTGTCGAAGCTCCACCCAAAGTCAGTGAAATTTAAGCTCCTAAAACCCACAGACACCTCTAGCAGCAGATCCCAGCTGCTGAGAGCAGCCACAGCCGCTCTGCCCTCAGCACGTGCCCACCAGCTTTGCCCTCGTGGAAACACAGAGCTCAAGGGGGGAGGCTGCAGTGGTGCTCCCTGCGCGCAGCGGGCGGAGGGCGAACAGCACAGGATGAGTTACCTCGTGCCACTCGCTCCTTCCCCCAGAGGCTCCAGCTGCCTGAGGCACTTAAAATGGCCTGCATCTCATTTTCCAACTTTCTAGGCATTTAGCACAGGGAAAGGAAGTTCTGGCGACCTCCAGCATTTGCCCCTTGTATAAGACCGTCTTGTGCTAATAAGATCCTTCTGTTTCTTTTTCACAGAAATGCATTAGCAGGGGGGAGCTGCAAGTCTCCTTGTCTTACCAGCCTGTGGCGCAGAGAATGACTGTTGTGGTGCTGAAAGCCAGACATTTGCCAAAGATGGATATCACTGGCCTCTCAGGTAGAAGCTATTTTCTCCACCTCTAAATGTGTGGAAAAAAAAAAATAATCTCCAAGTTGACTTTCAGATCTTTTCACCTCTCTTATCTGAAGATTTTGTTTGTTTGCACACTTGTCCTCAAACTCAGATTTCTAAGGGCAGTGGATCACGACGAGTGATCCCTCACTCACCAGCAGATGGTTACACAAACAAAACCAAATCCTTCCTGCTGCGAGACCAACAGTCACATCTCTCCAGCATCACCTGGTTTATTTATGAAGACAGCATTTCCCAAATTCAGCACAGCTCCGTGTTGCTTTGCCCACACTGTGCAGGCTCTGTGCCTCCACGCTGCTGTCGCTCATCATTGCCCTTCGCAGTGTTTTTTCCACGGCACAACCACTGCTTGGTGTGTCTACCTCAAACCCTGCCCCTAGGAGGGGAGGGT
The DNA here is from genome assembly GCF_031877795.1 of Strix aluco. Lineage (NCBI taxonomy): Eukaryota > Metazoa > Chordata > Aves > Strigiformes > Strigidae > Strix > Strix aluco. Next base: position 3,186,208 of record NC_133960.1, read on the forward strand.
CAAAGAGAGCAGCCTGAAAAAGAGGAGTGATAGACTCAGAACAGACAGGATTAAGCTTACATGACGTGATACGGGGTTTTTTTAGCTTTTTGTTGTTCCACTATTTGAAGAGAAGAGCAGCTGTTCTGGCTTTCCTATTTTCACAGTCACAGATTCTCAGTCTCCTGAGTCCCCCCTTAGCAAAGTTTCCTTCAGGATTATGGGAAAATGGTTGGAATCAACTTGAGATTCAGTAACAGCCCAACTGATAGAAAATTTAGTCCCATTCTTGCAGCTTTGTCCTGTCCCCCTCAGAAAGAGTGCAGACTAGGCTTAATTCTCTATTGTAGGCCTTAAATTTTACTCTTTCTTAAAATAAATAAATATGTGCTTTCCATGTGTGGTCTCCAACTACAGGATAAATTTTTCAGTAGCTGTTCTAACTGCTGAATCTTGCCAGGCTAACATAATTTCTTTATATGATCTTTACATTTTGCATAAGCTCATAATTTCAGTTGGATAAAAAAAAAAAAAAGGTGAAAATTAGCTGGTGTCAGCTGGGCATGTGACTTCCAGCTTCAAAACTTGTGTTATGTGGGGGAAAAAAAAAAAAAGCACTGTGTGCCTGCTATCTTAATTTTAATCCTAAACAAGCATCTGCACAAAGAGCAAGCTGAGTGATAAAGTAACAGTGTGAGACTGATGGAAAAATGAAGGCTTTGTTTTAAACTTTCTTCTTTTTCAGCACCTTCCACTACAAACGTTTTCCATCTGCAGATTATTAAAAGTGTTTTGATGCTTTGTTGGGCTATTTCCTGAAAGAGGGTAAAAATATTTGTTATAGATGACAGTGAATAGTGAAAGTTTTGGCCAGCCAGGCGCTGACCTCACCAAAAAACGACCTGTTTGGTATTTCTAGGATGAGTTACTGCGGTTTACATGTGACTCGCTTCCCCCCAGTCCCCAGGTAGTGTTGAACTTCAGAAAGATGTTGGGCTGCGACCGTCAGCTGGTTGCTTTGCAATGAGAAAATACACCAACAATGGCCAAGACCCACACCCTTTACTTGAGCTGGCTCAATTCAGCAGCTAAACCCCATCCGTTACTTCCAGGAGCGTTCCTGGGCTGTGTTATTAGTTCATTTCTCTTTTCCCTGGCAGATCCGTACGTTAAGGTGAATGTTTATTACGGAAGAAAGCGCATAGCAAAAAAGAAGACTCACGTGAAGAAGTGCACTTTGAATCCTGTCTTCAACGAATCCTTCATTTACGATATCCCCGTCGATCTCCTTCCTGACATCAGTATTGAATTTCTAGTGATCGATTTTGACCGTACCACGAAAAACGAAGTGGTGGGACGGCTGATTCTGGGAGCGCACAGCGTCACGGCGGGGGGCGTGGAACACTGGCGAGAGGTGTGCGAGAACCCGAGGAAGCCAGTTGCCAAATGGCACAGCCTGAGCGAGTACTAGCAGAGGGTACGGCAGCCACAGCCGACGCGTAGAACAGACTTAAACCTTGTTTTAGCTGTAGAACTAAACTTTCATAAGAAGCAGCAGCTGATTGGTTCTCTAGTGATGTGATTTTGCAGGGCACTAAAATTCTAAAGAGCATTAAATGAAAAAAAAAAAAACCACAAATATATATAACAGTGTAATCACACTATTGCATGCCTAATACAAACAAATTAGTATAACTACCAATATCAAGTTGCAGATTTTAATACAATTATCTGTCACTATGGAAGTTGTGTTTGTGCCGAACTGTCTTTGCTGGTATTCACCAAGATTGGCCTGTCTTTATTAGGCTTCTCCCAAAGTTTCTGAATTCTGCTGTTTAACCTCTAGTTTCTTGTTAGTTTGCCTGCCCATTGGTTCTTGCAGTTCTGTTCTTTGCTGGTTTGGGAGTACCAACCGCATCTCCATAGAAAGGTGGTTTAGAATTCTGCACTAGCACAAAAGGAAAATACAGGGGAAAATGGCACTTTCCTTCAGAGATGAAATAATTCTGTTGTCAGGGACTGGAACACTTGCCGTTGCGATGTACTACTTGTGCAGCTATAAGGTCACAACGTCCAAGATCTGCATCTAAAATTCAAACACCAACAAACTGATCACGTTGCTTTTGCCACAGGGAAGTTAGCACAGGCATGATCTCACAGACTACAGAATTGGGGAAACTCCGCTCTATTTCATGTTACTCGACCCTGTCTGTGCATGAAGGGCCCAAGCTAAAACCAAAAACTGACATGTCGTTGAGTGGTAAGGAAACTCTTGATGATCTTTTCAAACATTAAATGTGAAATTCTACATGATTGATAAGCTCTGTTATAATGGCATAACATACCTGAGACAGGAAAGTATCTTTGGGGAGGAGGTTTTAAGTGAAAAAATGACAAAGCTTCCCTTCATTCATACTTGAGTCAATCTGCATCATATATGATCTTGTAGTTACTGAAGAGCCAGCTCTCAAAAAAGGAGTAAACATGGGACAAAGCCTGTCACTGCAAAATGTGTCAGACTCTTCGTGAAATTGGAGTTTCAAGGCAGCTTGAGTTAGTTCTTAAATTGGGAATGACTTCTGAGACTTAGGACTTGCTCACCATCACCTCTGAAGGGTAAAAACGTTACGTGACCTCGAGCACTTCAGGCTATTAACCCTGAATAGTCAGTAGTTTTGAACAGAAGTTCATAAAGTTCCACAAATAGAAGTTTGGAAGTAGCTGCATTCGATCTCATGGTAAACACTCGCCTCTGAACTGGTTTTGTACAAGACAGCAGCATCCTGGCAAGTAACTCAATTTGGCTGCTTATTACATTCGAGCCAGGAAAGATGTAAGGATGGTAATTGGCAGCAAATAATTAATTGTAAACATTGTTGGTAAACTGAGCGGAAATAGTTATAACAGGCTGTAGAAATTAAAATTATTTCTGAACTCTCCACTGGAAATACAAAGCAGAAGTGAGCTTGCAAAGAGGCATGTAAAGACCACAAATTCTCAGTAAACATTTAGTTGCTTCCAGGCAGCCAGTCTGTTTTGTGCCCTGTGGAATGTAAATCATGTATTTTATAAATTTAAGATCATTTGACTGCTTACAGGACTTGACTACTGAATTTTAGAGCCCTGTTGGAAAAACGATCCCTTCCACCTTCATGCTCGTGAAGAATAACTGAGCAAGTCTTGCTCGGTGTCCTCTCCAGCCACCACGTAAAGCTGCTGGGAGGGCTCCTCGTGCAAACAGTCAGCACTTTGTTAGTTGGCAATACTTGGGCATCTCTTCCTAAGAAATGATTCTTGGAAAGCTGAGTTTCCTCACTCGTAGCTACTCATTGAACCTCCCTTCCAGGCAGTGTCTTTTTAGCAACAGAGGTTGCACTGAAGCTGAAGCTCTCTAGTTCTCAGCCTCGCACGGCAGACAGAAGCGTGGACTTCGTTCATGCTTTATCAATCCTGACGATGAGGATTTCTGCCTGAGGTTACAGTAGATTTTATCTTTGTCTTAAATGCTTTCTAGCTCATGCTCTATTAGTGGCCCACAGCCACAAACCAGAGAACGAGTTCTCCCTTGGAAATTGGTGTGTAGATCTATTTCAATCCTAGTTTTTGCACTAAGCAATTGTGTTGCTGAAGTTTAGCAACTGTCACGACTTTTCCTCGGAACATGCTTTCCACCACCGCTCAGACATCCGAATAGGACGTACTAACAACATCATCAACAAAGTTTCCTTCTCTCCCTTCGGTGTGAAAAGCATGCTTCAGCCTAGATGATCTCCTTCCGATTCCTTTAGTTGCAAAGGAAAGATGAACTTCTTGTCAAGGAAACATGCTCAGGGTAAATAGACGTAGGCTATCGGGCAGATAGGAGTAGCTCCAACACTCTTCTGGAATAATAGGAAACTGAAGATGTGCAGATATATATTTTTTAAAACGTAAAATAGACAGTAAGTGACAGCGGACTCACTGTAAAATCTCCCAGGTGTGGTTATTCTTTACCTTGTGTCTTCTATTGTAAAATTAACTTGGACAGTTACAACTTTGTGTGAAAAAAAGAAAAAAAAAAAAGGCAAAAAACCTAACTCAACATGTGTGAAACTGCATAATGCTGTAAGCTAATCTACATTATGTAATGCTATCTTGTATGTTGAATTTGTTAACGCACATTGAGCGTGCAAATAAAAATTAAATCACTTTAGCTGCTGACTGTGCCATGTTTGACCGCAGGCCACACATACAGGACTATACAAAATACTTCAGGAATTTGTTTCTAAAAACATGCATTTCTGCCATGACAATTCACAGGAAAAGCATACACAAAACAAACCTCAAAGAAAAAGTAACAGGGTGCAGTGTAACACTAGTACTTAAGCGTTAGCGCACACAAAAACTCTCAGTTATCTACACAGCATTATAATTTGGCGTAAGTGGATATTCATTAGTTAAATTTAATCTAGGTGAAAAAACAAGACATTAGATGGGCAGAAAAAGAAGCAATTTGACTCTAATATTTGTAATTTAAAAGCATTCCTGGGTTCCTAGTCAAAACTGAGCTCCCCAGGAGCACTTCTGTCCTCTCGCTCTGTGAGATGCAACAGCCTCTGCTGAAGGACAGTGATCTGCCTTCTCTGACTTGTTTTTCTGCAGCTCCCGTCAGCACCACACAGACAACATTGCCAGGCACAAAGCCACGTCTTTAGAAAATGCCAAATCGTACCGAGCAGGAGCTGTGTTTCCCCAGCAACACAGACCACAGCCAGCACTTCAATGCCGTACTTCGCTCCTTTTGAGAGCTTCCCACGTAGCAAAGGACCAACCTCCGGAGGCGTTTTAGGTGTCTCAGTCCTTAAAATGAGCTGCAGGGCTCGTCTTCAAGGAAGCAGTTTCAGCCCAAGCTTTACAAAAAGATCATGTAATGCCCCAGAGAAAGGAACGTGGCCAGTGCTGCAGCTCTTCACACAGTTCTACACCAGAGGCGAGGGTGTCACACTCTGAGCGAAGCACACTCTGGAGCGCCTCGCACGCCTTCTCCAACACAAATACCCCACAGCTGACACTAAAACCCAACTCTCTCCAACTTTACTCCAGGATAAAGATGAAATTTGCAATTAGCTTGACCCGACTCCTGCTCTGGTGCTTCAATTCCAGTCAGACAAGGTGCCGAACACACCGAGCCACCAGAAGCCGCTGCGGTTACGCAGGCAGCGACCCCCAGGACCTGTGCACACCCCCCTGCTCAACGCCCAGCGACTCAAGACGTGGCAGTTTATTTCACGCCGGTGCTCGCCGTTAATCACGCTGTTCTCTGCACTGTGACTGATCACAGCGTTTAACCACTCGGTTATTTATCATGGTAACCACCGCGGTTACTAGAGCACTTGGCTAAAACTGCTCAGCCACAGCGCACAGTTGCTGATTATTTTCTACTTATTGTGCAAGATGTGAAAGAAAATCTCCCTTCATCCTTCTCTGCTTGGCTTCTGCATCTACTACTGCATGCCTTTAACAAACATGCCGTTTCAGGTTCTTACACCATTCAGCTGAAACAGAAACAAAAGAATTTGCATAAGAAAAAAAAGAAAACAGAATGGGTTTGACAAACCATGAAAAAAGAAATGGTTTTGTGGAGAGCATGGAAGCTCAGCTCTGACTCTCTTCCCACCTTCCTTGGGTGCTGGTGCCATTTAAACCAGCAGGATTTTGCGCTGCTTTCAGCACAATCGGGTCTCTCCTCCTCTGACAGCTTCTGCCTCACCTAATTCCCGGTAGAAGCGAGTCGTGTTGCCACGGCAATGAGAGTCACTTTTGATGGCAGACGCTGGGTCAACGCTCTTTCGGTATTTCCTTTGAGCAGGCCGGGTCAGGAATAGCTCCAGCTCCTTTCTGTGCCTCGAGCGCGGGGGATTGTGCTAAGAGGGAAGAAGCTGCTGTCAGACGGGTCCCTCTGAGGGGCTTCGGAGCACCCTTATTTCACCCTCATTAACATGCAAGAACTGGATCTCCAGCATTCAACCAGCCATTCCCACACATCAGACAGACCACCGGGCCCCCAGCCTCAACGCCGGTCTCGTCGAAACTTCAGAAGTCATCTCTGCTGTCTAAAGCCAAGGCAGACCCTCGCGGAGCCCATGGCACCGGCACAGCCCGGGCCTGTGACACAGCACCTGCCCGCACGTCTGCAACGCAGTGTCCGAACTCCCGGTGTCACTTCTGTGCCACAGAAAGTACAGAATTGTTGGGGAGATAGAATAGAAATAGAATAGAAAGTACAGAATTGTTGGGGAGATACTCTCTCTGTCGGGCCAAACAGAAAACGGGACAGGAAAGGAAAAACACACCAAGAAATCAGTAAAACAGAAGGAAGTGGCAGAAAAGGCGATGCTAAGAAAAAAACAAAACCACCAAAAACCCCAAACCAACCCCAAACAACCCTCCCCTTTACCTCCACTACACTGCACAACAGTTCTACCCTTCCTCCCAACACAGAAGGGCCCATACAAACAATTTCTAGATGCTACATCAACGCCAAACCAGTTGTATCACATACATCAATATATTAATTAATCTGGTCCTGGAATTAGTCATCTCAAAGGACTCAATAGCCACTTAGGGACATCCCACTACCACTGAAGAAAAGCAGCTGTTGGGGGAAAAAAAAAAAAAGTATTAGCAGTGTACCCAAAGTAAATGAGGGCACGGGGAGCAGGCTCCCGAGGGGCAGCTGTAGGGAGGCACAGGAATGCTGAGCACCTTTGGTCTGAGAAGGGTGAGGTGTGTTCTCAGTCACAACATACTCAGGACACATTAATTTCAGCTGGGAAGGGGAAGGGCTGGACCCATCTGCACCCAGAAAATAACAAAAAACACAGGCAAAATTATTTGGGGAACATTCAAGTTTACATAATCTTGACTTTTAAAAAATTTAAGTAAGAAATGCAACTTATCACAGGCAACTCACCACCTTGAGTTTTGCTTCTGAACAGAACGTTAATATACAGACATAAAAATTCAAACTTCAGGTTACAGCCAGGAAGCCAAAATGTAGAAGCTTGTCTGACTCCTTCCTGCTAACGAACGTAACAAGACGAACAGGAGCTCAGCAAAGAAAAATCTAGCAAATACCAAGTGTCTCACAGCATTACACTGTTAAAAGAATGAATTACAACACTGAGATTTATGTACTAAAATATTCTTATAATTAAAAGAAATATGTCTGTCATACCTTAGGATATAAGTTTATGTCTCTGAAAGGAACCCCACGAGTGTAGACAGGAGAAAAATCAACATGTTACCACACACTACAGCTCAAAGCCTGAGCTGATGCTCTCAAGTCAATTTTTTTCTTACAGTAATATAGCAGTAACAGGCCTGGTGAAAAAAAATGAAGTTTGGGAATGGTGGGGAAAAAGGTGTAAAAGGATTGAACAGGAAAGATGCCCCTGCACAGCCCAGACAGAAAAATCCAACAGTAGTCCTGTACAGAGTATCATCTAATCATATTGGATACTGTCAGACTGAATCAGTGTCTTGGCCATCACTAATCTATAGAATTTTTTTAAAAAATTGCTATTACCAACATTCTCTGCAGAGAACATCTGCATTTCCAAATTACTACCATGACTCTAGAGGAGAACTGGTCCACCTCTTCTTCAAAGTGCTGCACTGTATTATTTGTAGTACAGCAAACAAAAAGAAAAAAAAAATGCAAACAAGATAAAAAAAGATTAAAGCAAATTCATCCAAGTGTTCTTTGAGATCTCACGGCAATACTGGTTTTACTGGTTCATGCATATTAACGAGACCATGTTTATGCATACACTTATCTTTAGGCCACGTAATAAGCTTTATTTTTTTCCTTTTCATCCTTTCTTAGTCATCCTAAGGGAATGTTTCTCAATACTGAGTTTTGGTAGTTTTCAGAGGAGTTTTTTCTGTATTTCTAAGGTTTATTTCTTCACTGAACATTCAAACCACACAGAGGATTTAAAGCTGATTTTTAGTAAAGAAAGCGTTTGTCAGAATGAACCTCTCCCTGCCAGCCAGTGGTAACCAGCTCCTCCACTGCAGCCATCTAGTGGCTTGGCCCTTAGAGCGTGAATTCACGTCAGAAGCTTTTTGTGCATCTTCTGTCAATGTAACGCACAGACTCACTGGAAGAAATGACCTCAGCCCACACCAAGTGAAACGTTCCAGCTTTGCTCATCTGCTGTGGCAAAGCGCAAACTAGAAGATAGCTGCTTGCCCTGGAGAACAAAGGACAGCTCAGAAGCATTCATCTGAAGTCTTTTAAGTTTACTTGCAAGCAGATTTATAAAAAAAATTGTAAAACAGCGTAAAAAAAATTTGTAAAAAAGTGTAAAATAGACAGCACCTCAGCAAGCTGTCCATAACCCAGATCTTAACGATCTGGTTTCTATGCAGTATTTTGTTTCACTCCTCCACTCTTCTGACACAAGTGTTGCTGCTTTAATTCAGCAGGAATTTTGGCAGGGTTGTGGGTTGTTTTTTTTTTTTCCCCCTGTTCTCAGTTACATGTAATTAACCTCCACATATCTTAAATTTTACCACTTTTGTAAACAACTTATCTCAGCAAAAGACTGACCTTTCTTAACAGCAAGGAGGCATTGCAGCTCTGCATTCCTGTAATAAAATCACGCAAAGTAAACCTGCACCAGCACCACAGAATATATGAAATGTTTTCTTAGTACACTCAATGCAGACAGTAAACAGCAAAGCTTGCTCAACTACACAGACACGCTGACTATGACAGTGTTAGACCCTTCTTAGCTGAGGTTTCTTCATTCCTGGCGATGCACATGCTGTTTGTGGGCAGATCTTGGTAATTACAACCCTAAATGCCTTTGAGCCTGGCCTTGGGGAGATGAAATACTGAAAAGCTCTTTTCCCACACATTTCACACCTGTGTGATCTCTCAGAGACCCAGACAACCAGTACGCAGTGGTACCCACTTCTCTGACCCATAAGGTAGTTTTTACACAGCCTCCATTACGGTGAGCTTTTATATAAAAAACCCACTCCTGTTAACTATTTAGATGACGGATAAATGGCACTTAATCACGCTGGAGAAAGAATTGGAAGAATGCAGTGGTAGGAATTTTTTCATTCCACAGATTTGTTCATGCCCCTTAAGAAAGGGGTCACCACTGAAACAGCTTCTAAATTTCTAGGGAGAAGCCTAAAAACTAAGCTCTTAGTCACCTGCTTCTAGCAAGGTCATTAGAGGTTTTCCCCTAAGGCATCTCTGGATCTTACAACAGCACCTACACAAGTATGAATTTTTAGTATGAACGTCTGCAAAGTTAATTTGTTTCGGTCTACATTTAAAAGCCATGTAGCCAAAAAAGATGCAAGAATAACCTTTTCTTTTGGTCTAAATCATGCTTCCTGTATTTATGGAGAACACAACAGAGACGTAGCAAAATTACTGAAGAACTGCTACCTGTCACTGATACACTTTAACACACTGACTTTGGATAAACCGGCCCAACCCACAGTAACAGGAGCAACAGCACCATCAGTGACAGCACAGCATTAGAAAAAGGTAGTTGGGTTCCAGACCTTTGCTCTGTGTGTGTCAAAGGATTAAGTAGATAGGGGTGAAACAGCTGGTGAACTGTATTTGGGTATTTTGTATCTCACCTGTGACTCCTCAGCAGAGCTGTCCTGGAACAGGAAGGAATGTCATCAACTCCGAAAAAGGATAAAAACCAAAAGGAGCACGAGCAAGGCGACACTGTTGACAGCAGACAGGTCACTGGGAAGCCCTAAGGGAACACACGTCAAGAGTCAGCACCTGACTGCCATTACACATTTGTTTTAGGCTTTGCACCACTTAAATGTAACCTACCAACTCCTTTTTTTTTTTTTTTTTTTGAGCAAGATAAGCATTTTCCAAACTAATTTACAAACACACCATGAGCACTCTCGGGCTGAACGGCCTTCTGCCCATCATGCTAGACACCACAGATCAAAACATCAACTGCCAAGTGCTTGTATTAAAAATTATATATTGTGTCAAATAAAACAATAATTCTGTGTACAAATTTATACATGACAAAAATAAAACTCTTTGAATAACACTGTGTAAAAAAAGTGCTTGCTGCTGTTCTGATGTCATTCTATAAGCAACAGGCTCACAAAAGGCATTAGTAAACACTTAAATTGCATTGAAGGAATCACATAAGGCACAGACATCAGTTATTTAAAGGTGAAAATAGTCCCAGACAGCTTTCAGTGCTGCTGACAGGTTACCTTTACGTATTATCTGAAAACTTTGACTGTAGGAAGTTGACTAATATTTTATGTTAACTTACTGTATCAAGGAAAAGCACAGGGAAAACTTGTAACCACCATCAGGCCCCTGTTCAGCATTTCCAGAAGACTGGTCTGAAATAATTTTTACGATGACAGAATCAGCGACTGCTTTTAGAGCAACTTCTCAGCTGCTGCCCCCTCCTTCCCCTCACATTTTCTGCTAGATGGCTTTCCTAGGATTTTTATCCAAGTTACAGACAGTATTTAACCCAACAACGACTGATTAGGAGGGCTTCCAGTCCTAAACCAGTAACTACTGAAAAGATGCACACAACTGCTCACAAAGTTAACATAAAAGAGGTCTTAAATTCTAAACAATCTGCATTATTCTCAGCCTTTGTCAAACAACATACGTGTGATTATTACCAGTGTTGAGTAACACTGGAGCACTGGAAGGAAGTGAGAAACAGAAACCAATTTAAATGTTTAGCTTAGCCACAAAATAAAAAGATGTAACCCTCTCCAAATTTCTCCTTAGAAGTTTTTTTAAATCTTACACAAAGAAAATACTCTTAAAACCAACAGGCACAGAATTTCCAGTCGTATCTTAAGCAATAAGGAGTTTAGCAAGAAAAAAAGCTTAAGTTTATATATTTGCTACCCTCACTTCTTGTACTAACCCTTTTACACATGAATTTTCAGGTTTGACTGCACTACTGACTGCACCATCACATGCAGCACACTAAGACTGACATTACAAATCTGATTTTTGATCAGTAAGATTAACATAGTTACTGACACAACTGAAAAATATTAGAAGCTATACTACACTTCGTCTACTAAGCTTTTTCATTCTTAAACTGAAAGATTCTAGGCACTTAGTTCTCTGAGAAACTTGTTTTGATCATGTCTGAGTTACCTATGATTTGTTCTATTATTAAACAAAATCAAGAGGAACACCAGACATCTGTGTCTCTGATGGATTTAAATTCTACAACCAACATATATGTAAATCAGCTTGAAAGCAGAGAATATCTCTATGTATGGAGCACTTTCTCACCCAAATCACTCTTTACTGAGCATAAAACCTGCACCCGCGCTGCCTGGGCCGCCTGCACAGGTTAGGTCAGGGACAGGACCTGTCACAATGTCACTGTGCCCAGCTAACTGCTTCCTTCCACGGCACCACAATCCTACTTTTTAAGACTGCATTGGAAGAATCTGACCAGTATTAGGGAGATAAATTCTGGGCCCAGATACCTCAGTATCAGTCATTTTCTTTACAAAATACTTCTCATAGAATAATTTGAAATGACCATGTTAGAGACTTCTACTTAACAAAGATACTGGCTCCTTTAAGGCAAGAACATAAAACTGAATGTAAATAAATAAGCCAGCGCACCATTACAGCTGTGATTTTTAACAAGTCAGAAGATTCAAAGCTGTGGTTTCTACAGCACCTACAGTATCATTACATTACACACGCTATGGCAACACAGTAAATGCTATATACAGTAGGAAAATGCTACATATTCATGCACCGTTGCCAAGTTACAGCTGCCATAGGAACCATAATTTGCTTTTTCTGACTTGTTTTGAATCCCACCTACAACACTGCTGATTAACTGGTAATTTAGAAAAACTTGTACAAGTATTCCACACTACTTCTGCTGGAAAAAAATCTATTCAATGAGAACCCAAGAGCTCTAGCAGAGCTCTGTTCGATGACATCTACACGCAGCCATGGCTGCGAGTCAGGACACACACTCTGTAAACGCCTCTTCAGCACGACCTCAACAAGCTGCCTCTCGTGATGTGGGTCACTGCTCCAGAGAGCAGCAAAATTTTCTTGTGCAAACAACTAGGAAAAAAATTAATTAAGTTAGGTTGGGTAGAACTTCAGCAATATTTTACACAATTCAGCTTCCAGTACACAGTGACTGAAGACAAACATTCAAAAGTGCAGGGACATAAACCTATCAGCATTTGTAACCAATGACACACAAGCAACATTTGCTGGATCCAGTAAAAAAATGACAACAAACAAAAGTACAACTGTTACTGTGTCTTAAGTTAAATATCCAAAATTAAGGGAATATCATTCTAAACAAAAACAACTGCTAAAAGTTATGCATTCCCTCATGAAGTCCCACCAGGTTTAAAACATGCTGTCAAAATGTTGTCACTAAACTGCTTTGGTTACAAATGGCTGTTCACAGGTTTTATTTTATTTTGCAGAGGAATTCTCTCTGTTCAAGTGACTGAATCCTTCTTCCTTCTAAACGGTGACTTCAGTCTTTTCCACACGCTGTTTTTCGGTTTTGATTTTTTTTCCATTGCCATTACTGCTTCTTTTTCTTTCCTGCGGATTTCTCGCACAAGAGCATGAAACACATCGTCAATATAATAACGGTATGCAGCTGAAGTTTCAAAAAAAGGGCAGTTGAATTCTCGTGCTAAAGCAGAGCCTTCTTCTTTGGAGACCTGGGAAAAAAATAAAGTTCACACTTGTCAAGAAAGCCCATCAGTAAGTGTATTTATTTACCATTTCTTGTTCTGCTCTGTAACTGTGCAAGCACCCTCTCACTTCCAGAACAGCTCATTTCCACTGACCTCTAAATCTTTCACCACAAACCTTTTTTTCTTTCTCTTTCACATACCACTTTTCTCCAGCAACGCAATCATCTGCAAGAGACTCTCTGGACATTCATGGAACAACAAAGTCCTCTGAAAGAATATTCTTTTCTTGGAGCTTAATCTAGAAGTTGCTTATCATGAGCAGCCGGCAGCCCCAACACAAGCACTTGTCAGTTTGTAAGCTAAAGGTATCTCCTTCTCCTGGTCAAAATCTATGATGTTTGTCACACTATTTCCCAGAACCAAGCAAAACCTTTCCAAACAAAGTACCCAACCAAAAAGGTTTTATTGCTGAGGCCATAGAAACGCAACACCCACTCTTCATCCTATACATCTCTTAGCATGGGTGTTTTACCAGAGCTACCACAATTTTCCTGCTACAACACTCTAAAAATTCATTTAATTCCAGGTATACAAACAGCACCTCTGGAACTTGTTTTCCAAAGTACATCTCCTTCAAATGAAGCTCAGCTTCAAACTCTTTTCCCAGATGTTAGTTACTGTTTTCTTAAGTTGAAAGTAATTTTCCCTTTTCCCCCACTTTTATCCAAGTTCTCCATTATTACCTGTCCATTCTTAGCACACTTCCATCTGCAAGTGTTTTACAGAATGCTAAATAACTATTGACAGTATCTCCTTTCAGGAATTAAAAAAAAAGAGAAGCCCAAGAGCAGCTGACACCCAAAGCATCAGCCTGAAGACTTTACTTTTCTGCTTGCTATATGCATTTAGTTATCCAACACATTCCTGATTAAACAAGTGCTTCTCTACTGTTCAACTTACTATATATAGTACACATGCAAAAAAAATTAAGAAAGGGAGTATAACCTCTTGTATTACTGCATTTTACAACAGAAATAGCTTGTAATTGCGGGCCTCTTCTGTGCCATTTACCTGCCGTAGTTGTGTCAGATCAGATTTATTTCCCACCAGGACCACAGGAGTGTCGTCAGTGCGTCGAACACGATAGATGAGCTGTTTGAACTCACGTACTTCATGGAAACTGCGCCGGTCTGTGATTGAATAACAGATGATAAATCCCTCGCCAGCCCTCATGTACTGGTCTCTCATGGCTGTAAACTCTGCCTAGAAACAAGACAATTACATTTCAATTGCACAAATACAATGACTTTCTAGTTTGTTCCGAATGGGAAACACAATATCAGCTCCATAGGAACTCTGTAAACAAGCTGGCCAACTATTTCTCGTCCTGTTACATACAGGACAAGATAGTACATATGTTTAGGATTAACCCCAAGTTTCCCTCGCTATAGAAGTCATACCAACATGTCATTTATCAGACAGTACATATTGCTTGTTGATCACAAACAGCAAGGTGCAACAGAGGAAGCGGCGCACGAAGCTCGAGTACAGTCTGAGGCTGCTTAAACATAGATAGTATGGTACAGATGCTGTAAGCTTGTAAGTACAAGAGATCAAAAAACAACTTGGAGGAAAAGACAGCCATACTTTTAGAGCCATGATCCTCAACCTGTGCTCTGCGGACCCCTGGGGGGCTGCAATGTCGTCACAGGGGTCCGTGAAGGCTTAAAGCAGGGCTGGGGAACGTCCAGCCTGGAAACATTTGGCCTGGCCCGCGGCAAGCACTGCGCCTCATTTCCCCACAGCCCCCTCCCCTCAGTGCTCCTCTCAAACTCCCCCCCCACGCTTGCCCTGATGCGCTAGAATATTCGGTGCTAGTTTGGTTGGTGGGACCCACTTTAACTAGGCGGTTTTTCTCTTAAAGACATTTTCTTAACCCAATGGCCCTCTTTAGGGCCACACCGGGGCTGAAGTCTGTTCCTCCAAGTGGTGGCTCTGAACCCATAAACAAAAACACATGGTGACTGAACACAGACAAACAAAGGGGGGGGGTGAGAAGAATTGTAAAAATTTTTCATTAAATTTTAAGGCAAAAATTGGCATCAAATTCAGAATTGGCACATTAAAATACCATAAAATGGGCCATCTGAGCAAGAAGAGTGTTGATGCCATTTTAAATTCATATGGAATCATTGCAATAAAGATACCATAACAGGAGTTAGTGCATTAACAGATCAACTTATTTCCCCTTCTCCCCAAATTTGAAGACCCTTCATGAGAAAATCGAAATAAATATTTGATGCAGTCTAGTGCTTCAAATCTTGAATTAAATGTTGGTGGTCCATGGCCACAAAAGGTATTTAAAGGGGGTCCATGGCAAAGGAAAGGTTGAGAACCCCCGTTTTAGAGAATTTCTGCCTCTACACCTGACCATTAGAGACCTCTTAAGATCCTCCCAATTCACGTGTTATTACCCCCATACCTGTCCTGCTGTGTCCAAGATATCCAGATTGGCAGGTTCGTCATCAATGCGTATTCGTATTTTATAAGCATCCTCTGCGAATTCATGGCGCATTGGAAAGGACAAAATTGGAATACAATTGCAATACTCATTAGTCATCAATTCACAAAGAGAATGTTACACTAGGAGAACCTAATCTGGTAGACTACATTAGACTAATCTTCATTTAACAACAAATTAAGTTTTTAATTGTTCTGGTGTGATTTAGTATCCTCCCAACTGTTTGCTAAAATCAGGCTGTTGTACAGGGCTATTCCTGACAGACACGTGGCCACATCCTAGAAGTTCATTTTGGACACCTTGGTGGAAAGCACAGAGTAAGAGCATTACATTTTTCTCAAAGCCTGAAAATACTCATGATTCAAGAGAAGAATTGGCCACTCCCAACTGCCATTGTCTTAACAGAAAGACAATAAATATTCTGCCCCTAAATCACCACTCCCACCTACAGCAGTCCACTTTCAACAAGAAGCTGTTTTTCCCACTTTTCCACTGACGGTGTAACTGTTGGTTAAGGTTTCTCTTAGAGATGCTGCAAAAAACAGGCAGCAAGTCATTAGGCACTTTCATCCCTCCCAATTTCTAAAACACAGAGCGCAATTTAGCCTGACAAGTCAATAGCAGAGAGCTGAGCTGAAGCATGGAGAGTAGATTTTTTGAATAGACAACTAATAATTACTTATCAGCAGTTCTTCATCCTTGTCTGCCAACATACAAACAAATATAGATAGTGCATGGGTTGAATGTACATGCTAGGAAAATCATCAAAGATCTAAAACGCAGGATACACATCGCAGCCCTCACTGCAATCTCAGAACTCTTAGTACCTCTGAATAAATAATTTTATAATTATTATTATACCTCTGAATAAATAAATCAAGTTACAGCCACATTTATAGCTTTTTTAAAATTGAGTACTTCAAAGCAGTGGCTTCCACAACAGCTTAACCTGCTAAGAACAGCAAAGAGAAAAGAAATTATTTTTCTTACCAATTGTGGGATCATGATCCTCTGGAAACCGGTGACTGATGAACTGCATGGTCATGGCTGGAAACAAAAAACAGAGACACAATTGCACAAGTAAACATCTGCCACTTCAGCGTTCGGTTCACAACAGGCTTGAGCATATTGTTTCACTAACAGCAAAACATAAAACCATACCCGGTGCAAGACTTGAAAGAAACATGGTAGAAGAAATAGCTGAAATAACTCGGAAACGACACCCTCGTCCTCAACAAAGCACTCCCGAGTTTCAGAAACAAAGCTGGACGCAGCCAAAACGCGGAAGACGATGACACACGGCGCTCCCGAGACATCCCGGGGCGGGGGGGCCGGGAGAGCGCCCAGAACCGGGCTGCTTCGGGCCAGAGACGTGCCAGCAGCCGCCGAACCCCCCGGCGCTCCCGCCACCGGCGCTGCCTGCGGAGCCCCCCGCGCCGCCCCGCGCCGCTGAGGGGAAAGCGGCGGCCCCGCCCGCGGCAGCAGAGGGTCTTCAGGGCCGCCCCGCCCCGGCCGCCCCCCGCCGTTCCCCCTCCGGCGGCGGAGCCGTACGCACCGCTCTTGCCGACGCCGCCGGCGCCCAGCATCACCAGCTTGTACTCGCGGGACTGCCCCGCCGCGCCGCCGCCGCCCGGCCGGGCTCCGCAATCCATCTCCTCCGCGCCGAAGAAGCCGCCGCTGAAGAGGAGAACAGAGCGTGAGCCCCGGCAGCCCCTCACCCGGCCCGGCCCCGCCGCCGCTCCCGCTCCTCCTCACCGTCAGGCTCCTCCGCGCCGCATCCGACCGGCCCCGCGCCGAGCCCAGACAGCGACACCAAAATGGCGGCGACGCCTCCTCCGGCGCCAGCGAGCGCCCGGCCCGCGCCGCCGGGGGGGGGGGGGTGGGGGGGTGGTGGTCGGACGGCGGCCCGGCGGGGCCAGCGCAGGCGCGGAACCGGCCCCGCCCACCGCGCCCCTCCGAGGGGTCCCGGGTTCGATCCCCCCGGACGCCAACTGCGGGCGCGCACAGGGACCGCCCCAAAAAATCACCTACCGCAGCTCCCGGCTGCACCGAGTCAAACCTCACCCAAAAAAGCAGCAAGCAGCAGAATATTTATACATTTATTTATAATGAAAGTATGGTTCTAATTATTTACAACACATAGGAAAGACAATGTTTGTACAAGTGAGCCAGCAAGGTCTCTCAGTGTGCAGCAACGACACACAAACCCATTTTAAAAACTATTTCTCCCATTTCAAAAGCTGACCAGCGCCTTGTCGCAGTCCCACGCATCACTCCTCCACACGAGAGTTCTTTCTGCAATAGCCCGCCCCGCCAAGAAAGCCTGTGTTGCAGTGCACGTCCGTAACAATCCGACAATTTAGTCCCAGGTTCCACTTCCGCGCTTCAAGGCAAGAGCAACGCCTGCGCTCGGGTCGCCAGCGCCGCAGGGACCCGGCTGTTGCCTGCCTTTTCTTTGTTAAACCACCATGAAACAGAAGGGGTAGAAGTGAGTGAATGAGTTAAGAGATGGGGGAGAACCTCACGAGAAGGAGTTCCATCTGAACTGCTGAATGGGAACAAATCCAGGGGTGATTGGAGAAGATTTAAGTGCCGGTGCTACAGCGCCGTGGGCACCTGGGGATTAGCAGCAGGATGAACCCATCCAAAAAACTGAGCATCCCCCCGCCCTGACATCTGGCTAGAACAAGAAGTTGTAGGGTTAGTAAAACCACATTTTAAAGAAAAACAGTGCGGAGTTACAGGAGATGCTTAAAGTAAAAACAAGAGTTTTAGGAAATGTGATCCTCAAGTTTTTCAGAACTACTGTATATTCCTTCCCTTTGTTGGAAGTCCAAACATTGAAGCCGGGGTCACCATTAGCTCAACAGGACTGCAAACACAGGCTGACAGCAGGAACACTCAATAAAATACGAACACCAGGTGTAGAATGAAGTCAGCGTGACTGACTCTTTCCATTTTTAAATTATCCTGGAAAAATGGGAAACGCAAACCAACAGGCTTCCCTAGTTTCTCTTTACAGTACTTCCCCCATTGTATAAAGGACTAGCCCTGTCAGAATACTTTTTTTTTTTTTTTCACAAAGTCACTGCAGAAATAAGGATTTTAAAAATAATGGAGCCCTTTCAAGGGGGAATACTGAACCTTTAGCTTCTGCAAATGTAAAAACAATGTGTATTTGCAAAGTTCATTCTGTAATATACATGCATTATTGCTAGAGGGGAAAAAAGATGAATGAAAACTCTTTTGCAGCTTTTATGGTGCCATCCAAAATGGCATCTGTTGTTTAGCTCGCTGTTGTGAGGAAGGGTACTGGTATCCCAAACTCCATCCCTGTGAAAAAGTACTTGCGTTTTTATGGCCACCATGTTCCTCCTCTTCATCTGATGAATCTCCAGCATATGCCACTAATCCAAAGCCCTTTTCTGCAGTTTTCATCTTCTTAGCTTGATGATCTAGGAGGGGAAAACAAAACAATCCCCCCAGCCCCCAAGAAGGAAAAATAAAAATAAAGAGATAAAATGCCCCAAAACGAGTTAATAAAAAAAGACGTTAATTGTAAATTGTTAGTTGGACACCATTTTGAGGTCACAAGGCCAATGGTCATCCAAGGTCGAAGGCCACACGAAACAGCACCAGCAACAGCACATGTGATCCATCAGAACCATGTAAGAGAACAGAGAAAGAAGAAAGAAACACACAAAAAAGGTAAAGTTAGCAAATGGGTCTAAGTGATGGCAATTTCACCGTTAAAGAGATAAATACGTAAAGAAAAGTAGAAATTTTGTTTGAAAGAAAGCTAACAGAAGAGCAATCACTGGGACCAATACTGCAGAAAAACTAAGGTTAAACAGGCTACCATGATGTACCTGCAGACCTGAAAGGCACTAAACTAGCAGGAGAGTTAAAATGATCATGTTTTACCAAGTTGCCAATACTTGATGTATTGCCCTAAGAAAGGATGAAATTTGACAGCACTTATTGTTCGCAGACATAACTCATGTCTGTAAATACACACCTGAACCACAACTTCCACCGATACTCCTTAGTGCCTCTAGAGACATCTGTTCACAATGTAAAGCCACATCATATCTGTGTTACAAAACAACCCTATAAGATTCTGTGCCCCAGCTGACTGAAGGGTCTAAAATACCTGACTTTAATCCTGCACTTAATTACACTCTCCTCATTCATGCAGATATTTAGCTTTAAGAGAAGCATCATGTGTGTATAATCACAGCAAACACCTTTTAGAGCAGCACAATACGACCTTTTCACTTAAACAGGGCAGTATAAAGAACAGGCAAAAAAAATAATCACCGATTTAAACAAATGTTAAGAGATCAGTGCAAACTCATTTGGGAAAGGAAACTTGACGTACAAGTATATTTTATTCACTTCACTCACCATGGTTGCCTGGTAAAGACCCCGCACCATTTCTTTCTTCAGATTCCGATTTCATCCCAGTGACAGGAAAAGCTGGCGGAGGCATCAACTGCCTATTTAAACCAATGCAAGCCCTTATTTTTTCTTTTTTAAAACAAGCACAGAGTCAAAGGCAATAGCAAACAAATTTTTAACTCAGTCCTTGACCTGAGGAGTTTAACTTTTAATTGCCTGACTAATCTTAGTGGCCTTCTACAATGGAGTGACTGCATCAGCGGACAAGGGAAGAGCAACGGATGTCACCTACCTGGGCTTCTGAAGGCATTCAGTACTGCCCCCCCAACATTCTTACCTCTAAATGGGAGAGAAATGGGTTCGATGGATGGACTATTAGATGGGTAAGGAACTGGCTGGATGGCCATGTCCAAAGAGTGACAGTCAACGGCTCAGTGTCCAAGTGGAAACCAGTAACAAGTCGTGTCCCTCAAGGGTCCGTACTGGGACCAATACTATTTAATGTCTTCAGTGACAGAGACGGTGGGATCGAGCGCATCGCAGCAGGGCTGCAGATGACCCCACGCTGAGTGGTGCAGTCCAGACATGAGAGGGAAGGGATGTGCCATCCAGAGGGACCCTGACAGGCTTGAGGAGCGGGCCCATGCAAACCTCATGATGTTCAACAAGGCCAAGTGCAAGGTCCTGCACCTGGGTCAGAGCAACCCCCGGTATCAATATGGGCTGGGGGAACGAAGGGATTGAGAGCAGCCCTACGGAGGAGGACTTGGGGATACTGGTGGATGAAAAACTGGACACAAGCCAGCAACATGCACTTGCAGCCCAGAAAGCCAATCACGTCTTGGGCAGCATCAAGGGAAGCGTCTCCAGCAGCCTGAGGGAGGTGATTCTCTTCCTCTACTCTGCTCTGCAGATCCCACCTGGAGCACTGCATCCAGCTCTGGGGCCCCCAGCACAAGAGGGGACCTGTTGGAGCAGGCCCAAAGGAGGCCACAAAAATGATCCAAGGGCAGGAACACCTCTGCTATGAAGAGAGGCTGAGAGAGTTGGGGTTGCTCAGGCTGGAGAAGAGAAGGCTCTGGGGAGACCTTATTACAGCCTTTCAATACCTAAACAGGGCTTATAAGAAAGATGAAGAGACTTTTTACCAAGGCCTGTAGTGACAGGACAAGGGGTAATGGTTTTAAACTAAAAGAGGGAAGATTTAGATTAGATATAAGGAAGAAATTATTTTCTGAATGATAGCAAGACATTAGTTTTCCAGAGAAGTTGTAGATTTCCCCCCTCCCTGGAAGTGTTCAGGGTCAGGTTGGACAAGGCTTTGAGCAACCTGATGTAGTAGATGTCCCTCCCCACGGCAGAGGGGGTGCACTAGATGATCTTTAAAGGTCCCTTCCCACCCAAACCACACTATGAAACAAAGTGCAAGCCCAGCAGTTCTGTGGCTCAATGCACTGGAGTGCCTAAGAAGAGCAGTGATGCCTGATGACTTCCAACAGCTGTGTTGAATTTAGGACTACATACAAGATGGAGAACATCAAAAATGTTACCAATACCCTTGATGTATTTCATAATGGCCAGAAAACAAAAGGGACTATTAAGTAAATCTTTCCCTGAAACTTCAGGCTGCAAAATTTCAAGTTTTAAAACAAATCTGAAAAAAGTTTTAAATTGGAATAATTTAAAGCGTTAAGTGCTAACCTATTTCACAAGAATATCCTGTTATCTCAAGAAATTGGCAAAATACTAGACCCAAAGTAAGAGCATACAGACTCAGGGAAGAGTGGAAATCAAGCTATTTTCATTATGTAACATTAAAAGGTAACCCATGTATCCTTTCTCCTTAAAAAAACCCCACCACAAAAAAACACCCACAAAAGAACAACCCCCAAGTCACAGAAAAGAACATGAAACACAGATCATCTCTGAAATAAGCTTTCCATCAGAAACAGAAAAGGCCTGAACATAATTCTTTCATCACTCACCTGTCCCTCTCTCTCTCCTTTCCTGAGGAACTTGCTGGCTTCGATCCGGCTCCATCGATTTCACTCTGACTGGAGAAGCCTGTACCTAAATTAGTCATATGAATGGGTCCATGCTATGAGCAGAAAAACACACGGCATTAGCAAATCTACAACTACAACATAAGCTATAGCTCCTTAATGATAATGATAGGACACCCAACTTTTCAGAGCATATTGCCAACTAGCAGAAGAAACTACTAATCGCCATTGTTAAACAAAATGCTTTCTCCTAAAAGTACTGAGGGTAACGTAGTAAGAAACATGCCTGAGCACCAATATGGAAGACACCTCATCACCTACTCTACCTTTTCCATAGTTCAGGACAGTAAAGATAGCTGCTTAGTTCAGGGATCAACTTATTGCCTCCTCAGTCTGCTAATTCTGAATACTGCATAGACCTCACGCCACAGTAAACTCTGCCTGAGATATTAATATCAGGTCTAACATACAGGTAGTTCCTTATTGTCTCTGGGCAAAGCTTTAATTAAGGGTTTTTGCCTGTGAGCAGGGGTGTATCATCAGAGAGGCATTTGCAGAAACTCCCTTTTCTCACATATAAGCCTGAAGAACTCAAAATTATTTTTATCAAAATCAACTGTTTAACATTTGCTATCTTAAAAAAAAAAATTAAAATCAATCTCTTAAAACTAGGCTTCTTGAAATCCTCTCAAGTGCAACCTGCAAGAAAGGTAAACGGGAAAATCTAGAAGTTATTACCACATTTCCCTCCCACCCCTCAAAACAAGCCCACCCAAAAGACCCACAGAAAACCAAACAAAAACCCAACTGATCTCCCTTTAAACTAGCCAGTAACACGCTATTGTCATCTCTTTGACCTGAACGCACCGCTTCATGAAAGACTGAGGGTTTGGAAAGCAAGCTGCCAACGAATCAAGTCAGCCACGGTTTAAGAACAGTGCATCCACTCAAAGAAACCAAAGCGTGGTCTCAACGTTTTGTAACGATTGCTGCCATCGGCCAAAGGTCTTGCATGACTGTTGCCCAATAAACTGTGCTAAGAACAATCTCTCTCCAGCCAAGTTCCGTTTTGGTGAATGAAGTAAAACTGCCGATTTTATTCCACCTGATATCCCAGCAGTCCTGACTCTCTCTCATCTGGCAGTTCCTCAGTGAAGCGTCTCTTTTGACCTTGGGGATGGGGTTGGACTTGTGGCTGTGTACCAGTCGGCATGGTGGTTTTTACTGGGGCAGCAGGAAGAAAAGGGCCGCTCAGTGGACTCTGGCATACAGAAGTTGAAAACAAAAAACACAAGAAAATTTGATAATATGCATATCAAGTATTAATTTAATGCAGAGTTTCATACATAGAAGCAGAACACACAACTAGTTTCTCTTTGCAGAACCTAAGAGAAGCTAAAAGGAAATTCACAACTTAAAGATAAAACAAGTATTTCATTTCATTAAACAAGTATTTCAATCCCACAGCATTCTCCTGGTGAAAGTGGCTGCTTGTGGCTTGGATGGGCACACGCTTCGCTGGGTAAAAAACTGGCTGATGGCTGGGCCCAAAGAGTGGTGGGGAACGGAGTTAAATCCGGTTGGCGGCCGGTCACGAGTGGTGTCCCCCAGGGCTGGGTTTTGGGGCCACTCCTGTTTAACATCTTTATTGATGATCTCTAGATGAGGGTATTGAATGCACCGTCTGTAAGTTTGCAGACGACACCAAGTTGGGTGGGAGTGTTGATCTGCTCGAGGGTAGGGAGGC